>NW_027507748.1:104340842-104905842 GCF_037356315.1 Lithobates pipiens
CACTAGTATTGGTGACCTGGGGGTCCCCAAGGTTAATTTGTAGGGACTTCCTCCCACTTTGGCTATGAGACAGGAAGTGAAGGTAAACTTTTGTGATGGAACACAGATGGCGAAAACAAATCAGTGGCTATAATTCTCCCTTGCTCTATCCAAAGCTGGGGGAAAAAAAGTTTTGGCTATAGTTTTTGGCTACTTTAAAATGTAGCTAACCCCCCAAGAACAAACCTTTTAATATAGACCCCTTTCACACTGCCGGCATTTTTCAGGTGCTACAGCGCTAAAAATAGCACCTGTATAGCGCCTGAAAAAAGCGGCTCCATTCACTCCAGTGTGAAAGCCTGAGGGCTTTCACACTGGAGCAGTGTGCTGGCAGGGGTCACAAAAACTCCTCCCAGCAGCTTCCTTGGAGCGGTGAACTCACCGCCCTGCCACTGCTGCTCCCCATTGAAATCAAAGGGGCAGCTCTGCGATACCGCCGGCGGCATTTTGCGGGCGGATTTCACCCCTTTACGGCCGCTAGCGGGCTGGGTTAAAACTGCCACTATCGGCCGAATAGCTCTGCTAAAACAACGGTAAAGCTGTGCTAAAAATAGCGCTGCTTTACTGTGAAAGCCGTCGTATTGCTTTAGATGCTGTTTTTTATTTTTCCTGATAATTATGCCAGTAATACACTTCCTGTCATGGGGTGACAATGTTTCCTTTCTGTACTTTATCTATGGCAGAGCAGCATCATTGCCCTATAACTGGACTACAGAGCACCTCCCCCTCACCTCTTCTCTATAACATAAGAGGGATTTGTGACGTAAGTCCAGTAGATAATTGAGAACAATGCTGATTACCAGGAATGTCACAGAGGGGTTGGTTTACTAAAACTGGAGATTGGTTTTCTCTGCACAGCTGCATCAGATTTTGCAATCGGCTTCCATGTTTTATTGCCAAAGCTTAGTTGAAGAAGCTGAAGTTAGAAGCTGAATGGCTACCATGCACAGCTGCACCAAATTTTGCACTCTTGACATTTTGTAAATCAGCCCCAAAGTTGATTTAGGAAGTGTTCAGCCCGTCCATTTCTGGCAGGCTGAACAAGTGTGTTTTTTCTTTTTTGTCTTTTGTTACATCTGTTGGATAAAAAAAAAATTCAATGGAATTTTTAACAGACCAAAAGTGTTTCATTGTTGGTATTTATCGAACAGCCTGAGATTTATCTGTGATAGGATGGTATTCTGAGGCTGCTGCTGTTCTCTGCATCTTATAGGTGCCTGTAAGGCCCCTTTCACACTTGTGTGACTTGGGACTGCAAAGTCGCAGGACAAGTCGTACCCCATGATTTCCAATGAGTACCATTCATATCTATGTGACTTCAATTGGCACTGACTTCAAAGTATTTCCTGTACTACTTTTGTCCGACTTTAATGCAAGTTGAGGTCCATAGACCAAGTTTACACAGGCATTCCCTGAAATTGCGGCAAAATCACACAAATTTCAAGTTGCAGCAGTGTGAAATGGGCCCAATTCTAGTCTGCAGCATTCGCCCCCTCCCCCTCTCCTCCCCCCCTCCCCCTCTCCTCCCCCCTCCCCCTCTCCTCCCCCCCTCCCCCTCTCCTCCCCCCCTCCCCCTCTCCTCCCCCTCTCCCCCCTTCCCCCTCTCCAACCCCTCCCCCCTCTCCAACCCCTCTCCAACCCCTCCCCCACTCCCCCTCAGACAGGTTCTCCAATATTACTGTTTAGTAAGTTACATTGGTTCCCCTTGTCACCTGCAGCTGTTCCTAAACTTCCAGGTGTGCCTGTGTGCCCTCTCTTCAATGCCAAATTGTGTATTTTACTTGATTGGAATGTTGCGTTTTTATTTTATGCATATTTTCTTGTTCTAGATCTCATTACGTGTTTGGACAAAGCAAGTCGGTTCTCACAACCTGAATACAGGTAACCGTTTGGGAAATCCAGAACATTTTATTAAAATATTTGTGTGAACAAAGTTCGAAAAGGCAAAAAATAAACAGTCCTTAATGGGACTAAACAAATGTTAAAGTACATCCCAATTCTCCAGGTTTTTGTTTCTTTAAAAATGCAGCAAATCCAGGTAAATACCTAAAGATCCTGCCACAAATGCAGTCGGCTTCTAACTTCCTTTTGCCTGGCAACACAACCCCATTGCTACACTAAAATAATGGGGGAAGACAACGGGGGGGGGGGGGGGGGGCAACGGCGAAGAGTGCCGAGGATGTAAATGGGGTGGGTGGATAGTTGAGCTGAAGTAGTCCAGCAGGAGACAACACTGTATTGGATTTCAGTGCAGCAGGGGCATTGTGTTATTGGCTCATTGCAGGAAGTTGTAAGCTCACTGCATTTCTGGCAGGATCATTGTGTATTGTTTTGCTTAATGTTCATTAAAGGTTCTGGCGGTAAACCCAAGGACCTCTGTAGTGTATTAATATTTGCTTTACTAAACAGAAATGGTGTACATGCAAACTAATACAATTTTAGGAATACAATACAAGACTGGTATATATACATACAAGAGACATAACCAAAAAAAACAAAAAAAAACACTACAGCGCTGACACTGTGCCCATTCTATAGTGATAAAATGTCATACCAGGTTAAAAAAGAGGTATTGGAAGATACTCATTTCTGAGGTATAGGAATAAAAATGTAAATTGGTATAAAATGTCTGACGGTGTAGTGTTGGCAAGGCTGCTTTCATTTGTGAAATCCACAATCTGTAAAATAGGAAGGGAAGAGAAGAAAGCGCCAAATCGCCATAGTGTAGCACAATTTATTAAGTAAAATACCATATAAAACAAATAGAACTCACAAGCGAGTGAGGGGGGGAGAGAGGATGACAGTCCACAGAGGATTGTAATCAGCTGGGAGCTTTGTGGTCGTCCTCCATGGTGGAAAAGAAAGCTGGCTGTGGTGGGGAGCAAGATGAGCCTGATGTCCATGCAGGGAGACCGGCGTCAGGCTGCCCCGTGATGGTATATCCAGAAATCGAATGTCCGCCCAAAGACTGTGTCCAACTGGAATAGTGAGCTGTCGGTCCAATCGCCATGTGAGCCAATCGAGACGTGTTTCGACAGCTTAACTACACCTCCTTCATCAGCCTGCAGAAAGTCTTAGAAAAAAAATATATATATATCTCGCAAATGGAGCGTAGTTGTTCTGTACATGCAACATTTTTAAAGATATACACGGCATGGGGAAATGTTCATGTTTTGGAGTGCAGTGTTAAATTTTTGTAGCTTGTACCCATCCATACAATTTAGGCCCAGCCATACATGGATCAAAATTCAGCTGCTTCAGCGGGGACCAGCCGAATTTCAATCCATGTATGGACATCATTGTTGTGCAGATGTCCATCTACTGATCGATTCTGTACAACCAACCTGTTGGGTTTTTCTTGATTGATCAATGCCTCAAGCACTGATCATTGTATTCCGATGGTGGGGATGGCTTTCTGTCATTGGAACACAATAGCACAGCCAATACACTCAAAATGATCAGATTCCCCTATTCACACATTTGATGTGGATGGGGGGAATCTGATCATTTTGAATGTAAGGGCTGCCTAAGCTTGACTTCTAGATTACTGTACCATTTTTATCTATGCCGTTATTTTACCACTATTTAGATGTTCCATTTACGTAGTCTATTTATTTTATTGTAATTTTTATCCTGCAGAAAATACTGCCCTGCTGGATGTCTGACACCTTTTGGGGAAATCTCAGGGACTATTCCTCTTGGCTATAGGGATGTATGTATTACGTTTTCTTATCTTTGGCCGTTTTCCTTTTTGAAGTCCTTTCTTTACGAGCAATAATTTATAATCTAAAACACATTCCAACTAGTAGTAGTACACATGTGTATTCTGTTGCTGCACCCTTTTAAGTTTGATTACTATCAAGTGATCCACGCCTTTTACTTCTCCTTGCATACTTGTGCCATATCAGTTACTCAAGGTTTTAAAGCAGGAAGGACAGCATGACAAACCGGCAGTTAGCAGTTTTGACAGGCCTATAATTTCACCCTCCATATTTCTTACAGGACAGGCTTACTTTAAAACCCCTTTCACACTGGGGTGCTTTGCAGGGGCTACAGCGCTAAAAAAAGCACCCTGAAACAGCCGCTGCTTTGTCTCCAATGTGAAAGCCCCGAGGGCTTTCACACTGGAGCAGTGCGCTAGCAGGACGGTATAAAAAAGTCCTGCTAGCAGCATCTTTGGAGCGGGGAAGTATCAGTGTATACACCACTCCTGCCCTTTGAAATCAATGGGGCAGAGCGTGGTTTTTAATCACCACAAATCCAATGGTAAAGCACCACCTCCCGCCCCAGTGTGAAAGGGGCCTTAGCCAAGGCAGAAACAGCAGTTTGTATTGACATTTTAAAGCGGCTATAACCATTTCAGATGGAGACTGGTAGGCTCAGCCTGGACGTAACCATACTTTTGCACTACTGATGTTATATTTCTCAGATCTCCTATTTTATCTGCCACTGTGCCTTGATATTGAAAGATTCCACGTAGGATATGGGGCTGACACCAGATTCTGTCAGCAATATGAAATTGTTTGGAAATGTGGCTTTAGTGCCACCCAGAAACAGCATGGAACGCTGTCACAACTGGACTTGTAAATAAAGTGACGGTACTTTATGACCAGCACAGTTGCAGTGTTTCCTAGGACGCTTTAACAATGCTCTAACTACATTTTGCTCGGAGGCATTCTTTAATTGAAAACATAATGTGTCTCCCTGTCCAACAATATGGGGATTTTACAGTCATTCACCAGGTCTGTGTGGCGGTTCATTCACATTAATTAAACTGATGGGATTAGAGAACATTCTTTTTAATGATGAGCTTCAAGTATCGGAGTTTAAAAGTTCATGAGTGTTTTTCCTGTGAAATCTGTATCTGTAGCTTTTCAGTCTCTATTTTATACTGGAAAACAGTTGTTTTATCCACATGGTTATCTGTAAAAACATGTTTCCCTTAAGTGATTCTTAAAGAAACCCTTTAATTTTTTTATAGTTTCACCATTACCAGAAGTAGCAAACATTCTATGTACAGTGGCAGCTTAAAATAGAGTACAGCTAAAATGTTGGGGTGGGTGCGTAAAGCAAATCTGACCTGTTGTATACTTGACTAAACCAGAACTGTCCGTACATACAGTAGTATGCCAAGCTGTGTCTCACTATCGTGACCACAGGAGACACCGGAATACCCAAGTCATCTGATATGCACTTCGGACCTGGGTTGATGGGTCAGGGAGCCAAGCCTGACCCTGCTCTTCCCCCACGGCATGTACACCTCACTGCTTGCTTTGGTGAGGCTGTCCATAACAGTAGTGGGCCATTAGTGAGGCTTATGAAATTGGAAAGTGTGTGGACAGGCTCCCTGATCCATTACCTCAGGAGGTAAGTAGACATTGGATCAAGGAACCTGATGTGTACTGTAGACACTCAAAGGTGACTGCTCTGTATGGACAGTTTGGTAGGCCATACATGGTGCGAACTTCTTTCCTGCAGCCACTGATTCACACAGGCAGTGTTGACAGAAGAATCTGCAATTATCTTCTCCCGGCGGGGGCTTGTAGGGGAAGCCACCGTTGCTGGGATAAGATCGTTATTTTTTTAGTGGCTATAGCAGCTGGTAACGATAATTGCAAGAGAATCCGGCAGGTTGGTTGTACACAGGTTGATCGATCTTAACTTGGTACATTCAGCCTGCCTATTAACGGTTCGAATCTTGGCCAGTTCCTGCTGAGCTGGGTGAGATTCAAAACCGTGTATGGTCGGCCTTAGGCAAGTATATAGCACTTCAGATTTCCTTCAAATAAACTGAAGTAGGTTCAATGTAAAGTTGTTTTTTTTGGGGGGGGGGGGGGGGGTTATTTTTTTTAATGATAATGTTCAGTATAATGCTAGGAGTGATACCATTGGCTTACAACTGGCTATACTCTAACAATTTTTCCCAAAGTAAAATGAGCAAGATCTATGCACAGAATAAACCATTTTTCTGGTAGGTCACCGCTACCCTTTCATTTTTTTTCCCTAGACTGGAGCATCTTCTTGCAGCCTTCCTCTTCCCTCCCTATAAATGTATTACAAGCATAGCTCACTATAAACCCCAATGTTTCAGGGGATGGGGAGCTGTAGAAACACTCATATCTTTGTGGAATGTTAACCTCAGAACGTTTTTATGCTCTGCATACCCAACACCTTAAAGAGAAACCTATAATAGGCAAAATATGTAGGCTTCCATGGTTCATCTGTCCATCTGAAAATGCTACTTGCCTTGCTGATTCTTTGACATAAATATGTTTTTGAGTCACTGGCCTGGAACAAGGCTTAGTTAAGGAATTCTGATTTTTTTTTTTTTTTTTCCTTATTCACTTACTTGGCTGTTCCTGGTCAGTGACTCAGTAGTATTAAAGCTGGAGATTTTTAAAAGGAGTTCAGCAATGGCATCCCGCATATTTCTGTATGAACTTGTGCATTTCGTTTCTCTTGACCAAACAAATGTCAGTTTTTGCTGCCCATCTGATTTTGAATGGCTAGTCTGAGCATGGCAGGCTGTCACTATTTAAGTTGACAAAGCTTTGTTATGCTTTTGGAAACGAAGATAGTAAAAGGAATGTGGCAGTTGGCATATAGCCACCGGAGATCTACTTTGATGTAAATGCCCATTGTTTATAAACAGAATATCAATTCTTTATAATAATCTATCTCTGCATTTCTTTGTTTTTAGTCGTCATTGCTATGTATGGCGGGCATACATGCTGGAGTTGTATCTAATGCACTTGGAGGACCGGTCAGTGTTGTTATTAGTAATGGGATTGCGTATTACGACACTGCTCAGGCAAACAACATTACATCTAAAGTGTAAGTACTTTTCAATGTGCTTCAGGCATCTCCTACCTCTGTACCTGTCTACCCCTACACTAGTCATTTTGAGAAACTGTTACAGTGGACCTGACCCTAGAGAAAATTGTGACTTGCTTGCCAGACAACATCTTGAGAAGTTCATTTTGTACGCTACAAGGGCCAACGGGCCCAAGAAAATGCACGGACTTGGAAACCAAATTCAATCACTCACAAATGATGCATACGCTTTTCTATAGATTGCTGGGATAAGCAGAAGGCCACATACTTTATGTTGTGTTATGCAGGTAGCCCAACATAATTCTTACGCTTGATACAAACGTGAGCTCCAAGAACCCACTGTGTTGACATTTTTAAATTTTTAAGTGCTGTACTGGTCACTGTGATTGAAATTTGGTGTGTCTGCTTTTGACTTGGCTCTCATTAAACTTTCCAGCAAGCAGGCTATTAAAGTGATAGTAAACCCTCGTTTTAATTTTTACCTACAGGTAAGCTTACCTGTAGGTAAAATGAATATCTCCTAAACATGCACCCTGTAGGAGATATTCTACCGAGGAGCATCTGGTGATGTCACCGACACATGTGCTCTGAAGGAACAACATACACAGGCTCTGCTCTTCTGAAGCCACAGCCCTCAAAAAAAGGAAGAGAAAAACTGGGCAGTCTGCCAGGAATCACAACATTCTTTAGCAGTGGAACTTGGGTATAAACATTGTAACAATTTGTCAAAGGAATAGACTTTGTATGTAAATGAGGACATTTTAACCACTTAAACAATAAACCTTTTTCTGACATTTGTTGGTTTCAAGTTAAATTATTATTTTTTTTGCTAGAAAATTACTTGGAACCCCCAAACATTCTATATATGTTTTTAGTATAGACCCTAGAGAATAAAATGGTGGTTGTTGCAATATTTTATGTCACACTGTGTTTGCGCAGCAGTCTTTCAAATGCATTTCTTGGGAAAAAATTACTTTTAATGAATTAAAAAAAAAAACAAAGTTAGCCCAATTTTTTTTTTTTTTTGTATAATTTGAAAGATTTTACGTTGCGAGAATCGTGATCTTTTTATTCAAAGCAACAAAAATTGTGATGCTCATTTTGGTCAGAATCGTGCAGCTCTATGTGGCACATACTAGAACATTATGCTATTGCCTTGAAAAGGAAACTTTATTTTATTAATTATTTATTTTTTATCCAAAAGTTTACTAGCACTTTAATGCTAGGTTAGCTCTAAGCTCATGTGAGTTCTTAAATTTTCTGTCATGTTATTACTAGTAGCAGTCACATGCAACTAGACATGTTCTGTAACCTTGAGAATATTTTGAAGGTTCTCTAAGCAGCTTTTGCCGTTGAAAACTTGAATAAGCTGCAAATCCTCTTTAACATAATACAAGTCCAGTTAAAAATATGGCTAAACTACTAGCTAGAGACAGATCTGGAAAGGCCGTAAAAGGTGCTAGACAAAAAGTTCTTAAGTGCGGTAACTCGTAGCAGATGAGCAGAGATTAAGGCAAGACAATACATGTTGGATTTTATTTGGGTGCTACAGATTGCACTTTGGATTTAGCACTTTTTACACTGTTTTAAGCTCCATTATGTTTAACAGATGTGAGGATGGAGCATCACATCCTGACCTACCTGGCTCAGGTCTGCAAGAGTAAAATTACTGAGAAGGTCAAATGTCTCCATATTGACTGTATATAGTACATGTGCATTAGGCTACTTCTGGGTATGTGAGCCCTCTTAATCATTTCTTCAACCAATTTCTTCAATTGTAGAGAATTTTTCTTTATGCAGTATGTGATTGTAGCCGTATTAGTGCAATTGTGACAGAGAAAATTGAGTACTGTCCGTGATACTTTTTTTATTTGCACTAACATACAATTTTTCAGGACAAGCTTTCGGGTATGTCCCCTTCTTCAAGGTCCAAGCAGTACTGATTTACAAATTTTTAAGCAGAATGTAAAAGTTTTGTTTTTACATTCTGCTTAAAAATTTGTAAATCAGTACTGCTTGGACCTTGAAGAAGGGGACATACCCGAAAGCTTGTCCTGAAAAATTGTATGTTAGTGCAAATAAAAAAAGTATCACGGACAGTACTCAATTTTCTCTTTATGCAGTTTAATAGTTAAAAAAAATATGTTTGCTTAATTTGCAAATTACACTTTCATACGCTAAACCAGCCACTATTAAAACATTTGTAAATGCATATTCATTTGTAAGCTAATCCATAAAGTGTTACTAAAGGCAACATGTTTTTATTAAAATAATAAACATGTTATACTCGCCTGCTCTGTGCAATGGTTTTGTACAGTGCAGCCCCGAACTTTGGGGTCCCCACCGGTGATCTTGGCCTTGTGCCCTTCTTCACATGCCCCCATAACAAGCTGCTTGCTATGGGGGCACACAGTGTGCGCTTGCTCCCCAAGCTGTTTGTGTCTATGGAGGCGCACTCCATAGACACACACAGTGGGACTTCGCCCCGCTCCCTCCTCACTGCATTGGATTGACAGCAGCAGGAGCCAATGACTCCTGCTTCTGCTGAAACCATGTGTGAAAAGTAAAAGAGCACTGGATTTCTTCTCCCAATTTTTTACCTTAATGCATTCCGTGCTTTTCTTTTTTTTTTGGGGCTTTAGAACTACTTTAAGGTGCTGTGTAAACATTTGCATTTAGGTATGCATCGGCCAGCACTTACTAATGCAGCTCCTTGCAGAATTGACCTGCTGATTTCAGAGATCTTCTTCCCTTCTACTTGACAAGGCTGGCATAGATGGTTTACAGATGTAACCAGTGGATTAATGCAAAGGGCATTAATCTTTGGTTTTGTATATTATTTTTTTAAGTGTTGAGCTCATTTAAATACCAACTTTTTTACAATTATGCAATGTTCTTGTGTATTTCTCACAGGGGTCCATTGTCTACAACTCTCTTCACATTCAAGACTACTGGTATGTGTTTTGCATAGTTTTCCTTAATGAATGGGTAAATGGCAAGTGACACATATATTACAAGAAAGCTCTAGTGCTGAAAACTGTGTCGTATCAAACTGCCCATGTAAGCCAAGAAACCTAATTGAGGTTTACTTTTTCTTGACAGAGAGGATGTCTGAGAGCTAGTTGTGTTGTGGAGTTAAAGTCTATAGAATGTATTTTATAAAAGATTTGTGTTTTATTGTTTGACTACAATCTGCACCCACATCCTCCTTTGTCTAGGTTGTTACGGGACTCTTGGAATGGAATATGGGGCTATTCCAGAATCCCAGATAAGCTCCTCTTCAGTTCTGGAGTGGACAGATCACACTGGGCAGTATAATGTCTGGAAGGCTGACAGAGCGAGGCTGAAAAAACCCGGGCCACCTTGGGCTGCGTCATTCGCCGATGAGCATCAGTGGCTGCAAATCGATCTGAACAAGCCGACAAAAGTCACAGGTTTGTATGAAACCATGATTGATGTCAGGGCTTTTACAAGAATTGAGAAAACAGATTTTCCCTTCTCAGTGAGAAAAGTTTTATATACGTGACTGTCTCAGTGCAGGGTGAAAAATCTATAAACGTTTTGTGATTGTGTGATAAAAATAAAGGTTGGCATACAAACAAACTACATTTTGTATTTAATCTGTAACCATATACAGTATCTCACAAAAGTTAGTGCACCCCTCACATTTTTGTAAATATTTTATCATAACTTTTCATGTGACAACACTAAAGAAATGACACTTTGGTACTACGTATGTAAAGTTGTGAGTGTGCAGCTTGTATAACAGTGTTAATTTGCTGTCCCCTCAAAACAACTCAAAACACTGCCATTAATGTCTAAACCGCTGGCAACAAAAGTGAGTACACCCCCTAAGTGAAAATCTCCAAATTTGGCCCAATTAGCCATTTTCCCACCCGGTGACATGTGACTTGTTAGTGCTACAAGGTCTCAGGTGTGAATGGAGAGCAGGTGTGTTAAATTTGGTGTTATCGCTCTCATACTGGTCACTGGAAGTTCAATATGGCACCTCATGGCAAAGAACTCTCTGAGGATCCGAAATAAAGAATTGTTGCTCTACAAAAAGATGGCCTAGGCTATAAGATTGCCAAGACCCTGAAACGGAGCTGCAGCATGGTGCCCAAGACCATACAGAGGTTTAACAGGACAGGTTCCACTCAGAACAGGCCTAGCCATGGTTGACCAAAGAAGTTGAGTGCACATGCTCAGCGTCGTATCCATAGGTTGTCTTTTGGAGACAGACGTATGAGTGCTGCCAGCATTGCTGCAGAGTTTGAAGGGGTGGGGGGTCAGCCTGTCGTGATTAGACCATACGCTGCACACTGCATCAAATTGATCTGCATGGCTGTCATCCCAGAAGGAAGCCTCTTCTAAAGATGATGCATAAGAAAGCCCGCAGTTTGCTGTAGACAAGCAGACAAAGGACATGGATTACTGGAACCATGTCTTGAGGTCTGATGAGACCAAGATGAACTTATTTGGTTCAGATGGTATCAAGCGTGTGTGAATGGCGGCCACAAGGTGGGGAGTACAAAGACAAGTGTGTCGCGTCTACAGTCAAGCATGGTGGTGGGAGTGTCATGGTCTCGGGCTGCATAATTTCTGTCAGCACTGGGAAGCCACAGCTCATTGAGGGAACTATGAATGCCAACACGTACTGTCACATACTGAAGCAGAGCATGATCCCCTCCCTTCAGAGACTGGGCTGCAGGGCAGTATTCCAACTTGATAAGGACCCCAAACACACCTCCATGGTGACCACTGCCTTGCTAAAGAAGCTGTGGGTAAAGGTGATGGACTGACCAAGCATGTCTTCAGACCTCAACCATATTGAGCATCGGTGGTGCATCCTCAAATAGGTGAAGGAGCACAAGGTCTCTAACATCCACTGGTTCCATGATGTCGTCATGGAGGAGCAGAAGAGGACTCCAGTGGCAACCTGTGAAGCTCTGGTGAACTCCATGCCCAAGAGGGTTAAGGCATTGCTGGAAAATAATGGCGGCCACACAAAATATTGACACTTTGGGGTTGATTTACTAAAGGCAAATCCACTTTGCACTACAAGTGCACTTGGAAGTGCACTCGCTTTACATCTGAGGGGGAAGATCTGAAATCGGGGGAAGCTCTGCTGATTCTAACATCCAATTATGTACAAGCAAAAATGCTGTTTTTTATTTTCCTTGCATGTTCCCCTCAGATCTACAGCAACTGCACTTCCAAGTTCATTTGTAGTGCAAAGTGGGTTTGCCATTAGTAAATAAAACCCTTTGGGTCCAATTTGGAAATCTTCACTTAGGGGTGTACTCACTTTTGTTGCCAGCAGTTTAGACATTAATAGCTGTGTGTTTAGTTATTTTGAGGGGACAGAAAATTTTCACTGTTATACAAGCTGTACACTCACTACTTTACATTGTAGCAAAGTGTAATTTCTTCAGTGTTGTCACATGAAAATATATAATAAAATCTATACAAAATATGTGAGGGGTGTACTTTTGTGAGATACTGTACATGCTGTGAGCTGTAACAATATGTACATTTTAAAGCATAATTGACTTGCAGGTTTTAACATTTGATGTGTAGAAACCACAAAAATATTTTTTATACAATTAGGTCCATATATATTTGGACACGGGCACAGTTTTCATACTTTTGGCTCTGAATGCCACCAGAATAAAATTAAAACAAAACAATTGAAATTAATTTGAAGTGCAGACTTTCAGCTTTAATTCAACGGGTTGAACATACTATAAATATCAAGTACAAATTTTAGGAACTGCGACCATTTTTATACACAGTTTCCCCATTTTCAGGGGCTCAAATGTTATTGGACAAATGAATATAAAATGAAAATGTTCATTTTTTACATTTTTTTGAGAATCCTTTACTGGTAATGACTGCCTGAAGTCTGGAACCCATGGACATTACCAAAGACTGGGTTTCCTCCTTTCTGATGCTTTGCCAGGCTCTAACTGCAGCTGTCTTCAGTTGCACTTTGTGGGTCAATTTGCCTTTAGTTTTGCCTTCAGAAAGTGAAATGCATGCTAAATTGGGTTGAGATCAGGTGACTGACTTGGCCATTGCAGAATATTCCACTCCTTTTTCTTCAGAAGCTCCTGGGCTTTTGCAGTGTGTTTTGGATCATTGTCCATCTGTACTGTAAAGCGCCGTCCAATCAACTTTGCTGCATTTGGCTGAATCTGGGCTGACAGTATATCTCTAAACACTGCAGAATTCATCTGGCTGCTTCTGTCTTCTGTCACATCATCATTAAATACCAATGACCCAGTGCCACTGGAAGCCATGCATGCGCATGCCATCACACTGCCTCCACCATGTTTACAGATGACGACGTGTGCTTTGGATCATGAGCTGTTCCTAGTCTTCTCTACACATTTTACTTCCTGTCATTCTGGTACAGATTAATCTTCATGTCATCAGTCCAAAGAATGCTTTTCCAGCACTTGTCGGCTTTTTTATATGTTTTTTTTAGCAAAGTATAAGCTGGCTTTTCTGTTCAGGCTTTAATAATGGTTTGCACCTTGTGGTGAACCCTATGTATTTGCTCTTGTGTGGTCTTCTGCTGATTGCAGACTTTGACAATAAGCCCACCTCCTGGAGAGTGTCTTTTACTTGTCTGGATGTTGTGAATGGGTTTTTCTTTACCATAGGTAGGATCCTACGATCATCCACCACTGTTGTCTTTTGTGGACATCCAGGCCTTTTGATGTTACTGAGCTCACCAGTGCGTTCTTTCCTCAGAATGTACCAAACTGTTGATTTGGCCACTCCTAATGTTGCTGCCATCTGATTGTTTCATTTCTGAAGCCTTACAGTGCCTGTTTCACCTGCATGGACAGCTCCTTCGAACGCATGATGTAGGTTCACAGCAAGAGATTCCGAATGCAAATACCATACTTAGAATTAACTCCAGACATTTTACCTGCTTACTTGATTAAGGAATAACAAGCGAGTAGCCCACACCTGGCCATCAAACCGCTTTTGATTCAATTATCCATTTACCTTTGGTCCCTTGAAAAAGGGGGGGGTTTGATATTTTAAAAGGTGTAATTCCTAAACCCTTCGTCCGATTTGGATGTACATATCCTCAAATTAAACCAAGAGTGTGCACTTTCAGCCCATATATGTTATATAACTATAGTTGGAATATGTTTTGGTAAATACCTGAAAAAAATCTAAAATTGTTCCTGTGTCCAAATATATATGGACCTAACTATATGCATAGTGGATAGTATAGTGTTGCGACACCTTTTCATTTTTTTGAAGCATTTTGACATATGGACACAATTACAGGGCACACATTTCACTATAGTGCCATATTCTTTCTGTAGGACATGCTCATTGGCAATTGGGATTTTTTCAGTGATGGGTCTCGGGTTGTCTGTAAACTTTTTGTCTCCTTTTTCCTACCTAAATGCTAAAGGTGATGTTCCTTAAACTATATCTAAAGTCTAAATATTTTCATAGAGTAGGGAAGAGTTAAAATAGAATCATTGCAATATTTTTTTGGGTTATGTTCAGGAAGGATCTCAACAACATTTGGCGGGATCCACCCAGCTACCCAATTGACAGCCGTCTCCATTTATCAATGTTCTTCTGAGAGTCGAAGCCAGCCATGCCTGCCCCTCCCCAGCCTGTTGCTCCAGTGAGCACTGGAGGAGCAGAGTGCTCTGTTCTCACCTGCCATCAGGCTGAGAGATGACCAATCGGTGGTCATGTGATCTGCTAGCTGCAGTGGGACACAAGTGCTGCATTATGGAGGCATGCATGCTTATGTTTTACTAACCCTGTAAACCATTTAAACCCCCTAGCCAGTACTGTTGTGTTTTTTTTGTTTTGTTTTTTTGCGGTGTGTCACCCCTTTGGGGAGATTTCCCTTAACGTTCTGTGCTTTAGGCACAACAGGAAGTGGGAGGAAATCTCTCCAAAGTGAGGGAAATCCTATCGTTGCCACCGGAAAATGTGTGCACGTTAGAAAATGTCCTTTCTACTTCTGTTCTGTTGACAAAATTATGAACCAAGACAGATGGTGACTCTTGCTAAACTATATAAACGTGACAGAAGATTGAACCTCTCAGCACTCTATCCAAAGCTAAAAAGACAATTAATTTGGCTTTAGATGCCACATTAATGCGACACACATTAATGCTTGTCGCATTAATGTGGCTTTTTTTTATTATTATTTATAGCATAGATAATGGGATTTTTATATTTGTCATGTTTTGAGGGTAAGATTTTATTTTTCCCTTTTAGGTTTATATTCTAGTGTTACCATCGTAAAACCTTACTAAAATGCCAAACCTCTTCTCTCTTCAGGTATTATAACCACTGGATCCACAATATCAATGTATAACTACTATGTGTCATCCTACAAAATAGAGCACAGTGAAGATGGTCTCAGGTGGACAGTTTATAAGGATCCCAATACAGATAGAGAAAAGGTAAATCCTGCAGAAGTGGGCAACTGGTAAATGACTTCCGTTGTCCTGTACCAAAACAGTAGCTATTGTAACCAAAATTTCACTGCAGACTTTTATTTTATTGTAATTTTTTTTTTTTTTTGGCATTAAAAATGTTTTATGTTATATGGGTGGCATTATGGAACAACTATGAATGCCATTTCAAAAATATCCTTCCATGTTTAAGCTGGGTTCACCCCATCACCACATCCAAAGAGAGCCGGTCAAAATCTCCTGCTATTGCGAATTGAATAAAACATGGAACCCGCATCCAATTCGCAATGGTGTGAACCCAGCCTTATAATTGAGTAGAAGTCAGTTGTGCATTTTAAAGCCCAATTTTAATGTCTTGTACAAAATGTACAAAGCGAGTCAGATTGGATCAAAAAGAGTGTTATTGTCTTGCTGTCCTTTCTATTTTTTAATGCATCCCCAGCAGACAAGTCCTCTGCTTGACCCAAACCATCAGCTAAGAGCTGTTGTCCTAGGAGGTCAGTAGTCTTATTGTAGCAGTCCAGCATGCCCTCTGCCATGTTACAACTACAACATTGCAATCCTCATCATTCACAAACCCTGCTTTATTGCAGCACTGTAGTTTTAACCACACCAGTAAGTGTATCAGGGCTGCTGGTCATTAGGTACCACTCTCACATAGAGCAGGGCTCTTGAGCTGCAGCCCCTGGCTGGGCATAGGACTTTTTCACTGTGGCCAGGTAGGCATTAAAAAAAAAAAGAACAGTAAGACAATTAACGCTTTTAATCCACCTTAGAGCTGAACTTTGGCCTTACCTTTTCTGTCGCACCTGCTTCTGCCTCTGGTGCTTGATGTAAAATTGTGATACTTTGTTAATTGTCACTATTTTTTCACTATTTCATGTTCATTAAAGGAGGTTACTGCAGGCACACTTCTGTCTTGGACTTACCCTGTGGGTGGAAGTAAGGAGGGAATATATTGATTGCTGTATCCTCACCATTTTCTTAAGGCCTAAGTTCGTGATACCAGTAGTCCCATGTGAGCAAAATCCTTGTTGTGTCTCGCTTACAATAAGCCTAATGTATAAAATAAAAAGACATTTTCTCACTTGGCCAATCAAATTAAAACCTGCCTGGAAAGTATGAATGCGTTTTGGTACTGAAAAGCGAAGGAGGATGTTACAGCACAGACTTTAAAGTGGTTCTAAAGGTAGAAGGTTTTTTACTTTCATGCATTGAATGCATGAAGGTAAAAAAGGACCTTCTGCAAGCAGCTCCCCCTAAATACTTACCTGAGCCCCATCTCGATCCAGCGATGTACTCTCTCTCTCTCTCTCTCTCTCTCTCTCTCCCCCTCTCTCTCCCCCTCTCTCTCCCCCTCTCTCTCCCCTCTCTCTCTCCCCTCTCTCTCTCCCCCTCTCTCTCTCCCCCTCTCTCTCTCCCCCTCTCTCTCTCCCCCTCTCTCTCTCCCCCTCTCTCTCTCCCCCCTCTCTCTCCCCCCTCTCTCTCTCCCCTCTCTCTCTCCCCTCTCTCTCTCCCCTCTCTCTCTCCCCCTCTCTCTCTCCCCCTCTCTCTCTCCCCCTCTCTCTCCCTCTCCCCCCCTCGGCTCAGACAGCTGTCAGTCACAGCCATTGCGGTGGGAGGGGACTGAGCTATGCTTTGTATGTCTTATGGACACACAGAGCCAGCTCAGGAGTGAGAGCGGATGAGTGCCCCCATAGCAAGAGGGCACTCAGCAGGGGGAGGGGCCAGGAGCACCAGTGGGAGACCCAAGAAGAGGCGGATCAGGCCACTCTGTGCAAAACCATTGCACAGAGCAGATAAGTATGACATTTGTTATTTTTAAAAGTTAGTCTTGGATAGAGTGGAGAGGGATTAGAACCATCAGGTTTTTATTGCCATCTGTGCCCCCTATAGAAAGATTCACCCCATTTGTCTTGTTTACTTTTAGCATCCTGGAGACACAGGGATTTCCCCCACTTTGAAGGGATTTCCTGTCCCTTCCTGTTTTGGCTAAGGGAAATTTTCAGTGCAACACAGATGGCAAGAAAAACTGACAGGGATTATAACACTCTCTTTATCCAAAATGGGGGGGGGGGGGGGGGAGATGCCTTTATATACAATTTAAGAATTGCTCGCTCTATTGAGCATGTGAGGTGCTCTCCCGGTTCTTTCTTCATTCAGATAATCTCAAAATTGGAGTTGATGGAAACATGGTTACTAGAGCTTTCTGATTGAAATTTCATGGCTCTGGCACTGGGTGGTGAGGCCACTGCACCAAGAGGGCAAAGATAAAATGCCATTGTGTGCAACATGTCTTGATATACAGGAAAGTGTGCTTGCACTGTGTAAGAGAAGACCCGTACCACAGCAGAGCTGTAAATGTACTGCCCATTCATTTTGTTTAGCCCAGTCTCTACAGCAACTTGAGTAGCGCCAGGGCTCGAGTCCTGCGGGAACGCATGGGAACGGCTTTCCCGTACTATTCCCACAGCGGGAACGCCGTTCCCAATTAGCTGCCTGAGGGCTGAGGCTATGCAGCGCGTAGTTCGCCGCCGCTCCTCAGCCCACCGAGTGACTGGTTGCTAGGCAGGGGCCGCTCCGCATCTAGCAACTGTCACATGACTTCGGCCGTGCACGTGGGCACGCACTGGCGCGAGTCAGTGGGCAGGCTGACACACGCTGCGCGCCTGCTTGGATCCGGAGTTCCGGACTGTCCCCCCCCCCCTCCTCCCCTCTACCCAGTGCCAGTCAGTCCTGGCCTCCTGGGGCCACACGCTGCACTTTTCCAGTTTACTTCTCCTTCTCTACCAGGTTAGTCACTAGTGTGTAAGTTGCACTCTGCAATACCCTGCCAATACTCATCAATACTCTGCAATACCCTGCCAATACTCATCAATACTCATCAATACTCATCAATACTCATCAATACTCATCAATACTCTGCAATACCCTGCCAATACTCATCAATACTCTGCAATACCCTGCCAATACTCATCAATACTCTGCAATACCCTGCCAATACTCATCAATACTCTGCAATACCCTATCAGTATCAATACTCTGCAATACCCTATCAATACTCTGCAATACCCTGCAATACCCTATCAGTATCAATACTCTGCGAATACTCTGCAATACCCTATCAATACTCTGCAATACCCTGCAATACCCTATCAGTAGCAATACTCTGCGAATACTCTGCAATACCCTGCCAATACTCATCAATACTCATCAATACTCATCAATACTCATCAATACTCATCAATACTCTGCAATACTCTGCAATACCCTGCCAATACTCATCAATACTCTGCAATACCCTGCCAATACTCATCAATACTCTGCAATACCCTATCAGTATCAATACTCTGCAATACCCTATCAATACTCTGCAATACCCTATCAATACTCTGCAATACCCTGCAATACTCTGCAATACCCTATCAATACTCTGCAATACCCTGCAATACCCTATCAGTATCAATACTCTGCAATACTCTGCGAATACTCTGCAATACCCTGCCAATACTCTGCAATACCCTGCAATACCCTATCAGTATCAATACTCTGCAATACTCTGCGAATACTCTGCAATACCCTATCAGTATCAATACTCTGCAATACCTTGCCAATACTCTGCAATACCCTATCAATACTCTGCAATACCCTGCCAATACTCTGCAATACCCTATCAATACTCTGCGATACCCTATCAATACTCTGCAATACCCTATCAATACTCTGCAATACCCTATCAATACTCTGCAATACCCTGCCAATACTCTGCAATACCCTATCAATACTCTGCAATACCCTGCCAATACTCTACAATACCCTGCCAATACTCATCAATACTCTGCAATACCCTGCCAATACTCATCAATACTCTGCAATACCCTATCAGTATCAATACTCTGCGAATACTCTGCAATACCCTATCAATACCCTATCAATACTCTGCAATACCCTGCCAATACTCTGCGATACCCTATCAATACTCTGTGATACCCTATCAATACTCTGCGATACCCTGCCAATACTCTGCAATACCCTATCAGTATCAATACTCTGCAATACCCTGCCAATACTCTGCAATACCCTATCAATACTCTGTGATACCCTATCAATACTCTGCGATACCCTGCCAATACTCTGCAATACCCTATCAGTATCAATACTCTGCAATACCCTGCCAATACTCTGCAATACCCTATCAATACTCTGCAATACCCTATCAATACTCTGCAATACCCTGCCAATACTCTGCAATACCCTATCAATACTCTGCGATACCCTGCCAATACTCTGCGATACCCTGCCAATACTCTGCGATACCCTGCCAATACTCTGCAATACCCTATCAGTATCAATACTCTGCAATACCCTGTCAATACTCTGCAATACCCTGCCAATACTCTGCACTACCCTATCAATACTCTGCAATACCCCGCCAATGCTCTGCAATACATACCCTGCCAATACTCTGCAATACATACCCTGCCAATACTCTGCAATACATACCCTGCCAATACTCTGCAATACATACCCTATCAATACTCTGCAATACCCTGCCAATACTCTGCAATACATACCCTATCAATACTCTGCAATACCCTGCCAATACTCTGCAATACCCTGCCAATACTCTGCAATACCCTATCAATACTCTGCAATACCCTATCAATACTCTGCAATACCCTATCAATACTCTGCAATACATACCCTGCCAATACTCTGCAATAAATACCCTATCAATACTCTGCAATACATACCCTGCCAATAGTCTGCAATACCCTGCCAATACTCTGCAATACCCTATCAATACTCTACAATACATACCCTATCAATACTCTGCAATACATACCCTGCCAATACTCTGCAATACCCTATCAATACTCTGCAATACCTTGCCAATACTCTGCAATACTCTGCCAATACTCTACAATACATACCCTGCCAATACTCTGCAATAACCTATCAATACTCTGAAATACTGTGCCAATACTCTGCAATACCCTGCCAATACTCTGCAATACCCTATCAATACTCTGCAATACCCTGCCAATACATACCCTGCCAATACTCTGCAATACCCTGCCAATACTCTGCAATACCCTGCCAATACTCTGCAATACCCTATCAATACTCTACAATACATACCCTATCAATACTCTGCAATACCCTGCCAATACTCTGCAATACATACCCTGCCAATACTCTGCAATACCTTGCCAATACATACCCTGCCGATGCTCTGCAATACTCTGCCAATACTCTTCAATACATACCTTGCCAATACTCTGCCAATACTCTACAATACATACCCTGCCAATACTTGCAATAACCTGCCAATACTCTGCAATAACCTATCAATACTCTGAAATACTGTGCCAATACTCTGCAATACCCTGCCAATACTCTGCAATACCCTGCCAATACTCTGCAATACCCTATCAATACTCTGCAATACCCTGCCAATACATACCCTGCCAATACTCTGCAATACCCTGCCAATACTCTGCAATACCCTGCCAATAGTCTGCAATACCCTGCCAATACTCTGCAATACCCTATCAATACTCTACAATACCCTATCAATACTCTACAATACCCTATCAATACTCTGCAATACATACCCTATCAATACTCTGCAATACATACCCTGCCAATACTCTGCAATAAATACCCTATCAATACTCTGCAATACATACCCTGCCAATAGTCTGCAATACCCTGCCAATACTCTGCAATACCCTATCAATACTCTACAATACATACCCTATCAATACTCTGCAATACCCTGCCAATACTCTGCAATACCCTGCCAATACTCTGCAATACCCTATCAATACTCTGCAATACCCTATCAATACTCTGCAATACATACCCTATCAATACTCTGCAATACATACCCTATCAATACTCTGCAATACATACCCTGCCAATACTCTGCAATACATACCCTATCAATACTCTGCAATACATACCCTGCCAATACTCTGCAATAAATACCCTATCAATACTCTGCAATACATACCCTGCCAATAGTCTGCAATACCCTGCCAATACTCTGCAATACCCTATCAATACTCTACAATACATACCCTATCAATACTCTGCAATACATACCCTGCCAATACTCTGCAATACCCTATCAATACTCTGCAATACCTTGCCAATACTCTGCAATACTCTGCCAATACTCTACAATACATACCCTGCCAATACTCTGCAATAACCTATCAATACTCTGAAATACTGTGCCAATACTCTGCAATACCCTGCCAATACTCTGCAATACCCTGCCAATACATACCCTGCCAATACTCTGCAATACCCTGCCAATACTCTGCAATACCCTGCCAATACTCTGCAATACCCTATCAATACTCTACAATACATACCCTATCAATACTCTGCAATACCCTGCCAATACTCTGCAATACATACCCTGCCAATACTCTGCAATACCTTGCCAATACATACCCTGCCGATGCTCTGCAATACTCTGCCAATACTCTTCAATACATACCTTGCCAATACTCTGCCAATACTCTACAATACATACCCTGCCAATACTTGCAATAACCTGCCAATACTCTGCAATAACCTATCAATACTCTGAAATACTGTGCCAATACTCTGCAATACCCTGCCAATACTCTGCAATACCCTATCAATACTCTGCAATACCCTGCCAATACATACCCTGCCAATACTCTGCAATACCCTGCCAATACTCTGCAATACCCTGCCAATACTCTGCAATACCCTGCCAATAGTCTGCAATACCCTGCCAATACTCTGCAATACCCTATCAATACTCTACAATACATACCCTATCAATACTCTGCAATACCCTGCCAATACTCTGCAATACATACCCTGCCAATACTCTGCAATACCCTATCAATACTCTGCAATACCTTGCCAATACATACCCTGCCGATGCTCTGCAATACTCTGCCAATACTCTTCAATACATACCCTGCCAATACTCTGCAATACTCTGCCAATACTCTTCAATACATACCCTGCCAATACTCTGCAATACCCTGCCAATACTCTTCAATACATACCCTGCCAATACTCTGCAATACCCTGCCAATACTCTTCAATACTCTGCCAATACTTATTCCTGTTTGTGGGATATTTTCTAATGGGCTGTGTAACAGAATTTGGAACAGGGTGTATTTGTGGTAGAAATTCCCTGCGAGGGAAAGATCACCCATTGTGTTGATTGTTTTGTTTGACACGTTATTTTGTTTTTGTAAACTGGCACTTTACAATAAATGTTGTACTGTATTTTCTGTGAAGTATATATGCATATGAGCGTACCTTTTTTTTTTTTTGGTGGGGGAATGGATCTTGGGTGGGAGTTCCCACACTTTTTTTCCCAGGACTTGACCCCTGAGTAGCGCCACTTATTTACGATGAAGCTCGATTTAGAAACTCCATAAAATAAAAATAAAAAAGCTACAGTTTGTGCTGTGGAGAACAGAAAAGGGCAACCTGATAGGTTATATGTGCATCACATGCAGTTTGCAATGCGCAAGGGTCAAGCTTTCAGCTTCTTGCTAAACCAGAACAACTGAGCAGCAGTGCCATGCATACCCCCTTTCTGATCGGACTCATTTACTGTACAGCATTAATGCTAAAATTAACCACTTGCCACCTGGGCCAATCCTGACATTTCTCGCTTGCGTTTTTTTTTTTTGCCTTCAAAATTACTTGGAACCCCCAAACCTTATATATTTTATGAAAACTGAATCACTGGAGAATAAAATCGTTAGTGTGATTTTTATGTCTCCAAATATTTCCGCATTTTTAAAAGGCAAATTTTCAGCAAAAAAACACACTTTAATGCATTTTAGTGCACACAAAAGTAAATGAATACCTAACACGTCATGCTTTAAAATTGTGCGACAAACTGCGGTACATTATATTATCCATAGATCATCCTTTAAGGGCTAGTTCACACCAGATGCGGTGGGACTGCGTTGGGCGGTCATTGCAATGCAGACCCACCAAATGGATAAGGCAAAATGGCTAATTTCTTATGTGCCCATTTCACACCACTACGTTTTAGTGGTGTGCAGGCATGGTGCGCTGAAAAGTACAGCATGTAGTAGTTTTTTTTTTTTTTTTTTTTTGCGCACAGCACATGGCCGGCAATTGATGAGAGGTTTTTGTTAAAAAAACCGTGCTCTGAGCTCAGTGGGTTTGGGATTGCACCGCACACCAGCCACTGTGCTGCAGTGCAGCTGCTGGTGTGAACCAGCCCTAAAAGCCTTTACAGGTTACCAGTTTAGAGTTAAACAGGAAGCCTGGGGCTAGAATTATTGCCCTTCTGATATTTATGTGATGCGATCACAGTTTACATATGTATGTATGACCTACGAATGCATTCACATTTGCATGTGAACAGGGGGGGGGGGGGGGGGACAAGGGCCAAGGGCTTAGGGACAGCTGCAGCCATTATTGCCGGTATAACGACTCAAACCGAAGCACATGCGGGTTTGTCCTAAGGGCATGAAATAGTTATTGCTGTTACTCAGATTTAAATAGATCTATGGTCTTATTAATGTATAGCATAAACAATATATTAAGTGAATTCCTTGGCCTCCTTCCACTTACTCAGCTCTAGAATATATATCAGGCTTCAGGCAAATTTAAATCTATAGCAGTTATAACACTAAATGTTAAAACCATACACCATCAATAAAAACAATGATATTAATGAAATAAGCTGCTGCTTAAAATGCGAAGGCACACAAAACATATATAACAATTACTAATAATAAAATAGCACGAGTCAAACGCATTGCCTTACATTATTAAAAAAGCAGCGCTACTACCACAAAGTTCATGAACAGCTTTCATGTGAAATACATGAGGGATAATAACTGAGTGATGGAGAGACAGTCCCAGAAACCTCAGGTGGAAGGAAAAAAGATGTTGCTATGTTGTATCTTTAAAGCACCCCATTGCAGTCTGTGTGCCACACTCCCTTTCGGGGTTCAAACTCGCCAAAAGGGTGACAGGGTCAAGCATGGATAGATAAACCACAGATCTTCTTAACTGGGCAGCAGATATCACAGCAAAATCCACCAGTTCTCAGGACAAGAAAAGAGACTCCACATTGTGTAAATCCATTTTTTGTCTCTTTATTTAAAAGTTTCTCCATACAGCTTCAATTAGTAACATCAGGCATTACGTGGTGTAAAGATTTGTGTTCCTCGTGTCACACAAGAGACAGTAAATCACAGCAGCCTTCAGCACTCACTTCCTGGTGTGTCCTCCTGTGTTGTGGAACGAATTGCATCATTTCCGTTCGTTAAACCACGCCCTGACTAGTTTCGTCGTTACGACTTCCACCTGAGAACTGGTGGATTTTGCTGTGATACCTGCTGCCCTGTTAAGGAGATCTGTGGTTTTTCTATCCTTGCTTGACCCTGTCATCCTTTTGATGAGTTTGAACCCCGAAGGGGAGTGTGACACACAGACTACAGTGGGGTGTTTGAAAGATACAACATAGCAACATCTTTTTTCCTTCCACCTGAGGTTCTGGGACTGTCTCTCCATCACTCAGTTATTATTCCTCATGTGCATCTATTTCACATGAAAGCTCTTCATGAACTTTGTGGC
This sequence comes from Lithobates pipiens, assembly GCF_037356315.1. Lineage (NCBI taxonomy): Eukaryota > Metazoa > Chordata > Amphibia > Anura > Ranidae > Lithobates > Lithobates pipiens. The sequence continues at coordinate 104,365,817 of NW_027507748.1, forward strand.
AGTAGCGCTGCTTTATTAATCTAAGACACTGTGTTTGACTTGTGCTATTTTATCATTAGTAATTGTTATATATAGCATAAACAAGTATAATAATTTGTAAATGCATATGGATGTGAGGAAGCCACACTCAAATGCTGCTGCCACCACCGACAGAGACCCAACAAGCAGTAAAAAGCTTGTAGAGGTTCCAACCCTTGTCTATTCTCCTTTAAGCTTAATCTAAACCCTAACACAACAATTTAACATACTACAAGGATAAGGTTCCTTTGCTTTTAAGTTTACAAGAAGTGACAAGGACACTGCATTCATGGTAAGATCAACATGTATTTGCTGTACTAACCTAAATTGTTCATGAAAAGTGAAAACGAATACAGCTGCTACATCAAAAAACTGGCAAGATGCAATATATTACATAGCTGGTTTGGAGTTGAGATATGTTTTAATATGTTTGTGTGTCTCGGGAAAATTTCCCCTTCGTTTTCTATCCCAAAGCATGAAAAAAAAAATCTCAATAGAGGGTTTCAGACAGGATTAAAATATGAAAAAAAAAATCTGCACAAATTGTCTGGAGTCAGGTGTTAATCAGAATTACAATTAAAATACAGTTCTGTAAGCTATTCGTTTATTTGCTACTGGGCGCAAACTGCTCCCTCTGGAGTGATAACATGCCTGATAAATAGAGAGTTTTATGTCCAATCATTTCCATGGGCTATATTGAATTACCTAAACTGTGGTAGTAAAGAAGGAAAGAAAATTAATCGCATTACATTTAATCTATCCCTGCATACATCATTTTTAAGCAGCTGAGTTAATAATCTTTAGCAGTAATAATTTTGACACGGTTGATATTTTCTGATCAAAGTGTATTCACATGACTTTAACGCTTTGTTCTAAAGTCCTGCTAGACTGGCCATAATCTCATAGTTGTCCCTTAAACAATAGAAGTATACACATCCTGAGGTCCCTGGTACTTAAGGTGATATCATATTGTATATTAGAGCCTTCCTCAGGCTTTCATATACAGCAAGAGTCTGCAAATGCAAATTTTTGTGAAGCAGTCCATGTACAGGTAGATCTTTCGCCACCTAAGATTTGGGTGGCATGATCTGCAACATGCTTAAGGATATATGGCAGTGCATGCAGGTACTGTGGGCAGGAGCTACAATAAATGCACCCATGAAACTGCGTCTTTCAGCACAACTATTTTATATTTAGAAAGTTGGCAGCCCATACACATGACCAGGGCTCAACAAATACTGGACTCCAGGCCACAGGGATGAGTAAAATCCAGATTGGTGTAAAGTGTGCTTGTATGAACACTCCAGCTCTGTAGCACAGCCTCTATTCCTTCTCTCTAGGGATGAGCTCACAAGTGTTGGGCTCCTAGTCCGAATGCACCTGAGCTATCTCGCCAGGAAACTGTCACTGCATAAAGTCAACCATAAACAGTCAAGGCATTCTTCACCCTGCACACATACACAAGGGCATGTATACATGTGGCAGAGTGGAGAATTCCTCAACTGCTTATGATTGGTTTTGTGCAGTGACGGCTTCCTGACCAGATGTAGCTTAGGAGAGTTCAGACTAGGACTCTGAACTTTCCTGAGCTCATCCCTGCTCTCCTATTCACTCCAGATAAACAATACAGTGTTTTGGGCCTGTGGGAAATGATCAGTTCTAGCCTGATCTCCAATTGTCTGCAGGTGAGTCAATTCCTGCAGACCAAGAGTGATGAATCATCCGACATGGGAAGGCGAAGAAGAGAAAGTGTGGGAGCAAGTGGCTAAGTCCCCTAGATTTGCAAAACCACCACAGCTGAAAGAGATCACTGTTGTGTACAAGACTGGTGATCACCACCAACTCTGGGCATAGGGAATGGTCATCTCTATTGCAGCCAGAGTTACACGGTGTGCAAAAATATAAAGGAATTTTGCCAGGATGCTTGTTACTTGCTAAAATCAATGCAGATTACACCAAGGTTTATATCACATGTTGTCCCGAAAGTAGTCGGCACTTATATGAGCTGGTTATTGATAATGTCTGGCTCTGGATAGGAGACTCAATCCTTACATATGACAGCCCTTGTGACTCTGCAAGTTGACTGTAGCTATGGTTATAGCCACCACCATTATCGCTAAATTACTGCAGTGTTGGCACTTGACCTAGAAGAGTGTACATCTTTCATATGCATACATTACACCTACAGCTATTAGACCACTTTTGTAGGCTAATTGGCTTTTAGCTAACACGCCTTAATTTAAGACAAATTTGTGGGACCTTGTACAAGATTATCATCAGAAAAGTGAGTTTTATCCAAAGGAAATGAGGCTTTGTATATGTACTTTGTGTTAATAAAGGAAAAGGTCACTTTTTATAACCTGTTGCACCCATATTCAGAGTGTAACATGTTACCAATGCACACCGCACCCCTCTGATCCCCTGTTTTGACAGTGAGCGGGGGCTTTTCTTCCTACACTTGCTATCACAGTCTAAAGAAAGTGGTCATGCAGGGCTCTGACTGCTTCATCCATTCACCATTTTCTGTAAATGTGAAAATAAGTACCGACAGCCTTTGCGGCTCCTGGCTTGTGGTTCACAGTGAACTACCATGGCACTGTTGAATGCTCTGGCAGCTCATTGAGCTTCCTTTCAAAGTGCAACTGCCTGCCTGTATTAGAGGTACACAGTCTGCAGGACTGTGACTTTACACCCACAATCTGCTGATCGTGGGTACAGTGCTTTACAGGTTCATTATAAAAAAATAAAAAAAATACATATTTTTTACATGCAAAAAAAGTGCATTTATTTTTTTGTAAAGTTGAACTTATCCTTTTAGGCTCCCTTTGAACTATAGAACCTCTTCCCCCTATGTTATAGGGACGGAGAAAGGGTAATCCTAACTTCCTGTCCTAGGCTCTCACTTTTCACCTCCATAAATATGTTGTCAGTCTAGGACAGGCGACGACCAAGATAAAAAAAAAAAACTAATGCAACCACTACATCTATGACTGGTAAGCTATATATTTGTTCTTGGGTTACATTCATACAGTTATGACAGCCAACTTGGGGAAGGATGGTTTTCCACTTCTGTTTTTTTTTGTCTTTCCTTAGATATTCCAAGGCAACTCTGATTATCATCAAGAGGTCCGCAACAACTTCATCCCACCTATAGTGGCAAGATTTGTAAAGATAAGACCTACAAGCTGGCACCAAAAGATTGCCATGAAGGTAGAGCTTCTCGGATGTCACAATATTCATGGTGAGAATGAGCTGTTTTTGCTGTGAGTCACCCGGCTTCACCTTTATCACCCATTTACGTAGATAGTTTAGAGACCGTCAGCGCTGAATCCTTGACCATGAACTGTTTAGTGGTGAAGTTGTGTGCCTCTGTTTTCCTGTAGAAGATTCAACTACGACTACTTTTTAATTGTAGCTATGTTGAAAAAATTTCCATTATAATTGGCTGATGTTTGTGTAAGATTTAATTTTTAGAGAAGATTCCTTTTGTGTTAAAAAGTACTTTTCATACTGGAAAGAAATGATAAAAATAGTGCAAAGCAAAGTGCCACCAAACTACCAATTAGATATTCACTCCATTGATGTACTTGAAAACAAACAGATGGATGTTCTTATATCTGTTATTCACAAAGCAAAACAATTTTTCCTGCATATAGCTACGCTGTTGGTTGATTAGGCAGTTTAAGACCAACCCTGACAGTAATCACTTGTATCACAAAAATGTATAGTATGTAAAGGTGATATGTGTGTGTATATATAATATAATATTAAAATTGTTCTTTATTTTTCTCCCTAAGATCATTGTCAATGAGACCGTGATGGGAAATCCAAAATTTTAGGGTTATCGCCCAAGTAAAGGGTGTGGGAAAATCCTCCAATTGGGATGCATGTTTCAATAGCTTCAAAAATTAAAAAAATTTTTAACCTGTTTTCAACGGAGAGCCGTCTGAAGTCTGCTCTCCGCTGACATCACCAGGATCAGTCCAGGCCAATGGCTCCCACTGCTGACAATAGTCAATCAGGAGTGCGAGTCCTCGGAGAGTCAAGGCTCTCTTGGACATCGCTGATCGAGATGGGGCTCAGTTAATTATCTTGGGGGGGCCTGGTGCACACAGAAGTTTTTTTACCTTCATGCAAAAAATGCATGAAGTTAAAAAGCCTTGTGCCTTTACTTCCACTCTAAGCATTCAGATCTGTTGGTGCTCAATCATTAAATTCATACAAAAGGAGCTGGTATACATGGGATAGAGGCAGGTCTCAGTCCCAGATTGTACATACACAAGCACAGTTCATTGCCCACAGGGCTTTGAGTCACACCCCAAAGGTATAAAAATGTACCAAAAAATTAATTATTCCAAAACACAAATGTTACATACATTTAAAAACATGTTGTCAATTATAGTGGCCAAGAATAGAAGTACATTAGTGAACAACATTAGTAAAGTACTAATGTTGTTCACTAATGTACTTCTATTCTTGGCCACTATATATGACAACATGTTTTTAAATGTATGTACCATTTGTGTTTTGGAATAGTATATTTTCTTGTACATTTTTATACCTTTGGGGTGTGACTCGTTAACGTCCCGTGGGCAATGAACTGTGGTTGTGTCTAATCATTAAATTCAGTTGAAGCATCAATCTGGAGCACAGAAGACCCCCAATAAAAATGTTTGTAATACTTTTTTCTTTCTCTTTTCCTGAAAGCAGTTATTCCAAAACTAACTGCCCCACCTGCTTTTGTGCCACGTGCCAAACATTATCCACCACCAGTAGACAAAACTACACCGCCACCGGAGATTAAAAACACAACCGTGACTCCAAACATTACCAAAGGTAAGCTGACGTCTTGGAGTTTCAAACTGTCTTCTGTAACTTGAGGGGTGACTGGTAATGGTCTGTGCGTTGTGCTTGTATTGCTAATATGTCGGTGTATTACCTGAAGCAATCAAAGGGCATGAGCAGAACAAGAGCTTGGCTGTGCAAGAAATTGAAACGTTTTTTTTTTTTTTTTGCTTTCATTTGTCCAAACTCATCATGACTGCTAAAAGTGTTTTGCTATGAGAAATATTTGTGATAAAATAGCTTTGTTTTGCTCCTTTAAAGCATCTTTTTTTTCCTTAATTTTTTTTTTTTAAGCCGGATTGTGGCATCTTTACAATTTATTATTCTTTTGCTCAAAAGCTGAAATAACAAATAAGGCCGAAATTGGGTGCACTTGCTTCAGTGAGAGGGGATAGTTGTAATGATTTCTATCTGTCTGCTTTTTTATTTAATTCTTAAAATTCTGTTTCCTACAGTGGATCAGTGTTACCAGCATTTTTTAACCACTTAAAGGAGAAGTCCAGCCTGAGCTTTTTAGGCTGGGCTTCTCTGGGTCACAGGAGTACAATTCCTTTTGCACCCCTGTGACCTGTTTTCAACAGAAAGCGGTCTGAAGTCTGCTTTCCGCTGACATCACCAGGATCAGTCCAGGCACCACGTCATCCCAGATATCCCAAGTCTCCTGCTTTTGGCTGCGGATTCCCGGACACCCACGAGTGCAGGGCGAACTCCCGGCTGGGCCTGTCACTCAGCCACAGACAGACAGGAGATGAGCGACCGAATGGAGTATGGCCGCTTTGTCTGTGGCTGGAGTGACAGGCGGATAAAAGGCGCTGCGACCTGAGGCAGAGGGGGGACAGTCCATACTACTTTCCCCAGCCTGCTTTGGCTGCTGCATGGGTACTTTTTTTTTGGGGGGTCGGTCCGGCCGATTCATCAGGCAAGGAAGGGGGTGGGAGGAGGCAGAGAGAAGACTGAGCGCTGTGATCTGCAGGCTGTAGCAATTAAAAAAAAAAATAAAACTTTCCCCTGTGAAGCAGACTCTTTCTCCACTTTTAGGTGCTGCCGAGCAGTAATCTCCTGTGCGACAATTACATGACAGTCCTGGTCTGTCCGGTGGATTGATATAGATGAGACCGGGACTGTCATGGACTTGTTGCACAGGAGATTACTGCACAAGTGGCACCTGAAAGTGGAGAAAGAGCCCACTTGACGGGAACTTATTTTTTTAATTGCTACGGCCTGCAGATCACGGCACCCATCTTCTCTTTGCCTCCTCCCACCCCCTTCCTTCTGGGGAATTCTCTGACTGGGATGGCTCACCAGCCCCATTACAGCCAGGCCCTAGGACCAGTAGCCCAGCCCCAGCAGCTGTGTGATCAGGCTGCATGTCATTTGGCACTGGCAAGGCTGCATGTCATTTGGCACTGGCAAGGCTGCATGTCATTTGGCACTGGCAAGGCTGCATGTAATTTGGCACTGGTCAGGCTGCACTTAATTGAGGGGGGTGGGGGGTTCAGTGACGGCACGAAGCGTCACCTCCCTGAAATTAGTTTTCTCTTTCGTTCATTGACGGACACAGCTCCTTTAAATCTTGACATTAGGGTTATATCGCCACCTTCAGCAGAGGACTAGGTTGGGACATCTGTCATCCCGACTTGGGAAGTCTGGATCCACCAGCTGTCTGGACTGATGGTAGTCTCAGCAAGCTGCTGAGACGGCTGCTCCCCGCCCCTCCACTGCTTGGCACTCCAATGTATTCTTCTACATAGTTTTGCTAAAAAAAAAAATCGCAATAAGCATGTATTGATTGTTTTGTGCAAAAGTTATAGTGTCTACAAAATAGGGGAATAGATTTATGGCATTTTTATTTATTTTTTTACTAGTAATGGTGGCGATCTGCGATTTTTAGCGGGACTGCAACATTGCGGCAGACAGATCGGACACTTCTGACACTTTTTTGGGACCAGTGACATTAAAACAGCGATCAGTGCTATAAAAAATGCACCGATTACTGTATAAATGTCACTGGCAGGGAAGGGGTTAACACCAGGGGCGATCCAAGGGTTAAATGTGTTCCCTGGGAGGTGTTTCTAACTGTATGGGGGCTGGGCTGACTGGAGGAGTAGAGAGATTGTGTTCCTAATCACTTGGAACAGACGATCACTCTCGGCTCCCCTGTCAGAATGGGGATTCGCCATGTTTACACTGGCAGGTACCTGTTTTGCCTTTGTGTGAAGCGATCACGGGTGGCTAGCGGACATCGCATCCACCAGCCACATGCATGGGCTTCGGGGCTGCGCTACGGGCCTGCTATATCTATTACACGAAGCAATGGTCAATGACAGCAATTCTCATAATAGAGCTAACCTGCTGCAGTACAATTGCAGCGGCGGGTCTTTAAGTAGTTAAAGTGGGATTGCACTGTGGAAAGAAATATTAAAAGCCAGCAGCTACAAATACTGCAGCTGCTGACTTTTAATAAATGGACACTCACCTGTCCCAGGATCCAGCGATGCCGAGGCCGATCGATCGCTCGGCTCTCGGCTGCTGCCGCCACCATTCTAGGTGAGGGAATCAGGAAGTGAAGCGCTGCGGCTTCACTTCCCGATTCCCTACTGCGCATGTGCGAGTCACGCAGCGCAATAGGAATTGTCTGCTGGGACACACACGGGTCCCAGAGACAGCGCGCAGGGACAGGAAGAGGCATAGACTCCCGTGGGAGTCTATGCCCGGAAGTGGGTGTAAATACCTGTCTTTGACAGGTATCTGCACCCCCCTCCCCCCTGAAAGGTGCCAATTGTGACACCGGAGGGGGAGAGGGTTCCGATCAGTGGAAGTTCCACTTTAGGGTGGAACCCCGCTTTAATGTCATGTCACAGGAAAAAGCATTGAATTGTTACTAAACCCACAACAGTAATATCAGTCATATATATGCAATAAAGCATGCATGTTATACTCGCTGTGGAACCTATGGGTTTAATCATCCACATTGTGTAAAAAGGCTGTTTGATCCTGTCTTCTCTGATCCTCTCCTCCTTCCACTGTCTCCAATCCATCTCCTGATGGTACAGAGCCTTTGGGGGCACTCTGCACATGCTCAGTTTGGTGTATATTGCTAGTGTTTTTTTTTTTTTTTTGGGAGGGTGCTTGTGATCAGCACAAGGCCAATCAGCACAGCCCAGACAAAGGCAGGTGCCATGCAGCCTCATAGGACAGTCAGAGGAGAATGAAAACTCCTACAAGCTTTAACCAGTGGTCAGCCAGATACTGAGGGAAGTCACAAGACTGCCATATATTGCTGATGAGAAAAGGTATTTAGCAGTTTATATTTACTAAAATAATTGCATTTCCATGTTCAAGTACTGTGGGAGATATAGTGAATGCAGGGTCCTGGGTTTAGTAACACTTTAAGAGCACACTAATGTGTTGGGGCAACGCTTGCTAAAATGCACATTATGACATTGTTGCTGGTGTGGGTGATCGGTATACTGTTGTTTCTCCACTCCTAGCTGTCAAAGCCCCTAATTCAGCTGAGAACAGAGATTATGTGATCATTTATTCTATATCTATTTATATATGAACAAATGCTTTGCCTTTCATTTCTATTTTAAATTGAATAGATTGTTTTACAAGGTGAGGCTTCACATACTTTAAACCTGTGCTATATAAGCCTGTATCGCGTGTTTGCTTGTGCATTTCCTGGGTTGGCCAAGGGGAGAAGATCAGTTCTAAAGAAGGGGAAGGAATTCTTCAGCAGCTATAAAAACCTGCACACTGCATTTACAGACGCTCCTATTGAAATGGGGCCAAAAACCCGATTAGACCAAAAAAAATAAAAAATCCTGTACTATATTGAGGGCAGGGTGACTGTGTACATGTGTTAGCAGAGACTTAGAGCCCTTTCACACCGAGGGAGTTTTGCAGGCGCTATAGCGTTAGAAATAGCTCCTGCAATCCACCCTCAAACTACTGCACCATTGTCTCCAGTGTGAAAGCCTGAGGGCTTTCACACCGGAGCGGTGCGCTGGCTGGACGTCAGGAAAAGTCCTGCCAGCAGCTTCTTAGGAGCGGTGTGTTTACTGCTCCTCCACCGCTGCTCCCCATTGAAATCAATGGGGCAGCGCTGCAATACCGCCGGAAAACGCCGCTATTGCGGGTGGTTTTAACCCTTACTCAGCCGCTTTTACCCCCACGAGCAGCCTAAATGCGCTGCAAATCCGGCGGTAAAATGCCGCTAAAAATAGCTGCGTTTTACTGCCGTCGCTATGGGCTTGGCAGTGTGAAAGGGGTCTGAAAGAATGGGATTCTGCATGTTGCGCGTAGTTTGGCACATGGAAACGTGCTGAAAATGTTTGACTAGGGCTTAGCGCTGATGCATTGCCGCACCGCAACGGAACGCATATGTATAAACGGATAATAATTTGAGACTTAGAAAATGTGAGTCCCTGTTTTCCGTGTCAAGCAGCCGTTAAGTTTAAAGGACCCTGGCAGAACAAGAGACCAGCTGTGCAGTAAATAGAGAAGTTCTATTGGCTGCGTAAAGTGTTTTGATCAGTTTTTTGTTCCTTTTCTGTTGACGGCTTTGTTTACCTCTTTAAAGCAGTTACTTTTTTGAAGTTTTGTTGACTGCAGTAGTGTGTTGTAGTCTGGGTCAGACGTATGGAGCAACTGAAGCCTGCAAAGGGTTGGAGAACATGGAACTGGCTAAGAAATGCTTAGCTCTGCCTTATGTCAGCTGTGAGTGGCCTGCTTCCAGTCAGGAATGTTGGGGTTGACATCAGAGTGCTATGAACTCTGCAAGTAACAGCTCTGACTCATCCTGTGAGGAGGCTTGAGGCTCACTACGCTGTCCTTTTAACTATCTCAATCCCTTTTTTTACTCCCCGTACCTCAAGTGATGCAAAACACTATAAAAATCAGGAAGGTCTCTTACATTAGTAAAGGTATAATAGAGAGGGACGGCGCAATTGTGGCATGGGCTTGCATCACTCTCTAAGTGAACATTAAGAGTGTTCCAAAAACCAAATACCTCCAATTTCAGGTCTGATGATTAGCTGTAATGCATTCATGTTTGAAACGCTTTCAACGGGTTTTATGAATGTTTGTTTCTAGTTCATTTTGTTCATATGTATTATTGTAGTCCTATCGGGTTTGGAGGCCTAGTATAGGAATGTGTGTGTTTTCATAGCAGTAAGCTTACAAGGTGTTAAGTTTTGCTTTAGGGAGGGTTAGGCTGGAGCGAAGGGGGCCTTTGGGTAGGGCACCACTCCCTGAGGCAAAAAACGAACAGCATATGTATGAACTTTCATCATGGATATAATATTTGAAATCTGTTCTAGAGAAACAAGTTGTTTTGAAGAGATGTTAAAACCATAAAAAAAAAATATATGTGTGTGTGTGTATAGGGTTCAATATTGAGTTGGCCCACCCTTTGTAGCTATAACAGCTTCAACTCTTCTGGGAAGGCTGTCCACAAGGTTTAGGAGTGTGTCTATGACAACTGAAAAGGAAAAAAATACTGCGCTCCTAACAACAAAATGAAAACTACACAAGCAGCAGCTACTAAAGTGTGATACACACCAAGAATGCAAAGAAAAGGAAAAAATGTAGCTGCTCTAACCATGATTATCCCTCTTAGGGGGAAACCTCAATTAATGTGTAAATCTCCCTAATAACATTTGTAAAAGGTGATGAAAATAAATTGTTATATTTATAAGTTTATGAAAATTAATTGTAATAAGTTGAATTTAATCAATAAATTAATAAATAGCGATCATTCATATAAATGTACATAATAAATACAAATACATTATATGTACATATAAAAGTAAAAATAAAAATAAATTGTGATGAAATGGCACAAAACCCAGTGTGAATAAACTCAACTTATAGTCCAATCAATATTTGAAGCAAAACGTGTAATCTTCCGTCACCGAAAAGTGCAAAACACCACTGAGAATGCACGCTTACCAGAGGACAAGCGTTTATAGCTCACACAAAGTACACAGCAGGGTCTCCGTGGTAGGTCTCAAATTGCCATTCAAGATCAGACTGGAATCGCACCCGGAAAGGCTTTCACATGTGAAGCAAAGATCTCTCAAAAAAAGCAGAGGGACTTCCCATAGGGTAAATCTTTTATACAGCTTTATTAAAAAGTAAAGGTAGATATACTCACAAACATAAGCATTAAAAGACCGCGTATATGCTAGCCGGCAAGCAAGCGCCCGTTTGCTCAGATCCTACGTGACTGCATCAGCAAGTCTGGCTAGGACATGCTGACGCAGTCACGTAGGATCTGAGCGAACGGACGCTTGCTTGCCGGCCGGCATATACGCTGTCTTTTAATGGTTATGTTTGTGTGTATATCTACCTTTACTTACTTTAATAAAGCTGTATACCTGATTTACGCTATGGGAAGTCCCTCTTCTTTTATTTTGTGAGTGTCTATGACGTTTGACCATTTTTCCAAAAGGACATTTATGAAGTCGGGCACTGATGTCGAGAATGCCTGGCTCGCAGTCTCCGCTCTAATTCAATCCAAAGGTGTTCTATCGGGTTGAAGTCAGAACTCTGTGCAGTCGAGTCAAGTTCCTCCACTCTAAACTCTCTCATACGTGTCTTTATTGACCTTGCTTAACAGTCCTGGATCGTCTTTGTCATATTTTTTTTGTTTCAAGATGCACCAAATATTTTCAATCCTGAAAGGTCTGGACTGCAGGCAGCCCAGTAAAGCCCCCAGACTCTCATACTATGAAGCCATGCTGTTGTCATAGATGCAGTGTCCGGTTTAGTATTGTCCTGCAAGAAATCTGCAAGGCCTTCCCTGAAAAAGACGTCTGGGTGGGAGCATATGCTGCTCTGAAACCTGGATATATCTGAGCGTTGATGGTGCCTTTTCAAGATGTGCAAGCTGCCTATTCCATAAACAATAATGCACCCCCATACCATCAGAGATGCAGTCTTTTTAACTGAGTGCTAATAAGCCTGAAGGTATAGAGGGAGAGCTCTTTAGTCCAGAGGACGCAGTGCCCATGGTTGCTATGTCAAAATTTGCCTCACAATAGTTTCCAGTTTGCAACAGAGAAGAAGGCGGCGTCTCTGGATCATGTTCAGATAGGGCTTTTAGTTTGCATTATAGAGCTTTACCTTGCATTTTTGGATGGCACAGTGAACTGTTCACAGACCGTGAGTTCTGGAAATATTCCTGAGCCCATGCAGTGATGCCCATAACAGAATCATGCCTGTTTTTAATGCAGTGCTGTCTGAGGGCCAGAAGATCGCAGGCATCCAATATTGCGTTTTGGCCTTGTCCCTTGCTTACAGATTTTTTCAGATTCTTAGAATTTGATATTATGTACTGTGGATGATGATGTATTTAAAATCTTTGCAATATTTATGTTGAGAAACATTGTTCTAAAATTGTTCAACCATTTTTAGATTAAGGTTTTTCACAGGTTGGTGAACCTCTGTCCATCCTTACTTCTGAGACACACTGACTCTCAAAGATGCTCTTTTTATAGCCAGTCAAGTTACTCACATGTTGCCAATTAACTTAATTGGCTGCAAATGTTGTTCCAGCTCTTTCTTGTTAGTACCACTTTCTTTTTTGAGCCATGTTACTGCCATCAATTTCAAAATTACCTTATTTCTTTATTTATTTTTTATATGGTACATTTTATCAGTTTAAACATTTGATATGTTTTATATTTTCTATTTTGAATAAAATATGGGTTTTTGAGATATGTAAATCATTTAATTCTGTTTTCATGTAGATTTTAAACCGCGTCCCAACTTTTTTGGAATTGTGGTTGTTTGAGGTAGAAGGCTTCAGTTCAGTGGGGGGGTTCTTCTTTCATCAGTCAGTGGACAGAGGGTGTCATCATGTTTAGGCATCTGATTGGTGGGGCTCTGAATGGGGTAACCCCTATCTTTCTTCATTAGTCTGTGAAATACTTTTGTCTTGAAGGGGAGAGAACCCCTTGAGTGTGAGCCTGTATATACCCCTCCATTACCAGACCATGCCGTGATAATGTGACAATTGGGTCATACAACACTGTATTCAAATTCATTTTATATAATTTTGAGACTAATAGAACTTTATTTTGGTGGTCCAGTATTATTCTGAGGAAAAGCCATAAAACAATGACTACTTCACAGACAAAACTGTGCTGACAAGCTTCAGCACATGGACCAACCCTTAGGCCGCCCACCCCTTTAAGACCTCCCACCCCTTTAAGACCTCATTAACACTGAGCATTTAACCCCTATGCATGATATTACAGCATTGTCATGCGCGGTGGTAAGACCCTGCTGCCTGCAAACTAAAAGTCTAGAAGAGGCTGAAATGTGACTCAACAGTGTACCAAATAATACTAACATTTAGGTCTCTAATTCCAGGCATTTATTTCCTGCACCCAGGGATGAATGCCTGGAATGCAAGCAGCCTAAGTTACGGGCACTTGTCCCTGGGTGCATACAGCCTTTAACATTAATATCACTTGGTGCACTGTCCAGCTATGGCAGCTTTTAGCAACTCATAGACTTTTATAGACTGCCCACAGCGGTGTTGTACGGTGCACGTGTGCCTTATACCTGCATAAAAATTTTGTAATCTCATGCACAGTAGCTAAACTTTTAGTGTGCGTGAGGCAGTACATGTTTCAGCTTTGACTCCCCACCTTTTACCCTCAATTTTACAAACATTTAGCCACAACAGAGCGCGAGGGAAGCTTTCTCTATTTTCAATGAGCTTAATGTTTGAAAACAATTGTGATGGTGCTAATTGGTTCACAGATATCAAGGTACGGAGCCACTCTGATCGGCTCTGTACTTCGTGGCTGTAATTTGAGCTGTCCATCATGACTGTGATTGACAAATCTGATTTCAGCCATTCATGGTTTGTGTGGTTTTGACCACCTAAGTGTGTTTTCTGAAGTTGTGTTTTTTTTTTTTTTTTTTTGTTTGTTTTTTGTTTGTAAAGCAGTATGGAGGAGGTGAAATGCAGGCCAGGAGTTTCATGTAATTTTTTCAATCTCTAGTTGTATTCTTCTTTTGTTTGAAATGCCTTGCACATGAAGAAACCTTGTTTTTATTTTTAAATGGTAACTGATTTCTTCAAAAGTTCGTTCAATGATTTATTATTACAAAATGTGTGTGTTCCTGGCCATTCCTCTTCTTTCGGCCAGACAAGTTGTAGACTTTAGAGCAAAATTTTGCTGAATGTGCTGTGAACGAGTTGCTTTTGTTACACTAGTGACCCCTAAGAGGGTTACTCCTTCCAACACCTACACAAGAATGTGCTCACTGATTGGCGTGTAAGCTGAACTGTTCTTGTTTTTAATGTGTTACAGATGTACCCTTGGCAGCCATCCTGGTCCCAGCCTTAGTCATGGTCTGCACCAGCGTCATATTGCTGCTTGTTTGTGCCTGGCACTGGAGAAACAGGTTGGTCAGTTTTGACTACTCAGTCCTACAAGTCAGGTGTACAGTCAGCAAACTGTACTAAAGGAATCCTATTACACTGCGATGATGGGTTTGTCCCATGTGTCCTTTGAAAGAGGTCACCTTCTGTAACCTGGTCTCCAGATGTCTGTAAACCCCTGCACCTGTGGTCTTTACATATATCCTGTATTGATTAACCTCTTTGTGACCAGAAGTATTTGAGTTTATTTTCCTTCTCTACAGCTGGCTGCAGTGTTCTTAGATTCTTTATGGCAGCTGTAGACATAAAATGAGCAATCTGTTGTATCTGCTTGATCTTACTATGAACTGCCCTACCCCATGCACCTAGTGCAGCATTTCTCAGCTGTGGCACCCTTAAGCCACTTTAAGACCAGTCCTTTTCTTTTTGTTTACAAGTAAGACTATATTTCTTGCTAGAAAAAAATAAAATAAAAAATATTATATATATATATATATATATATATATATATATATATATATATATATATATATATATATATATATATATATATATATATATATATATATATATATATATATATATATTATTTTATTTCTAGCAGACCCCCTAGAAAATAAAATGGCAGTTGCAATTTTTTTATGTCACACAGTATTTGCACAGCAGCTTTTCAAACTCGATTTTCTTGAATTTTAATGCCAAAAAAAACACATTTTTTTTTTGGTAAAATGTAAAAGATGATATAGAATAGATACCTAACCTGTCAAGCTTTAAAATTGTGCATACTTGTGGAATGGCGACAAATTAAAATACTTAAAAAATCCGCATAGGAAACATTTTAAAAACCTTTACAGGTTACCAGTTTAGAGTTGCAATGGAGGTCTAGAGCTAGAATTATTGTTCTCGCTGTAACGTTCTCAGCGATACCTCACATGTGTGGTACAAACACCATTTACATATGACCTATGTTTGCATTTGCCTCTGCACGCAAGCATGGGATGGGAGATGCACACCCCTCTCATCCCAGAAGTGCAACTCCCGCTTATCTAATTCTCTACCCCACCCTCTGGTGCCACATTTGGCACCTCTCAGGGGGGAGGGGGAGTGGATACCTGTTTTTTACAGGTAACCTGTTCCCACTTCCGGGAGACCAGGCTGCGGCGAACCACATCAGCAGCTGGGTCTCCCTCCCCTTCTGCTGGGCCAGTTAAAGAGCACAGCGCACTTTGCGCAGGTGCAGTAGGGACCTGGCCGTAAAGCCGAATAGCTTCGCAGCCAAGGTTCCCTTACCCGCAATGGCAAGGGCAGCACCCAACCAGCCGATGGAAACATGAGCTGCGGTGCCGACATAGCTGGACTTCAGGACAGGTAAGTGTCCTAATGTTAAAAGTCAGCAACTACAGTATGTGTAGCTGCTGACTTTTAAATTTTAAAGGGGCGGGCGGAACTCTGCTTTAAGAATAGATTAAAAAAAAGTGATCAGCACAATTATATAAACTAAAATAGTAAATAAATATAAGTAACTCCTATATAGCCATCTCCTGTGCGAATAGGTACTTGTAGAGGCACCAATGGCTAGTGACTATAGAAAAGTGCATACAGTGCATAAAACTACTGTGCAAATTATAGCAATTGTGCAAAAATATATATAGCAGCCGTGTGAATAAATATAAGGATCACAAATGGTCCTAGTTGCATAAACTGCAACACAATCAATGATGGTGTAATGATGCAAAATAATTCACTCTATGCAAATCTGATCATGTGTGAATAAACGTAACAATCGCTATAGAAAAATGCATAAAGTGCATAAACTTCTGTGCAAAAAATAGCAAATGTGCAATATAAATCAATAGTGCAAAAACTAATAAATTAATATCAATCGTGCAAATGAATTAGAGTCCCAAATGGTCCTAATAGCATAAAGCAGGGGTAATGAATTAAATTTCAAGGAGGTCCGGTCGCCAAAATTTTCTTTGGGCCGAGGTCCGAATCTCAAGTCTGTGCTATGACTCAGAAAGATTGTAGTCACTGTATATCAACCAAAAACATGAGAATGTACAATTTCCTTAGCATTTCAACAATATTTAATTGTCAAGTTTCAGTTACAATATTAAACACGTGGACAGTTGGAACTAGGATAGCTTTACATTTGCTCTTTACACCGGGTGTCCCCATCACAGTGCCCCTTTACACCGGGTGTCCCCATCACAGTGCCCCTTTACACCGGGTGTCCCCATCACAGTGCCCCTTTACACCGGGTGTCCCCATCACAGTGCCCCTTTACACCGGGTGTCCCCATCACAGTGCCCCTTTACACCGGGTGTCCCCATCACAGTGCCCCTTTACACCGGGTGTCCCCATCACAGTGCCCCTTTACACCGGGTGTCCCCATCACAGTGCCCCTTTACACCGGGTGTCCCCATCACAGTGCCCCTTTACACCGGGTGTCCCCATCACAGTGCCCCTTTACACCGGGTGTCCCCATCACAGTGCCCCTTTACACCGGGTGTCCCCATCACAGTACCTCTTTACATTGGGTGTCCCCATCACAGTGCCCCTTTACATCAGACCTTCCTGTCAGAGTGTCCCCATACATCAGATGTCCCCATCAGGGTGTCCCTTAACATAAAATAAGGGTCGCGCTGATGGGTAAATTTTATGTTAGGGGTCACGCTGATGGGCACATTTTATATTAAGGTGCACTCTGATGGACACAACAAAATGTGCCCCTTAACTTAAAATTTACCCATCAAAGTGCCCCTTTAATATAAAATGTACCCATCAGTGTTGCTCTTAAAATAAAATGTGCCCATGAGTGTGTCCCTTTACATCAGGTGTCCCCATCACAGTGTCCATTTACATCACTGACATTCCTGTCAGTGTCCCCTTACATAAGATGTACCCATCAGAGTCCCCCTTAACATAATATGTGCACATCAGGGTGCCCCTTAACATAAAATAAGGGTCATGCTGATAGGCACATTTTATATTAAGGGGCACTCTGATGAACAACAAAATGTGCCCCTTAACTTAAAATTTGCCCATCAGAGTGCCCCTTTTAATATAAAATAAAATACGCCCATCAGAGTGCCCCTTAACATGAAATAAGGGTCACACTGATGGGCGCCTATTATGTTAGGAGGCACTCTGATGGACAAATTTTATTTTAAGGGGTATGGTGGTGGGTATATTTTTAATGTGCACATCAATGGGCATATTTTGTAGGGCACATTTTGTTGTGCCCATCAGCGTGCCCCTTAACAAAATATGCCCATCGATGTGCACATTAAAAATATACCCATCAGCGTGCCCCGTAAAATTAAATTTGTCCATCAGAGTACCCCTTAACATAAAAGGTGCCCATCAGCGTGACCCTTATTTTATGCTAAAGGGCACTCTGGTGGACACATTTTATTTTAAGGGGCATGCTGATGGGTATATTTTTTAAGTGCACACTGATGGGCATATTTTGTTAAGGTGCACCTTAACAAAACATGCAAATCAGTGTGCATATAAAAAATATACCCATCAGCGTGCCCCTTACAAAAAAAGCCCAGCATTGTGCAAATTACAAATATACCTATCAGTGTGCCCCTTACAATATGCCCAACAGTGTGCATGAAAACTAATGTGCCCACATACCTCAACTGCAGGAGGAAGGGCAAAACTGAAGCTGCCTCAGGGAGAGCCAGGACCTGGGAATCGGGAACCGCGGGAAGCATGGGGGGGGGGGGGGGCGGGGCGCGCATGTGACGTCACACCCCCTACTGCCTGTGAGCGTGAGTAAAACACAGCTCCGAGAGACGCGGCCAGGAGCAGGGGGCGGGCGCATGCGCACAGCGTCACTGGTTGCTAGGGAATCCCGTGGTCCCAGCAAACCAGTGATTGCTGTAATTCACTACACAGGCGGCATAGCGGTCCGGGCAGAAGCCCCGCTCGGTCCGGACTCGGACCGCGGGCCGCCATTTAATGACGGCTGGCATAAAGCAACAACACAATAAAATAGTGATTTCATGATGAAAAATAGTTCACTCTATCAATAATGGACCAATGGAAAGAGTGCTGAATGTGCGTCACATGTGATCTTCAATAAATCTTTGTATGCACCACTTAATGCTCTCTGGACTCTTGCCTCAATTAGAATTATATGACGCTACAAAGATAAACACAGCCAGGGAACATCCATGGATCCTATAATAGCCAATGGTCTCTCCCACAAATGAAGGCTCCCAGATGCCGAATTATACATATCTCTGCTATTTTAAACTTTTTTCTTTGTAAGTGACCATTTGGCTGTTTAATAAACTTGTTAGCTTAAACGATTTTACACTATGGGAGACTCTTTTTATCCCTTTTATATGTCCGGTTTCTATGAACTAATACACTGAGAATCTGGGAGCCTTCAAATGTGGGAGAGAAAATTTCAATGTTACTCATTAATAGGAAGACTTTGCACACAACCACTTTGATTAAATTAACCTCCCATTAACATCTGATCACCCACCTCTGATCCAAGGCAAACTGGGTCTCTTTCTCTCAGCACCCTGAGGGGACCTCAGATGGCACCCCAGAGATTTTGTTAACTTTTCTTAGGGGGTCTTGCAGCAACAATTCTAAGTGTATGGGTGAATTAAAGACCAACTCCAGCAAAAGCATTTATTGGCTAGATTTGGGACGTATAAATACTTCTGTGAAGTTGTTGCTCTCTTAGCTCTAATGGAAAAATTGACCTCCAGGAGAAAGCAGAAAGACACAGTAGTAATAACCAAGCAGAGGTTCTAATCCTTTCTTCTTTTACTTTGTTGAGGTGGCTGTAGTTACTCCCATTGGTACTTCTGCTCAGTATCTCTTGACTGTGAGTTTGTAAATGGCCTATTCATCACCAAAATACTGAAATTGGTGGCATTGCTTGCAGATATCATGCAGTATATGATAGGCCAGTCTAAAATATGCCCCCCCCCCCCAACCATTGCCCACATGCACACACTTTTAAAAATGAATGTTTTTAGTCTGTAGTATTTCCTTAATCACTTCCTAGAATATACTGAATAGTTGAATATGAGATGACTCTAATTAAAAAAAAATTTTTTTTATTCTTTCTACTCTTTTTATGCACCAGAAAAAAGAAATCTGAAGGTACATATGACTTGCCATACTGGGATCGTGCAGGTGAGTGCGAATACCGACTCCTGTGATTCATGAACTGCAGCAGCTACAGTGTAGGCAATAGTTGGCCATTCCAAGCAATGATCCAAAGTTTAGTCTATCTGAAGCCTAAATTTGATTGTTCGAAACACACTTACTGCTGAACTGAGAACTACAGCTGCAAATAATTGTATAATATAGGTAGAAGATTTATTGAGTGTTAACAATTAAGTATGTTCTAACAGGCAGGAACCTCTGATTCCTCTTGTATTGAATCATTTTGTAACTGTACTGTCTGCATTAATTTTGTAAGCTGCTGCTATATAAGTCTTGTAGCATATTAATAACCGCGCAATTTTTTTTCCCCAAGGAGTAAGGACGTTTTTTTTTAAATTGTTGTATTATATCTCCACCTGGTGGTGATCTGGCGATACTCTTTTAGTATCCACAAACTTAGGATAAAAAGGCGCTTTGGTGCATTTTGGGTACCCTGTTTAATGAGCTCAATGAATCCTGAGAAGAGCTGGTCAGGTGGCCATTTTGGCTTTCTTGCACTGAAAGAAGCATAGTGGTGGCATGCCAACATCTAGACTTAAAGTGGAGTGCTGCCAATTTTTATTTATTTTTTTTCAACGATCACCGTGTACAAAATTAATTCCCTTACATTTCAGGATCATACATAAATAATTTATCTTTACCCCCACTATCCTATTCCCCTCACCCCGTACTTCATACCGTACTTCATCCTTTACAGACTAATTGCCTCAATATAACTGCTTGTCAGCTTTAATCTCTTCCACTTTTCCCATCTATTTATGAATCCCTCTACTTTCTTCTTCGCTATATCTAAAGTATTCCATATTGTACATCTCTTCTATTTTACTAAGCCACTCCCTTACTTTTAGGGCTTTCTGTTTCTTTCCACTTTTTGGTATTAGACTTTTTGCGGCATTCATCATATGGTCTATCATCGAATCTCTGTATTGTTTTATCTACCCCATGGAACAGACACATCCATGGCTCTTCGGGTATGCTTATATTAGTAATCTCTTTTATATATTTTACTATCTCTTCCATTATACTTTGATCTTAGGGCATCCCCACAATATATAGGACATAGTTCCTACTTGTTTGCACTCTCGCTAACACTCCGTTTTCCCTATTTGATATTTCCCTATTCTATCCGTGGTTCTATACCATCTAGTTAAACACTTATTTATTTCTACCATTCTAATATTGACTGATGTACCATGTACCAGTTCAGAATTTTTCCTGCTTCCTCCTCGCATCCCCAGTTCACTCTCCCATTTTTTTATGTATGTCGGGATTTCCAGACCCTCTGCCTCCAACAAGATCTTATATATCTGGGATATACTCCAGAGTGTTTTTTCCATTATGCATAACCACTCAATTGGTGTAAGTTCATCTCGGTCTCTTATTGAGTGTGGTAGTGCTGCTTTAAAATGCTTAAGCTGAAAATACCGCCATTCGTTGACCTCCATTCAGTTATTTCTTGCAGCACCTCCAGCTCTGGCCACCTAGGCTATTACTTCACAAGGCAATACCCATGGACTCCTGGGATATCGGCATCACCTTTCCCAGGAGTCCATGGGAATTGCCTAATACTGAAATCACACGTGATTTCCTTCCAGGGTGTCCTGTGATTGACAGGTTGCCATAACAATGGGTGGGATCTTCCACCGCCGTTGCTATGGCAGCCTGCCATGATGAAACTGCACAGTGACATTACTGCACGAGATCAGGAGGTGCAAGCTGTGAAGCCAGCTGCATCAAATCCTGAAAATAAAAACTACCGGGCTTCAGATGTCCACAACCGTAGTGGACCCTGCCTGCTTCTGCGATCAGGTTAGATTTAAATGATTTAAAACAAACGAGAAGGAAAACATTATTGACTGTATCGAAATGTTAGAGTAGAAGTAGGAACATTGATGGTGAGCATTTAAAAAAAAAGTTATATTTGGGGATTGGAACTCTGCTTATACACTCCACATAAAACCCACTCCTATATTCTCCAGGTTGTGACCTCTTGTGGTCCTCTATACACAAACATCTCAGGATTCAGAGATTTCAGCATGTTATAATGAAGGAACAGTAGGTAGCTTTATTGTAAAACCCTTCTCCCTCCATATTCATCAGGCTGGTGGAAAGGAATGAAGCAGTTTCTTCCTGCTAAATCAGCGGAACACGAGGAGACCCCAGTGAGGTACAGCAGCTGTGAAGTCAGCCGCCTACGACCAAGAGAGGTGGCCATGTCAGCAGGTATTGTTCTGCCCTGTAAACTGGTGCTTTCTTTTTAATTTTAGAGCTAAATTACAGGTATTTTTGAAAGTTGTACACCTGCACATTAGGAGTCAATACACTGCGCTGTCAACCTATCAAGTAGCAGCTAACACAACAGATAATTTTTGTTCAAAATAAGATAGTTGCATAAAGTGTAGCGCTAAAACTATCAATTTAGTGACCTAAGTGTAAAATATATATATATATATATATATATATATATATATATAGTGATTAATCTATAGTATCAAATGTGTATCATGCACGGTTCGTGATGATGTGGCTATTGTAGTGAAACACTAAACCCACATATACTGCACTTATATGTGCCCAAACATATTGACATCAAACCAAAAACGTAAGTGGTATCACTGCTTGTTCTCAAAGATGGGAAACTGTTAAAGTATATGGCCAGTAGAGTTGGGCTCAACACTCCCTGGTTTGGTTCGCACCAGAACTCTCGAACTTTGCAAATGTTCGAACTTAAACCCCAAGCCTATTAAAGCCTATGGGACCCGAACTTGAAAAATCAAAAGTCCCCATTTTTAAGGCTTATATACAAGTTATTGGCCATAAAAAGGGTATGGGGGCCCGGGTACTGTCCTGGGGGACATGCATAAATGCAATTTATTTTTTATTTTATTTTTATTTTTTTATATTGCCATTACAGGAGCAGTAATTTTAATGATGCTTAAAGTGAAACAATAAAAATGGGAAAAAAAAATACTTTAAATTTAGTGCCGGTTTGGGGGGGGGGGGGGGGCCTTAGTCTGCTTGTAAAGTAGTGCATCTTTACTCTGTATAGAACCTGCTGCAGCAAAACTGACATGTTTAAAGAAAAAAAATGGCATTTAAATTGCCGACACTATAAAAATATTAAACCCTTCGAGTCTGGTATGGATTTTAAGGGGATCAAGGTCCCCTCTCCCCAAAATCCAGATGAGCATGCAGTCTGGCAGGTGAGGAAAGGGGGAGTGAGTGAGCGCCCCCCCTCCTGAGCCATACCAGGCCACATGCTTTCAACGTGGAGGGGGGAGTGCATTGTGTGGTGATCAGCGGGCAAACATCCCACCAAGTGGCCCGCAATTTTGTGTATTCGCTGAACAGGTGATGTTCGGACCGAACTTTTGCTCGCCAAACTCTAATGCCCAGCCAAAAGTTATTTCCTTCTTACTTTCATGGGAAGTAGGGGTTAGTTAAAAACTCCTGTCGGGTATTTACATGCAGGAAGTGAGGGGACCTCTCAAACGGCACCAACACAGAAATGTGAGCCATGTGAGATTGCATGGCTAGAATGGAAACTAATCTTGTCCTCTGCATTTTTTCCAGAATATGCACAGCCACTAGTTGGGGGAGCAGTGGGCACATTGCATCAACGATCAACCTTTAAGCCAGAGGAAGGTAAAGAACCAGGGTATGCCGATCTGGATTCCTACAACTCTCCAGACCAGGACATTTATCATGCCTATGCAGAGCCGCTGCCCACCAGTGGGCCAGAATATGCCACACCAATTGTGATGGATATGTCGGGGCATCCTGCCGGAACCATGTGCCTGCCTTCCACCTCCACCTTTAAAGCTGCAGGGAGCCAAGGTCCTACACTAGTAGGAACCTACAACAAACTGTTATCTAGGACAGACAGTTCCTCATCCACACAGGTACTATATGACACTCCAAAAGTGACCCCAGGAGCATGTCCAGTGGAAGAGATGGTCTACCAGGTGCCACAACCAACAACAAATAAGGATGTACCTCCTTAAGTGTCCACAGAGGAGCACAGGCTTTTCGGTTTATTCATTGGAACAAAATGGCTTTATTTTCTACAAGCACATTTGCATTCTGTGTGCCCATAAATGTAGATTTTAGTCACATTGTTAATTATTTGAAACAAGACTTCAACCACTGTTCACAGGCTTTATATTGAAGCACTAAACTACTTCACCAAAACACCTTTATATTTACCTGCAGCAGAACTGGACAACTTACAAATTCCTGTCCATAGTCCACATGTCCTAGACTACCCTTCAGTCTACTAGCATTGTATTTTGGCATTTATTTCCAAAATGAACGTGGCTTTTGCCTGATCAATCGATTAATTGTCATGTTTTTGCAGTGGGCTTACCCAGTAAGGTGCAAAGAACAATGATGTGCTTCAACCTGCGGCAGCCAATTAATCTGCTTTTTACAGTGAGGATATTGTGCAAAAGTTTTTTTTTTTTTTCTTTTCACCATGTCATCTGTCACCTTTTTCATAAGGGCCTGTTCACACTGCCCATACACTAAACCAGAGCAGTTTGGTGTGTGGACAGCTGTCTGTTCCGGCTGCGGTACGAGGGCACATCAAGAATTCCTTCTTTTTTTTTTTTTGCAAAAAATTACAGATATGCAGTGCTTTCCTGTGTGCTGTGATAAAATGCAGCAAGTCTGCATTTTATCACAGCTCACTACACCTCACCTCTGGGTGCACATAGGGAAAAAAAATATATTTTTCTAGACTATATAGTCAAAAGTATTGGCCTTACATGACCTTTAATGACATCCCAGTCTTAGTCCGTAGGGTTCAATATTGAGTTGGCCCACCTTTTGCAGCTATAACAGCTTCAGCTCTTATGGGAAGAATGTCCACACGGTTTAGGAGTGTGTCTATGAGATTGTTTGACCATTCTTCCAGAAGCGCATTTGTGCGGTCAGGCACTGATGTGGAAGAGAAGGCCTGGCTCGCAGTCTCCGCTCTAATTCATCCCAAAGGTGTTCTATCGGATTGAGGTCAGGCCAGTCAGGTTCCTTCACCTCAAACTTGAAGCTGTTATAGCTTCAAAGAGTGGGGCCAACTCAATATTGACCCCTACGAACTAAGACTGGGATGCCAAAAAGTTCATGTGTGTGTAAAGACAGGCATCCCTATGCTTTTGACAATATAGTGTATGTGCCCTAGTGATGACTGGCGTTCTTCCAGTGCAGACAGGCACTTAACGAGGAAAGATGTAACATAGAGGTTTGTTTATCAGTTTACATATATATGCCGTTATAAGACCAAATTTTCAAATGGCCTCTGGCGCTGGTTTGGTTGTCTCAGGTACCCTTTTTATGTGCGCATTTCTCTTCATTTTACCCTTTATTATATGTTTTTCAAACCAATGGGGTCTATTTTTGAGATATAATGTGCTAAAATGTTAATCTGTTTTATTTACTGTAAAATACGAGGGTTCTTCAAAAAGTTCTGGCACTTTTTTAAAATTCTTTCAAAAACAAATGACATCACTTTTCTACATCGTCACCTTCCTTTGTGATGCATTTTTCCCAGCATCATAAAAACATTTTAATGCCATCAGAAAAACACCTCCCGCTCTCACCATTTCAAACGAAAACATAAAAGTGCAGAAACTTTTTGAAAACCCCTATGGTGGATATCACATGGGTGAGAAAACAATATAGAGACTGGAAATGTATTACAAGAATTCACAGAATTGTGTGTAAAGCAGATACAGGAGAAACCGCAGAGAAAAGGCCCCATAATGAACTTTTCTTTGCACTTTATTGGCAGAGTGCACAGAAAATTTGTGTTTGCATGAATACATGAGTGCATGTTGCTATATGCTACATCCCTGACCTGTCATTCTAACAACCCTTCATCTCTGTCTAGTACTATGGACTCTAGAGCTGCACGATTAATCATTAAAGAATCGAGATCACGATTCTAACCCCCTTACGATCTTAAAACTGCATTTCCTAGATTTAGTGCAGAGAGTTCTCTATTTACTGCTGACAGCTGTCAAAAAAAGGGCATCCTGCCAAGTTCATCAAAACAGATAAGTATAAATATTGTAACATTTAGTTTTTAGATCAAAGGGATGAACTTTGGTTTGTAAAATAAGTCAGTTTAACCACTTAAAGACTAAACCTTTTAAAATCAGTATTTTTTGCTAGAAAATAAAATAGCAGTTATTTCAATATTTTATGCCACTCTGTATTCGCGCAGCAGTCTTTCAAATGCAATTCTTTTGGAAAAAATACACTTTAATGAATCAAAAGAAACGAAACCACAGTAAACAGTTAGCCCATTTTTTTTTTTTTTCTGTATAATGTGAAAGATGTTGCGCCGCAAGAATCGTGATCTTTATTCTAAGCAAAAAAATTGTGGTTCTCCTTTTAGCCCGAATCGTGCAGCTCTAATGGACCATTATGACTATCCTAGAAAGACCAGTGTCCTGAATATAGATGCTGGACTTTTTAAAAGGGCAAGTAGGCATTTGCCAGTGTACAGCCAGCATGGCTCCCAGGTGATTTCTGATTGGCTTCTAGAAGTTTCCACCTGTCATCACTCTTTGCACATCCCTAGTGTGTACAGGTACAGAGACATTTATTTTGTAAGTTGTATGGATCTGTGGTGCTGAATATCTACTTCAACATTATTTAATTTTTCTGCCACTTTCTCATAAAGTTTCGGCCTCTGCAATGGAAGCTTTGGGGGCTTTCCTGATTAACATGACAATATTTATTTACTGCCTGTTTATCCTACTGAGCTGTGCTTGGGGGGCAGCATGATACAAATGATGAGTTGTACTAGCCCTCCTATGTGTGTGCATCTAGCCTGAAAACACAGAAATGCTGTGAGGATTTTTTACTATTGTTTTTTGGTAATGACTGTCTTTTGGTTTTTCTGGTTCAGCTTTGTTGTCAATGACCATAAATTGTCTATGGTGACTAGTCATCCCATTTTATAACAGAGGTGAGATGTGCACTCTCTAGATGATTTCATGTAGCAGTATCCTGCAGTGGATCAGTGTTACTGTATATATACAAAGAATTGTGAATTGAAAGGACTTTGTGCCAAAAAATCTGGTCTTGGCTACTGTTCAATGACATTTGGGTCAGTAAGAAACTGTCCTCGTAAAATGTATATTACAGACTATGGTACCCAAACTTTAACCACCACCGCCAAACTGTGGCACATCTATCCTACAGAAGTTTTTTGCGTTTTACCACAGTGGAGATGCTACAAATTTAACAGACTGTGACCCAACCGTTCCTTTCAGTTGAAACTTACATCTATTAGGCTTATTTGGGAAGTCAATAAAGAGCGTAGTTACGATGTGCTGGGTACAGTACCTGGAGCAGTCAATCAAATTACTGCACCTCAGTTAGGATTTCTGACTCGTTGCTATGATATTGCACTTTGCACATCCATATTGGTTCCTGCACTGCTTAATTAGATAAAACCTTTATCCTGGAATTTGTAAATCTCATGGGAGCTTCAAGTTGGCCATATAAAAGTTGAATTTTCATTTGTATGAAAATTTGGTGATAGCATTCGATTCTTGCCATTTATTAATTTTTTGTCAAAAGCCCCTAAAATCTCATCAAGACCTGCTACATGAATGGAATCCCAAATGTAATGGGTTGTACAGGTTTCTTTTGTGCAGTATGTATCATTTTTTCCCAAAGGAAAACAACATTTAAAGAATTTCCTTAGAGAAAAATTTGCCATCTTGCTTTTTCTAATTTTATCATCAAACTTTGATTCGACCCTCACTGTTAGAAAAGTGAACAAAAGTTTAGAAAAAGGAAAATTTGGATGCATGGCAAACTTTAGAAACCCCCCCTTTTTTTTTTTTAATTCTGTGTACTGATGTTTTCGTTGCAAGTCAATGGAAGATGTGGTGTTACGAGATCTATTTTGAGCCACTGATTGTCCTTTACGTGACTCAAGTGCCAAACATCAGATTCAACCATTACTGTAGATGAGCGTCATTTCTTTTACAGATCAGGCAATCTGATTTGGGATGGACAGTCAGAACCCCACGTACGTAGCTTCTTGTTCTTGGCAAAAAAAATTGAATCCATGTCCCGACTTGGAAAATTTCTGGCTTTTTTTTAAGTATTTTAATACATTTCCACAGACTTATTTTTAACTATGTGCATTTCCCTGGGCTCAGGGTTTCAAGTAAATTTTCATTACATGGTGCAAAACCCATAATTTATAGAGCTCACTTTATCCCGCAAAGCGTATTTATCAATATGGTAAATAAATCCTGATCTGTGGGCCTTTTTAGGCCTCATGCACACTGGACTTCTTTTTTTTTTTACAGCTGCTGCTTTTTGCTTCAGGCATTTTCTTTCTACAGCCAGTAAGCTCCCCAGCGTGTTATCCTATGTGTCCATGCACACAAAAGCTTTTTTGGCAGGGATGTTTTGAACCCCCCCCCCAAAAAAAACTAGTGGGTTTAAAGAGTTTTTAGGTGTAAAAACTAGGCTACTCTGCATTTATTAGTGTTTTTGAACCATAAGCTTTTGTGGGAGTATAAATTTGCTAAAAAAAAAAAAAAAAAAAAAAAAAAAGGAAATGCAGAAGAATGCTACTGTGAAAATGATGCAAAATTCATTCTACAGCTAATGCTACTGTCCTTAGGCCTAAGGCTTTATGCACACTGAACTTTTTACAGCTGCTCCTATTAGCCTATGTTTCCATGCACACATAGGCTTTTAGTAGTGTTTAGTGACAGAACAGTTTAGAAGCAGGGGGGAAAAAAAACACTGCCAGTGCATCCAGGAGCAGCAGTTTTGGCAGAAAAAACGATTGACGCTTTTTTGCTTTTTTTTCTTTGCCAAAGGGCTGCAGCCAAGATGAAGGCTTTTAGGGGAGTTTAGAAAACCATCCAGTGTGCATGAGGCCTTAATGGTATGAAATTATAGTTAAAAATCTTGCAACGCAAAGCAGGTGGTCTTTTCAGGTAAGAAATGTCAACCAATCAGATTTATGTTGTTTACATTTCTGCAGGTTTGAAAATGAAAGCAGAGTTGCCCCGAGCTGCCAGATTCTAGACATCTTCACGAGGCGCATGATTTTGTAAAGGTTACAGTCGTACTCTGGGTTTTGGTACTTGATTATGTATAGCAGAAAGAGGCAACAACCTACATACCGGTCTCAAAATGGGGTGGTGAAAAGGTTCCTTGAGCGAAATGCCTCTCTAATGCACTTCATCCTGTGTTGCCCTATTCTAAAAATCCTTCATAGACCTCTTTTAACTACAATACACGTATCTCAGCAGTCAATTTGTGGACTATTGCTGCACTTTTGGGAAACTTGAGTATATACAAATCATATATTTACTGCCCGATAAAGATTTTCATCTATAATGGAGTTTGATCTTGCAGTTCATCCCTCATGTTTGAAACTTTACTTGTCTTTGCGCTTCATCTAGAAAGTTATGGCAATCTTCGTTTTAGAATATTGCCATGTTCAGCCTTAGGTTACAGAGTATAATGTAGTCCACAGGAAGCACATACACCCACAAGGTTTTGTTTGATGGGCTGCCCTTTACTGTTCTAGGAAAAATCCTGGAAATAGGAAGACTCTGAATGATTGGGGCTATGCACCCCTGGGCCAACTACAGGGTAGACGCCTATAGCTGTATATTATTTTAAGCAACATCACTTTATACATGTACAAGTGTTTTATTCCCTTTAAAAAAAGAAATGGGGTGTAATAAAGCAGTTGCTGTATAAAATGTTATACAGCAACATTCACAATACCAGCTTCATTCTTTTACTTAAGTGATTGTAAGTGTTTGGTTGTTTTTTTTGTTTTGTTTTTTAAATAACAAACATGTCATACTTACCTGCTCTGCACAATGATTTTGCACAGAGCAGCCCCAATCCTCTTTTTCTGGGGTCCCCTGGTGGTGCTCCTGGCTCCTCCTCTTTGAGTGCCCCCAGGGAGAGCCGCATTCCATGAGGGCACTGCTGAGTCATGCTGCTGCATCCATTGACAGACAGAAGGACTTGACCCTGCCCCCCAGCTCCCGTGTCGCTGGATTTGATTGACAGCAGCAGGGGCCAATAGCTTCTGCTGCTATCAGTCTGTCCAATGAGGACCCGAGACAGCGTCTGGGCTCGTTCTCGTCGCTGGAAAGATTGGGTTGGGTTCAGGTAAGTAAAAAGGGGGGGGGGGGTTTGGGGTGGCAGCTGCACCACAAAAGGTTTTTTCAGCTTAATGCATTAAGGTAAAAAACATTGAGACTTTACAAATCCTTTAACGTTGTAGTAAACCCACAATCCATACTTTTCCTCATTGGAAGCAGTGTGCTTACTTACTGCTCACTGTCAGTTTCATCATTCTAACTTGAGCCTGTTGGTAGGTGTAGCAGGTTTTTCCTACTTTAGTGATGTCATCGGCACGTGTATGATTTGTCATTCATCCATAGCATGATCTGTATGCAGTCAGTTAAGAAGGCCTTCTGCCATGCCAGTGTCATCATTACTCCTGGCATTGCATTTCAATATCGCAAGGGTGCCGTCCCTCAGCCGAGCTCCTGAAACACCCCATATGACTAGCCACGTCACAGGGGTTGGTACTTGGGCCCAGATCCCCCTCGGAGAAGCAAGTTATGTTAACCCGTGGCGGGTTAACAGAAGAATGAAATTGAGGCTTGGGTAATTCATAATGCGAATGTGTGAGTTTATGGACTGTCATTATAGAGAGGGGGTGGAAGCATTATCATGCTGGATTTGGAAAAGAATACCCAAGATGGTGCAGGCATCGGCCAGGATATATTAAACTGAAAGTAAGGAAAAAAAAAACTTATAATACAAGCTTTTCTGGGAAATAATATAGCGATGTGCAGTGTCATAATTTAAAGAGTAACTCCACTTTCGTTGAGAAAAAAAAACTTTCCCTCTGGGTGATCTATGTACAAGGATTTTATCAACTTTGTTGCAGATTCCTACCTTTTGTTGTTCTTATGAAATTCCTGTGTGTTTGGCTGTGTCCACGTCGTAAGTGAAACTAATGGTTTCATAAATATCAATCAGCAGCTCCACCTGCAAGGTCTGTATCCCTTTAGACGTGATTTCCTATTGGCAGTATCTCACCAAAAATCAAATTTTTTGTTGTAGGGGATGCCTGATATCTGACTTGTATCTCAGTGCAGACTTCTGGGAAAATCAGTGAGCCAATCACACAAGCAGGAAATGTTTCTTGGGGGCGTTCTGTACATATTCTGTCTACACAATCTGTGTACAGAACACCTCCAGGTTACCATATTTCATTGCACTTTACAGAAAATTACAGAGCTGCAGATTGAAAAGGAAAGGTCATTTTTAATCACATTCAATTACAATATGACTTGTGTCGCAATTGTATACGCTATATTATTTTTTTATTTGCTATTTTATTTCCCCACAAAAGTGGAGTTACCCTTTAACCTATTGCCCTTATGTTTTTTTTTCTGTTCATGATGGCTGAGTTGACTACCACTTTAACTGATAGTTATGCTGCTGGTCAGTCATTGGTCCTATGTATGGAATTCTGCAGTGCCTATATAGGCAAGTACATTGTCTGGTAAAGAAGGGGAGGTGTCTGCTAGGATGAAGGTGCCCCTCTCTATTTCAGAGTTGTAGACATGACTTTGCTTAAAGCAAAGCTGCCTTTAAAAAAATTACCAAGTTGATCATCAGACTTGTGTCACAAACCCAAATAAGTGTACAGATTAGGAGCCTTAAAGTGTTACTAAACCCGCAACAGTAAAATCAGACTGTTTATACAGTAAAGCATGGTTGGTATACTCATTGTGGAACTTATAGCCTGTATTCACACCTATGCATTTTTAGTGCTTTTTGCATTTTGCCCATTTGTACTACAGTCCATGTAACATGGTTTCCTATGGAACACGTTCTGTAGTGAAAAATGCACTAAAATTGCATAGGGGTTAATGCTCCGCCTTGTGTAAAAAGGCTGCTTGATCTTGTATGCACAGATCCTCCCTCCCTGCACTGTCCCCCTGGACAAGTCCTGATAAGACAGAGCCTTTGGTGTCAGGCTGCACATGCTCAGTTTAGTGTGTTTAGAGAGGTCAGATCAGCACA
Source organism: Lithobates pipiens (assembly GCF_037356315.1). Classification (NCBI taxonomy): domain Eukaryota; kingdom Metazoa; phylum Chordata; class Amphibia; order Anura; family Ranidae; genus Lithobates; species Lithobates pipiens. Next base: position 104,397,396 of record NW_027507748.1, read on the forward strand.
GGACCGATCGGCACTGCCCAGACAGTGTCAGGAGCCCTGCAGCCTCATCTCTGTGCAATATGAAAATTCCTCCTACAAGATTCACCAGGCACTGATAGAAGTCACATGACTGCTATATACTAGTTATGAGAAAAGGTATTAAGCAGTTTGTATTTACTAAAATAGTTGCATTTCCATGTACTGTGGGAGACAAGATATAGTGAATGCAGGGTCCTGGGTTTAGTAAGACTTTAATTTCATCTTATTACATACTTGTACTCACTCAAAGTACTGCAGAGTTCATAGTCTGTTATAGCGCCTAGGATCTGATGATTCAGCTATGGCCAATGCCGAAACTTTAAATAATTCTACCATATGTCTGTTTCCTGTGGTTGGAGGGCAACCTACAATTTGAGGTTTAAACTCCATAAAAACAAACTACTGGGATGAGAGGACATACATAGGGGTTTATTTACTAAAGCTTGAGATTGCGAAATTAGGCTCACTTCTGCAGAGAAACCAATTGGATTCCATGTTATATTGCCAAAGCTTCATTGAACAAACTGAGGTTAGAAGCTGATTGGCTACCATGCACAGCTGCACCAACAGATTGTGAGCGCTCCAGTTTTAGTAAATCTCCCCCATAGTGTACTTCTCTAGGTACTGAGTCCTAAAATTCACCCACTGCAGTAACAGCTACAGAATCTCAGAGGTTTTTGTATCACTTATCTGCTTATGTGCGGCACATAAAATGGACACAACTTCTATTGTATCTAAATGTGCATTTCTTCCAAATCCACAGTGCTCTCTGAATGTAATATGTCTGAAATCAGCATGTACTGTAGGCACATTGTATCTGTATATGTTGTTAGACTGTAGATTGTATAAAGAAAGAAAGTTTTATGTGTTTTTGAAGAAAAAAATAAGTTGTACATAAAATAAAGAATTTTGTGAGACAATTGTGTTTTTAATAAAGGGTCTTAAAAAGAGAAAAAAATAAATAATGCATCTGTGTGTCTGAGTGGAAAGGATTCATCCTGTTATTATTTTTATAATTCTATATACATAGCTACATACTGTAGTTGGTAATGTTGAATAAAGACACCAGTCCATCCAGTTTACCCTGAGTGAGTGTGTGTCCCTACAATGTTTAACTGATTGCCGCCCACCGGCTGTCATATGACGGGCAAGCGGCGCGGCTCTCGTTCTAGGAGGGCGTCATATGGCGTCCCTCCATTTAAACATTGAATGCGTGCGATCGCATCCCTGTTCCTTCGGTGGCGGCGTGTCAAGGAGACGGCGCTCGCCACCGAGGGGGGTGAACAGCCATTGGGCATGGCTCTTTACCACGTGTTCAGTCGTGATGAAGTCACGGCTGATCACAGGTCGTATCGACCCACTTTGCACGGCACATGCGCACGATCACGTCGGTGGTGGCGCATTCCCAGGAACACTGCTCGTTACCAACGCTGGTAAACAGTCATTGGCTGGCGGCTGTTTACCACGTGATCGACTGATCCTTTCACAGCCAATCCCTAAATGTCAGCAAACTGCGGTAACGAGATTGTGTGTGAGAAGACGACTGCAGTAACATCTTGTTACCGCCCACAGTGTACACCAATCACACTGATTGCACCCCCCCAATAAAGAGGACCTGTTCATCTGAGTACCTGTCACAGTCCATATGAGTACCCGAATACCTGTCACTGTCCATATGAGTACCCGAATACCTGTCACTGTCCATATGAGTACCTGTCACAGGTACTCATATGGACTGTGACAGGTACTCATATGGACTGTGACAGGTACTCAGTCCATATGAGTACTCGAATACCTGTCACCAGGCCATCAGAGTACCTGTTACCAGCCCATCAGAATACTTGTCTGCAGCTCATCAAGTTACCCGAGTACCTATCTCCAGCCCATCAGAGTACCCGAGTACCTATTTGCAGCCCATGCCTCATAGAATATAGGTTGGAGTGTTTGCTTTCCAAAATGGGGTAATTTTGTGGGTAATTCCACTGTCCTGGTGCTCAAGGACCTTCAAAAGTGTGATAGGAATGAAATGAGATGTGTAATTTATGCTCCTAAAACGCCTGAAGGTACTACTTCAATGTTGGGCCTCTGTTTTTGGCCAGGCTCACACCAGGCTTAACAACTTTATGTAAAAAAAAAAAAGTGTTTTTCATTTTTTCTTTCTCGTACATTACGGGACACAGAGACTCAGTAATTACTGATGGGTTATAGGGTATCACTAGGTGATTGGACAATGGCACACCCTAGACAGGAAGTTCAATCCCCCATATAACCCCTCCCCTACTGGAGGTACCTCAGTTTTTTCGCCAGTGTTTTAGGAGTTGGTCACAAGTAAAGATTTGCTTGGTGTCCACGCTCTATCCTCCTCCAGCCATGCTCCAGGAAGGATGAAGGTAAGGGTTTTTTTTCCTTCTGGGATTCTCCCTCCATGGATTAGGGGACTGAGAGAGGCCTGGGCAGAGAGCGATAATATACCGCACCACCCGCCGCCGCCACCATTACAACAGCTTCACATCCACTGGCCCTTCCCTCTCCTCTGCCCCAGCCTCCCCTCCATGCTTGCCAGCAGAGTTAGAGCCTCTGCTCGCGTGGGAAATGGAACACTAGGCTACACAGGCTTTAAAGTGCACTCTTTTTCAGATGCACACAGCTAATGCAGGGACACAGAGCTTACAGGCGCATGTGAGCGTGGAAGACATAGGCATTCCCAGGCAGCATTTACTTAGGAACCAGACTGAGTCTTGGTAGCAGCGGCAGTTGCTGAACTACAGTGCTCAGCAGTCAGTGCATTTTTTTGTGGTACCTCTACCTTTTGTTGCTTTGCACTATGGGTAGAAGAGGTACAAGTACCCCGAAGAATAGGGGCTCTAAGGGGTCCCCTTCAGGCTCTGAGGACCCCCCCCCCCTCTGCAGCACCTTCCCCCCCTACAGGATCTGGGAGGCTGGCCAGGGAGAGCCGTCGGAATCAGAGGCTGCAGCTGCTTCTGGCACTTCAGCCCCTGTGTACATTACACAGGAGGTTTTTTTCCTCAACCATAAACGGTTTTGAGGAAAGATTAGTGGCCTTAATTGCATCTTCACTCAGTGGAAGAAAACGCACTAGGCCCCCCTCTGTCACCCAGGACCCTCAGCGTGAGGAACTCTGGGATAAAGGAGAGGAATCCCCCTCAGAGGATCAAGAGGAGACGGATGATTCCACTTCTGAGGAATCTAGTGGAGAAGGGCCCTCTTCAGCTTCTCAGGATGAGAAGATGTTGGTGCAAATTCTTGCTGGATTGGTCCGTTCCAAGTTTGTTACCCGTACCTGAGTCAGTTAAAGAACCCACTTCTCTGGGTTCACTGAAACCTCCTCAAACTGCACATGCTTTTCCTGTTCATGGTTTGCTGGAAAGGCTCATCTATTGAGAGTGGGATCACCCAGATAAACATTTTTTTCCTCCTAAAAAGTTTTCTACACTTTATGGAGGAAAAATGTACTAAGATGTGGGGTATACCGGCAGTTGACGCCGCCATTTCCTCCGTAAACAAAAGGAAAAAAAGGAGAACCGCGCAAACCCTAAAGTGAATATAGAGTATCTAATCCCTCCAATCGAGAGACTAAAATCAAAAATTACACTGGTGAATGCATACAATGTCCCTTAATAGGACCATTGTGTGATTAAAAAACCACTAGGTGTAAATAGTGAACTTAATAAATAACAAAATAATCTATTATATATATAAACCATACATTTACATACACAAAAGTTACCAAGATCATATGTGCAAACACGTGACCTGAGTGTCACTCTATAATAAAATACAAAGCGTGATACAAAATTAATTATATCCAAAATTAGTCATTGATTAAAGTCCTTAAATGAAACTGAACAGGAAACACCACGTGTAGAAAAAGACTTCAGTTTTCTAGTTGCCGCTCCAACTTATGGGAAGTACTATGGTGCACCACCACCGGAGAAATAAGATGGCTTCTTACCAGATATCCTGGTAGATCACGCTCTAAGCGAATTACACTGGACCATGTGGGTATCTGATTCCCCAGCTTTATTGCCGCTCATAGGTCAGGTCCCGCTCCGAAATCATTCCAATGAATTTGAGAAAAGGATGACCATAAAACGGAAAAATGCTCCAAATAGTGAAATACCGTTTATTAAAAATATAAAAAAAGGAAGAAATACACTTACAGTGTTGATGTAAAAGAAGGCATAACAAAAGGGATGCGTCGGCCGAACACAATGTTCCACAGTTGTATCCTTGTGTTGATCAAGAGGCAAATTGTAGCGTGTCACACCGCCCTACGCGTTTCGTGATATATCACGTCGTCTTGGGGTACGGGTGACACGCCACCTTGCCTCATATTTATCTGCCAAACAATGACCCAAGCCCCCTCCTCCATGGGAGGCCCAGGCCTTCTATACCGGAAGTGACGCAAATACTCACGAAACAACTACCCAATGGCCGTATCAGGCTAACACCAGGCAGCCAATCTAAACTATTGTTGTATTTAGCGTCATGTATGAAGAGCTAAATCCTGCCCCATACGTATTACAAATCCCCGTTCTATATGGGCGGAGACGACGTCCACACGTATGGGCGGAAAGTCCAGCCCCATATAATATATCCTATCGGGAGAACGAATCTCGGTAATGACCGGGCGGAAATGACGTCCGTTGTTGTCGTCCTCCGTACATGTGAGGGCGGAAGTGACGCTTTAGTACACCGGAAGTGACGTCCATTCGTAGCGTCCTCCTCCCACACCATGTCAGGGCGGAAGAGCCCACCACGGACGTCACCGCCCAACCGCACGACATCTTCCCACGGCGCATGGGCAGCCAAGCGTCGCCCTCGATCTACACTAACGTCGGCGTGGGCGCGCACACTCCGCCCCGCCGACGGCACCAATCGAAAGGCGACGACCAGACACAAAAACCCAAACCCCACTTCCGCTTGCATCGGAAAAAGGGGCTCGGTCTGCACCAAGCCTCGTTCCCAAAGATCAGGCATTGACTAACTATACACCACCCACACACATGCGATTTCTCCCAATGTCCACCGTGCATCCCCCGATTAAGACACATCGGGAGGATGAAAGGTGGAGAACATATAGGGACATATTAAATCCCCAACCCTGTATCGCTTGGCTCATCAGGCACTGGGTGACTCCAATAGAAGAAGAAGCCCACCACCCCGCATACAAACCATTCACAATATTACTAACAATGAGTAAAATACGAATAACATTATCTCCTCAAATGTGGAATATAAAAACACAATACAAAGTGTCAAAAGGGTTCCTTAGAATAAATAAAAAACTTGTTGGCCCATATTCCTATTGTCCCTATACATACTTCATGAATACACTGGACCAAAAAATGTTTATAATGTATTGGGCAAAGTGTAAAAATTATAAAAAAAAATAATAAAATGGATAATATAAATGGAAAGGTATATATCCAGACTAAAATGACGTATTGCGATGACGCAACATATATATAAATGGAAAAGATATATATCCAGACTAAAATGGCGTATTGCGGTGACACAACATATTCAAAATCCTATAGGAGTCTATTATGCTTCAAGATCCAATCAATTTGTTCAGACAGACTATCAATGTGTATTTCTGATACAAATGGTAACTTCACATTGCTTTGTTCTATTTCCCACTTTTCCCCTCCTCCCCTCTACAGGGAGGGGAGAAAAAGAGAGGGGTCACCAAATGAACTCAGGACTCTAATTGTCGCCCATACTTGGGCTAAGCATTGTTTATAAAGGAATTAACGTCTGTATCTATATTCAACCCAAAAGGGGCATAAGTTTTCAACCTATAGATCCACGACATTTCTAAGCGGGAAATCTCTCTCACTAATGCCCCGCCTCTCCAGTGAGGTTTATATTTGTCTATCCCTATAAATAGGGTATTAGAGGGATCCCTATCGTGTACCTCATCGTAATGTCTAGATACAGGGTGCTTATCGAAGCCACGTTTGATGTTACCGATATGTTCGTTTAGTCTTACTTTTAAGGCCCTCTTGGTCCTCCCCACGTATTGGAGTCCGCAGGGGCATTGTATGAGATATACCACTGCCTCCGAAGAGCAGGTAACGAAAGGTTCAACTGTATATTTTATTTGGGTGCTGGTGGAAACAAACTCACATATCTTAGAGTTTTTATTCTTATTCAAAGAGCAAACTTGGCAGTTTTTACATCTATAATACCCTTTCAAATTTTGAAAGAAGCATCTACTCCTTTCCGAAGGATTCTGTACACTGGGGGCAACCTTACTCCCCAATGTAGATGCCCCTTTAAAAATTACTCTAGGGGTCTCAGGTAGAATAGTACCCAAAACTCGATCATTAGTCAACAGATGCCAATGCTTGCGAATTAGTTGTTTAACCTTCTGATGCTGAACAGAGAAGGTGGTGATGTCGTGGATCTATAGGTTGAAAACATATGCCCCTTTTGGGTTGAATATAGATACAGACGTTAATTCCTTTATAAACAATGCTTAGCCCAAGTATGGGCGACAATTAGAGTCCTGAGTTCATTTGGTGACCCCTCTCTTTTTCTCCCCTCCCTGTAGAGGGGAGGAGGGGAAAAGTGGGAAATAGAACAAAGCAATGTGAAGTTACCATTTGTATCAGAAATACACATTGATAGTCTGTCTGAACAAATTGATTGGATCTTGAAGCATAATAGACTCCTATAGGATTTTGAATATGTTGTGTCACCGCAATATGCCATTTTAGTCTGGATATATATCTTTTCCATTTATATATATGTTGCGTCATCGCAATATGTCATTTTAGTCTGGATATATACCTTTCCATTTATATTATCCATTTTATTATTTTTTTATAATTTTTACACTTTGCCCAATACATTATAAACATTTTTTGGTCCAGTGTATTCATGAAGTATGTATAGGGACAATAGGAATATGGGCCAACAAGTTTTTTATTTATTCTAAGGAACCCTTTTGACACTTTGTATTGTGTTTTTATATTCCACATTTGAGGAGATAATGTTATTCGTATTTTACTCATTGTTAGTAATATTGTGAATGGTTTGTATGCGGGGTGGTGGGCTTCTTCTTCTATTGGAGTCACCCAGTGCCTGATGAGCCAAGCGATACAGGGTTGGGGATTTAATATGTCCCTATATGTTCTCCACCTTTCATCCTCCCGATGTGTCTTAATCGGGGGATGCACGGTGGACATTGGGAGAAATCGCATGTGTGTGGGTGGTGTATAGTTAGTCAATGCCTGATCTTTGGGAACGAGGCTTGGTGCAGACCGAGCCCCTTTTTCCGATGCAAGCGGAAGTGGGGTTTGGGTTTTTGTGTCTGGTCGTCGCCTTTCAATTGGTGCCGTCGGCGGGGCGGAGTGTGCGCGCCCACGCCGACGTTAGTGTAGATCGAGGGCGACGCTTGGCTGCCCATGCGCCGTGGGAAGATGTCGTGCGGTTGGGCGGTGACGTCCGTGGTGGGCTCTTCCGCCCTGACATGGTGTGGGAGGAGGATGCTACGAATGGACGTCGCTTCCGGTGTACTAAAGCGTCACTTCCGCCCTCACATGTACGGAGGACGACAACAACGGCCGTCATTTCCGCCCGGTCATTACCGAGATTCGTTCTCCCGATAGGATATATTATATGGGGCTGGACTTTCCGCCCGTACGTGTGCGGAAGACGGCGGCAGTGGACGTCGTCTCCGCCCATATAGAACGGGGATTTGTAATACGTATGGGGCAGGATTTAGCTCTTCATACATGACGCTAAATACAACAATAGTTTAGATTGGCTGCCTGGTGTTAGCCTGATACGGCCATTGGGTAGTTGTTTCGTGAGTATTTGCGTCACTTCCGGTATAGAAGGCCTGGGCCTCCCATGGAGGAGGGGGCTTGGGTCATTGTTTGGCAGATAAATATGAGGCAAGGTGGCGTGTCACCCGTACCCCAAGACGACGTGATATATCACGAAACGCGTAGGGCGGTGTGACACGCTACAATTTGCCTCTTGATCAACACAAGGATACAACTGTGGAACATTGTGTTCGGCCGACGCATCCCTTTTGTTATGCCTTCTTTTACATCAACACTGTAAGTGTATTTCTTCCTTTTTTTATATTTTTAATAAACGGTATTTCACTATTTGGAGCATTTTTCCGTTTTATGGTCATCCTTTTCTCAAATTCATTGGAATGATTTCGGAGCGGGACCTGACCTATGAGCGGCAATAAAGCTGGGGAATCAGATACCCACATGGTCCAGTGTAATTCGCTTAGAGCGTGATCTACCAGGATATCTGGTAAGAAGCCATCTTATTTCTCCGGTGGTGGTGCACCATAGTACTTCCCATAAGTTGGAGCGGCAACTAGAAAACTGAAGTCTTTTTCTACACGTGGTGTTTCCTGTTCAGTTTCATTTAAGGACTTTAATCAATGACTAATTTTGGATATAATTAATTTTGTATCACGCTTTGTATTTTATTATAGAGTGACACTCAGGTCACGTGTTTGCACATATGATCTTGGTAACTTTTGTGTATGTAAATGTATGGTTTATATATATAATAGATTATTTTGTTATTTATTAAGTTCACTATTTACACCTAGTGGTTTTTTAATCACACAATGGTCCTATTAAGGGACATTGTATGCATTCACCAGTGTAATTTTTGATTTTAGTCTCTCGATTGGAGGGATTAGATACTCTATATTCACTTTAGGGTTTGCGCGGTTCTCCTTTTTTTCCTTTTATTCACATATATATTTTTGGTATATATTAGAACTGCAGCAGTATTGACTTTTATACACTATTCTGTAGCGCGATCCTTTTCTCTTTTCTCCGTAAACAAAAGCCTGACTTATCCTGTTGACAACGCTCAGATGCTTAGGGATCCAACTGATAAAAAAATGGAATTCCTATTAAAAAATGTTTTCTCCTTGGCAGGTTCAGTAGCTCAACCTGCAGTGGCAGCAAATGGAGTCTGTCAATATTTGAGAGACCGTGTTAGACAGGTGCTTAACACTTTACCTGAACAGCAAGCCCGGGGGTTAGCTAACCTACCAGCGGCTTTGTGTTTTGCTGTTGATGCTATCAGAGATTCTATCCTTCAGACCTCTCGCCTTACGCTTGGATTGGTACACGTGCGTAGAATCTTGTGGCTGAACAATTGGTCAGCCGAATTATCATTTAAGAAACTCTTGGCGGTATTTCCCTTTTGTGGTGCAAAACTGTTTGAAGAGGATTTGGACAATTATATCCAAAGGATCACTATTGGGAAAAGCACCCTTTTACCAGTCAAGAAAAGGAGTAAATGTCCCTCCATTAAGCGGGCGCTTTCTCCAGTGCCAGGGTCATCAGCCTCCAGGCAGTCACGACGGCCTCCTCCGTCAGGCTCTTAGGTTAAAGCTCAGAGTCAACCCCAGGGACAAAAGAAATCCTGGGGGAGAAGGTCTTCAAGACAAAACACTAAGACCTCCTTATGAAGGGGTGCCCCCGCTCACTTGAGTGGGAGGAAGACTACTAAAGTTCTCAGGGCTCAGGCAGGAGGAATTTCGGGACAAATGGGTGGTCTCCACAATAACTCTAGGTTACAAACGAGAATTGCCTTCTCGTTTCCTCAGATCAAATGTACCCAGATAAAAATAAGTCTCTCCTTCTAGCATTGGAGCGACTATTGTCGCAAAAAGTTATCATGGTAGTTCCCATGCAAGAGCAGGGAATGGGGTTTTATTCAAACCTTTTCACGGTACCAAAGCCAAACGGAGATGTCAGACCCATTCTAGATCTCAAAGATTTAAACCAATTTCTAGAGATATGGTCCTTTTGCATGGAATTGATCCGATTGGTAGTCTCCATCCTACAAGGAGGAGAACTTCTGGCATCAATAGACATCAAGGATGCATACCTGTATGTACCTATTTTCCCTGCTCATCAAAAATTCCTGCGTTTCGAAACAGAAAAATGACACTTTCAGTTCGTAGCTCTGCCTTTCGGGCTAGCTACTGCACCTCGGGTGTTTACAAAGATCTTGGCCCCTCCTCTGGCCAGATTAAGGGCAAGGTATAACAATAATAGCATACCTAGACGACTTGCTCTTGATAGACTGGTCCGTAGCCCACCTGGACCAAAACTTGGTCACCACAATCAACAACCTGGAATGCCTAGGTTGGGTCCTCAACTTAGAGAAGTCTTCTTTAAAACCAGTAAGAAGACTAGAGTATTTGGGTCTGGTCATAGATACAGCCCAGCAGAGGGTATTCCTACCCCAAGCAAAGATCAGTGCTATAAGAGAACTGATTCAGGTAGTCAGGGCAAAGAAGGGTCCTTCTATTCGTCTTTGTATGAGGTTGTTGGGGAAGATGGTGGCTTCATTGGAAGCAGTTCCCTAAGCTCAGTCTCATTCAAGTCTACTGCAAAACAGTATCCTATCGGCCTGGAACAAGAAGGTTCAGGCGTTAGATTTTTCGATGCATCTGTCCCCTACAACAAATCGGAGCCTCAGCCGGATGATTGATTGATTGCGGAAAGGAAAATCCTTTTTACCAGTTACCTGGACAGTGGTAACAACAGATGCCAGTCTTTCGGGTTGGGGGGCAGTCCTGGAGCCATGAGGAGGAGGAGTCTAGTATTGGAGTGTGTCTGCACCTAGCACGTCAGGTGTGCATCAGGTCTCCCGCCACGGCAGTGATGTCGTCGCTCGTTCCTTACTGACCCTGGCTCTAGCATCGGCGTATATGCTGTAGGCGCTCCCCTCCCTCCGCTCTCTCCCCCCCCCCCCTCTGTTCCGCATACCGTGTGGCAGTGCCTGCAGTCGGACGCTCCGTGTGCAGACGTGGGCTCTCTCATCCGAGAGTGAGCCAGACGAGGCGAGTGAGAGTCTCGTTGAAGGACGCCGGCCATGACTCCTGGAGAGGGAAGGTATCCCGAGCGAGGTCGGAGACCTCCGGAGAAACGACAGCACCGGGCGCCCTCTGCTGTCAAAGGAGACACGGTGCACTTCGCAGAATGGCCATGGAGTGTCAATATTGACAGAGGAGGACGCCAAAGCTCCACGAGACGTCTGTGTTCCAGCAGTCCCAGTGGGAGATGCCTGGAGAGAGAGCACCTGCCTAAAGGGTATGTGGACTTACATTATGAGTTATTAAAACCTCTGAAAAATGGCACTGTGGAAGTCCTTCTAAGTGTGGGATAGTAAGAAGGTGAATGTGAACTAGTTGCTGAGGATAGTGCCGTAAATAGCTACGCTGTGATTAATGGGAGACCCATGGAAAATTAACAAAAAGTTCCATCTTTCAAATATATCTTTTAAATATTAACTGGAAAAAAAAAAAGAAAAGAGAACTGATTGCTTGTGTGTTTAAAGTAATTCCATAAGGCTACCTTCTACTAGTCCTGGACAGTAAATTTATACTGTATAACCCCACAGGGGTTGCAAGTAACACTCGGCAGCACTCAGAATCAGTAGCAGTAACATAGAAATAAAGGCGAGAAAAAGAAAAAATCGACCTACTCCATAATTATGATTTTTTCCCTTTTAGATAAAGACTGTAGGGGAAGGGAGATAAAAAAGGAGAGAAAACTTGTGTATGTTTTAAGGTGGCCGCAGTGGATCGAAACTATGGGAATGTAAATGTATCATATAACAAAGAATAAGGCGGTCCCCTGAATATGGTTTTCTTTTTTTGCCTTTTTTTTTTGTATCGCTCTGGTATACTGACGTCTATCGCAGCAATCACCATTTTCCCCTAAGGGTCGGACACAACCAGGAAAAGAAATATCTTAAATAGTCATCATTAAAAAATAAAATTATACAAATTAATTAGAGTGTGTTGGTGTGCCTGGATAAATGAAAGGAAAGACACTGAAGACGGGAGCCATCCCAAAATCGCCTCGGCGGAGTCTGGTTACCAGCCCCGGTGCAATGAATAAATATGTCACGCAAACGGAGGTAATGGAGAAACAACAGCTTGAAAAAAAACACCATACAAGAAGTTCACAAGCTGAAAATAAAGACAAAAAGAAAGATATAAGAAAGACAAAGAAAAAAGAAGGCAACAAGCGCAAAACAACTCTTTACAGGACCAAGACATACCGTCTGAGCTGGAGACGGACCAAATGCTAGAACCAGAGCGCAAAATAGAAGGTATACTGACTCACCCGACCCAACAGGGGAGCAGTCCTGGAACAGTCGACTGTCCAAGGGAGATGGTCCAAGACCAAGAGGGCCTTACCCATCAACATTCTGGAGAGCCGTGCGGCGTATCTAGCCCTAAAAGCCTGGACACTCAGGTTGCAGGGTTTCCCTGTCAGGATCCAGTCCGACATTGCCACAGCCGTGGCTTATATCAATCACCGAGGGGGCAGCAAGAGTTGTGCAGCTCAGGAAGAAGTAAACCGGATCTTAATCTGGGCAGAAAGACATGTCCCATGCATATCGTCAGTCTTCGTTCCGGGGGTAGAGAACTGGCAGGCGGACTACTTGAGCCGCCAGCAGTTAGTACCAGGGGAATGGTCTCTTTACCCCGACATCTTCTTGGCTATATGCCAGAGATGGGGGGGGGGGGGTTCCAGATGTTGATCTCTTTGCGTCCAGGTTCAACAACAAGGTCGATAAATTTGTGTCAAGAATGAGGGATCCTCTTGCATGCGGGACAGATGCATTGGTAACTCCATGGCATCAGTTCTCTCTGATTTATGCATTCCCTCCTATTCTGCTACTGCCAAGACTTCTTTGCAGGATCAGGCAGGAAAAGAAGTCGGTGTTCCTGGTGGCCCAGAAGAGCTTGGTATGCAGAAATAGTGAAGATGGCAGTAGGCTCTCCTTGGACCCTACCGTCCTGTCCAGATCTGCTATCCCAGGACCCGGTATTCCATCCTACCTTACAAACTCTAAATTTAAAGGTTTGGCTATTAAAACCCACATTCTGAAGAATCGTGGGATATCTACCTTGATTAATCATGAATCATATCCTAACTTGGGCAGAAAACAACATTCCTTGCCATATCGGCAGTCTTCATTCCAGGAATAGAGAATTGGCAGGAAGACTAACTGAGTTGCCAGTAGTTGCTCCTGGGAGAATGGTCTCTTCACCCCGACAGCTTTCTGACAATATGTCAAAAATGGGGAATTCCAGACGTGGATCTGTTTGCGTCCAGGTTCAACAAAAAGATCAACAATTTTGTGTTAAGGACAAAGGATCAGCTGGCATGCGGAACAGATGCCTTGGTGTTCCTGTGGAATCAGTTTTCACTGATTTATTCATTCCCTCCTGTTCATGCTGCTTCTGTAACTTCTTCATTGGATCAAGCAGGAAGAGAAGACAGTGATTCTTGTGGCCCAGGAGATCTTTGTATGCAGAGATCGTAGTAGGGGACCCATGGACCCTACCACCACAGCTAGACCTTCTCTCGCAAGGTCCGGTATTCCATCCTACCTTACAAATGCTAAATTTAACGGTTCGGCTATTCAGACCCACATTCTGAAGAAGTGCGTGCTGTCGGGTTCAGTGGTGTCTACTCTGGTTAATGCAAGGAAGCCAGCCTCCAGGGTCATATATTATAGAGTCTGGAAGGCATGTCTCCTGGTGTGAATCCGGGGGTTGCCACCCCAGGAACTATGTCATAGGTTGAATCCTTGACTTTCTACAGATGGGATTAAAAATTAAGCCTGTCTTGAGTACTATCAAGGGCCAGGTTTCGGCTTTATTGGTATTATTTCAGTGACCATTTGCTTTGCATTCTTTGGTTCATAGCTTTATTCAGTGGGTAAAGCAGCTTAATCCTCCGTTTAGGTCACCCCTGAACCCTTGGGACTTGAATTTAGTCCTGTCGGTATTACAGAAACAGCCTTTTGAGCCGATATGACATATTACCTTGGTCCTTTTGACAAGGAAACCAGTTGGCTGCTCTTTCTTGTAAAGAGCCCTATTTAATTATTCACAAGGATATGGTTGTATTGCGTCCTCATCCTAATTTTCTACCAAAGGTAGTATCAGGTTTTCATATAAACCAGGATATTGTGCTACCTTCACTTTTCCCAGAACCCTGTTCTGCAGAAGAAAAGTCACTACAGTCTCTTGATGGGGTGAGAGCAGTAAAAATCTACTTCTGCTCAGATTCGAAAAACGGATGTTTTGTTTGTGTTGCCTGACGGTCCTAAGAGAAGACAGGCAGTATTGAAATCTACTATTTCTAAATGGATTTGTCAAGTGATTGTTCAAGCTTATGGTTTAAAGAGGAAAGTTCTACCTTTTCATATTAAAGTTCACTTCACCAGGGCTGTTACTACTTCCTGGGCAGTGCATCACCAAGCCTCCATGGCTCAAATCTGCAAGGCTGCAACTTGTTCTTCAGTCCATACATTTACCAGATTCTATCAAGTAGATGTAAAAGGTCACGAGGATATCGCCTTTGGGTGCAGTGTGCTGTGGGCAGCAGTATAAGTCCACTGGTCTCTTGGTGCCCTACTTTTGTTGCGTCTCCCCCCCCCCCCCCCTTGAGTTGGCATTGCTATGGGACATCCCACATAGTAACTACTATGGCTTTGTGTCCCATGATGTATGATAAGAAAATAGGATTGTTATAACAGTTTACCTGTAAAATCCTTTTCTTTTAAGTACATCACGTGACACAGAGGTCCCTCCCTTCTTTCTGGTACACACATGTATTGCTGTGCTTCAAAAACTGAGGTACTCCCAGTAGTGGGAGGGGTTATATAGGGAGTGGACTTCCTGTCTTAGTGTGTGCCAGTGTCTTTCACCAGAAGGTGGCTTATAACCCACATAGTAACTACTATGGCTCTGTGGCCCGTGATGTACTTCAATGAAAAGGAATTTTACAGGTAAGCTACTGCCTAAAAAGAGCTCGAACCCCCTCAACCCTAGTGCCTTCCACCCCATATCTTTAATCAAGATGGTCAAAATTTATGGCAAACTTCCTAAATGTATTTCTCCTGATCAGTTGGGTTTTGTGTCTGGACAGTAGTTGGCACTGATGTACATAAGGAAGGCCTTTGTTGTAGTAGAGCCCCAGAGACTGTCTGGTCCTTCTCTGTCACCAAATATTTTATCGGCTTTGAATGTGGAAAATGCATTCGATAACATCAAGTGGCTTTGGTTACAGGAAATTAAGCCAAAAATGTTTTCCCTATAGGGCATAGGACCTGCAGTCATCTCTATAGACATAATCTTATAACCCCACCCATTCTGTGGGACTCTTTTTCTCAGTATCCTTAGGTGATTGACCTCTTTGGCTCTGGCAAAAAAATAAAATAATAATCTCCCTTTTAACCATTCATCTTTTTTATTATTCAAGCTCTGACTGCTTACTGCATATGGCTACCAAAGTTTTCAGATCCGTAAAACACTTGGTGTCTTCCGTTTTGGGACCAGTAGTTAGCAGCAGGCTGCTATACAGGTCCAGGGCCGTGGTTCATTCCAATATTTCCTTAACTGCGCTTTACCATAGTTTTTGCAGCACTCTTAACCCCCGCTAGCAGCTGAAAAAGGCTTAAAACTACTGCAGCGGCGCTTTTCCAGCCCTGCCCACTGAACTGCTGGGATAGTTGACGTTAGCAGACCTATAGTTGCACATTGCTGACCTTATAGCGAGCTGCTGGTTGTTTTGGAGGGAGGCTACTGCCCTTTCCAATTTCTGTATGTTTTTTTCCGGGAGAAAAACTCTCAACTGAGTGGAGTTAAACAGGTACCCTAGGTAGGTAATGTGCTGAGATGGAATCAAGCTAGACTTCGCCAGGTTCAGCAGCCACCCCAGCCCTGTCAGGGTTTCCTTTTGCCAGATCCAGAACTCTGGTTAGCTGTTCTGAGGATACTGCGAAGAGGAGCGGGTCGTGCAGATATGCAATTGAGACCCCTTTGAGTCGCAGAAAGGCCATGGCTTCCGCCATGACTTTTGTGAATATTTGGGATGACGAGGATAGTCCAAATGGAAGTGCCTGCAACTGCAGATGGATTGTTTCTCCTATGTTCACTGCTAGACGGAGAAACTTCTGAAAAGCTTCTGCGATAGGGATGTGGAGGTAGGCGTCCTTGAGATCTAGTGACACCATGTAACAGTTCTGTGGTAGCAAGGCTCTGACTGTAAAGCTCGATTCCATACGGAACCTCTTATAGGAAAATCGATTGGTTCAGGGGTCTTAAGTTCAGGATCAATCTGTATTTTCCTGAGGGCTTTTTCACAATAAAAATGTGTGAATAAAAACCCAACCCCAGAACTCTGTGAACCACGTTTTGTTCCTCTAGATCCTTTAATGCCCCCAGTAGGGCCTTGGCTTTCACCGCACACCTGGGAAATAGTTTTTGTGGAGGTAGTCTTCACACTGTGGGAGGAAGGCCCCCAGTCTTCCTCCCACCATGTTTGGAGGGTCATTGGCTTTTTCAGGGGTGTTCAGGACAAAAATAAATAAAATCGCCCCTGCCCTTGGTTTTCTTTTCCCCCTCTGGCTTGGGGGGCCCCTTCACTTCTATGGACAAAACCCCTTCTTTACGTTTCACCGGGAAGGATTTCTTCTTGTCTGTGCGGTCTAACACAGATTCTAAACCTGGGCCAAACAGTAGATCTCCCATCACACAGTATAACCTTAGAGGCACCATTGCCCAGCCACATTTTTAGCCAGAGGGCTCTTCTGGCCGAGTTGGCTAGAGCTGTGGTTCTAGTCGACATGTGGACAGACTCTGCGGATGCATCCCCTATATATGCCACTCCTTGCAAAATAGAAGGAAAAGATGACAATATAGTTTGCTTGGTAGTTCCTGCTTCAATATGGGCCTAAATTTGGGAAAGCCAATGCTCCAGATTATGAGCCACTCCCGTGATAGCCATTTTCAGCTTCAAATTCCCTATAGTTGATTCCCAGGTCTTCTTTAGGGGGGAATCTATTCTCTTGTCCATAATATCTGCCAGAGCCCCCCATATCCTCGAAGGCCAGATCTGTATGTCTGGAGACCTGGGAGAAGGCAGCATCCAGTTTGGGGTTCTTATTCCAGATGGAATATCGATCTTCTGAAAACGGGAACTTTCTTTTCAAAGATCTGGAAAAAAAAAAAAAAAAAAAAAAAAAAAAAAAAAGGTTTCCGCTCAGGATCCTGCCACTCCTTTACCGTTTCTACCAGGACCTCATGGACTGTGAAAACCTTGTGTTTCTGTTCCCCCAAGCCCTTGTACAACTGGTCGTGGAGTGTCAGGGGTTTCTTGTCCGCCTGAATTCCAAGGGTGGTATAAATTGCCCCCAAAAGGTCCTCTACCTCTTCCAGGGACAGTTTATATCTTGAGGGTTTCCTGGACTCCCCATCCCGGTCCTCTTCCTCTGATTCCTCCTGCGAACCAGAGGTGGCACTATCCGGCTCTTTCCTAGCCTTCTCTCTGGAGACCCCAGTAGATCCATCTACCGTGGCAATGGCAGCCGGTTGGGAATAAGAAGAGCCCTGTTCTTGTGGAGGGGGTTGTACTTTGGGATGCAGGTGAGGGATTAGTAGGAAACTGAAAACCTTCAAAGGTTTGAAAAACTGAATGTTGGAAGAAAGTTATTTTACTGAAGCTGCTAACCCCGCTTCCTGCTCTGATGCCCCTTTTCTGACTAAAGCATCTATACAGTCCTTGCACAATACTTTTGTATTACTCCTAGGGTGTTCCTACAAGAGGCACGCTTTCTCTTAGAGCTATGTAAGGATCTTGACTTTTCAGTAGCTTTCTGAAATACATGCAAAAAATAAATAACATCACCTTTGCAAATAGAATACAACCCTGGGGAGTGTACTAGAACCTTTTAACAAGTAAGGATCTGGAAATGGTGTCATCCGCCACCCAGCCCACCTGGTTCCAATTGCAGCCTGCACCTGTGTACAGGGAGAGTGGAGCTGCCTCCCTGTGGATGTTCAAATAGCCACAGCCTCCCAGACTGCCAGGCCTGGCCCCCCCCCCCCCCCCCAAAAAAAATAAAAGAAGTGTCTCCCCACCAGACAACTGAAGTCAGGCAGGGGGAAGTGAAAATTTCCCTAAGGAAGGGGAGGAGTCAAGGTCTCTCATTGGGGCTTTCCTGAAAGACAGGGAGGGAAAACAAAACAAAAAAAAAATTACAGCGGTTTCTAGGGCATCCATTGCGACAGTACCTGAGAAGGTTGTATTTAAAGCTGGAAGACACCAAAAAAGTTGTTAATCACTATAAATTAGACATAATAATTGATGTTTCTCTGTTCTTGACAAGTGATAATTTTCTAAAGTAAACATTTTGCCTTCTGGTAGCCTTGTTTATTCTCCTTCCCTGCAGGATTTTTCAAAGATTTTGCTAGCTTATGTTCCATGGTATGTGGGCTTAAAGATGAAATACATTTTTTATTAGCATGCTAATGAGGGGAAAAGGCGAACCCAGGGAAAGCAGATTACGAGTGGATCAAGAGGGACAGAAGGGTGGAGCGGAGCTGTGAAATGTTCATACAGGAAAATTATGATAGATATTTGAAAGAACAATTTTCTATTTCTTTGAAACATCTATGATCATATGCTGCCAAATTCAAGTACCGTATATACTCGAGTATAGGCCGACCCGAATATAAGCCGAGGCCCCCAATTTACCCCCAAAAAAACTGGCAAACTTATTGACTCGTGTATAAGCCGAGGGTGAGACATGCCTGTCCATCCCTGTGTGTGTGTCCGTCCATCCCTGTGTGTCCGTCCATCCCTGTGTGTCCGTCCATCCCTGTGTGTCCGTCCATCCCTGTGTGTCCGTCCATCCATCCCTGTGTGTGTGTGTGTCCATCCATCCATCCATCCCTGTGTGTGTGTGTCTCCATCCATCCATCCATCCATCCCTGTGTGTGTGTGTCTCCATCCATCCATCCCTGTGTGTGTGTGTCTCCATCCATCCATCCCTGTGTGTGTGTGTCTCCATCCATCCATCCATCCCTGTGTGTGTCTCCATCCGTGTGTGTGTGTGTGTGTGTGTGTGTGTGTGTGTGTGTGTGTGTGTGTGTGTGTGTGTGTGTGTGTGTGTGTGTGTCCAGCCTACCTTTGTCCCGAGCCTCCGTCCCGTGCCTTGCCTCCTTGCCTCCGTCCCGTGCCTTGCCTCCTTGCATCCGTCCCGTGTCATGCCTTGCCTTGCCCCCGTCCCGTCCCGTCCCGTGCCGTGCCGTCCCGTGCCCTCTTCGTCGGCGGCCATTGTAAAGTTCAAAAGCTGCGCCGCCGCCTTCGCCTGTGATAGGCGGAACACTGAATTTCCCAGCAGCCTGTGTTCCGCCTATCACAGACGTCGTATCATCCTCGTCCGTAGTACGAGGATGATACGATGTCCGTGATAGGCGGAACACAGGCTGCTGGGAAATTCAGTGTTCCGCCTATCACAGGCGAAGGCGGAGCCGGAGGCGCGGCTTTTGAATAGAATGGCCGCTGTCTGTCTGCTCGACACGCTGATCGAGCGGGCAGACAGCGATGACTCGAGTATAAGCCGAGGGGGGCACTTTCAGCCTCAAAAAAGAGGCTGAAAATCTCGGCTTATACTCGAGTATATACGGTATATTAAAAAGGGGGCTGTTTAACATTTGTGGGCAGCATCTGTAATGTTAATTTTCTTAAAAGCAAATGGTATTAGGTTTTCAAAAAGATTTCACTCAATTTTCTTCACACATTTCTGGTGGCAATACAATGTTTTAGGTCACACTAGCAGAACTTAATATTGTGATCTGATGGATTGTTGATTTATTTAACTAAGCTTTTTATAAAGTGAATAACCAAGTAGAAATATGGGTACACATTTACTTTCCTTTTTGCTGGCCAATCAGAAAATGTATATTGGAGCTGACTCCTAGACTTAAAGCTCTTAAAACAATAGAAGAGAGAAAATAATATGCAAATCATTTCTGGAAGAACTGCACAGTATGGGGACTTTTAGGATAAAATTTGGGGTTTATTTTGCACTTTTATCAAACCACCCTCTAAAAATGTCTAAGATTTTGTAAGCACATCTTTTAAAAATTCAGGTCCTGTGATGAAAATTGTGATCAATCAATCAATGGTCCTAAAATGATCAGTTGCAATTCTGTTTGTTCAGACCACAGTTTAACCCTTTTTTCAGTCAAGGCCCCCTTTAGAATTGAGCACAATCCTGGGGCACACCGATCTGAGGGCTCATTCACACCAGGAGGTGCATCCGAGCACAAATCTTTTTTTTTTTTCCCCGCATTCCCACATGTTGCATTTTTTAACAAGCTATTCTGTGCGTGCGAAACACGCAAAAGGGTGCAAGCATGATTTTTTAAATTGTGCAGCACCAAAACACATGGTACTACGGTGCGTTTTAGCATGCGCAAATATACACGCATTTGCTAGATGCGTGGGGACAATTTAATGCATGTACATCTGCAAAAGGCAGCAAATTTGTGTGCGGTACGAGAAAACACACAATTTCACACCTTCTACTGCACTGCACCTGGTGTTAACAAGCCCTAAAATATACCGTGTGAGGCAGAGTTCAGTGTGTGGTCTGAAGGATGCAACACCCCCCTCCCCAGAACAACTCCCACTACCCTCACAGCACAACCCCCCCCCCCCCCCAATCCCCCCTCTTCCTAGCACAAAATGTGTCTCTCCCTACCATAGTGATATAACTCTATAATCTATAACCCCCCCCCCCTCCCCCCACCCAAAGCTCCTCTCCTCTCCTTCCTGTACATTTGGATGATTGGATGAGTGATCCTGTTAGCTGCTGTGTACAAAGTCAACCCACACCTCCCCCACTCTCTGCACGCTTGGTGTTAAGTCCTTAGCAACCAATGACGTCAACGGTTGGTAGGATGCAGTCAGGCGGCCAGCTCAGCTTTCAGTTTTGCCAGCAAGAGTACAGAGAAGAGTAGAGAGCATGGATGGGGAAGGTGCGGGCTCAGCTCTCTGCCCCCTCTGTACACGGGAGTTAACAGTGCTCTCTCTGTCCTGTAGCACTAAAGCTAACAGAGGATCGTTCAGATTGGGCACACCCGAGGACTCCACACGGCACCCCGGTTGATAAACACGGGTTCAGACCAAACACATGTGCATATAATGTACATGAAGTATTAGTTTGATATCTGGCACCTTTAAGAATGTATTTTCCTTAAAGTTCAAAATTGTTATTTTGTCTGAAAGGCATTGGAGTGCATGAAATAAGCTTTCGCACATAAAAAATCATCTGTAAGTATGCAGGTAGTTGTGTGTGTGTGGGTGTGTACGCGCACGTAGAAGAATTATAATAGATCAAGAATGGGCGCACAGGAATCTTCCAGGCACATTCACACAATACAGACACTTTACATGTGTAGCACCATTACTTGATGCATTACGCAGCCCATTAGTCCAAAACAGGCTGTTGTATTGCAACACTACCATGTGTAATGCTTGTTAGTGCATAAACTCATTCTAGATAACGTGTGTAAAGTATAAACCGCACTACAAAGATGTGAATGGGCCCTAAAAGTTTCCCATTTCATATCACCAATAAAAATACAAAGCAGTTCTAGTGTGACAACATTTATTTTAACAGTTTAGCTTTGAAATTAGACTGCAGGAAATTACAAGCGTTCACCTGGGCTGTACACATATGAAAAAATGTTTTACATTATAGATTAAAAAAAATTCTTTACATTCGATAATTATTGATTTTTCTCCACAACAAAATCCCCTGCAATTGTCATGCCTATTGTTTTTTTTAAATGAGGCATGCCAACATGGTGCAGTATACTAAAATTTAGCTTTAGGGTCAATAAAAAGCAAAAAAGGCTAAAAAGTAAGTGTGACCCAAAATAAAATACCACAAGTTACACTGCGGAGAAATTCATTTCAGTTCGCGTTTTAGTTTCTGAAGGATTCTCTCTCTTTCTAGATAAAGGTTTTTTCTATGGAGAATCCTCTGCAGTCTACGGTTCATTCTTTCACGATCCTCATCAGAAAGATCAGTTTGTGTTGGAGGATCTGACTGTTGTTCCAAGTATTGGCTAATCTGTTCTCTCATTTTCTGTACACTTTGCTGTAGGACAAAAATAAAAACAAAAAAAATGAAATCTGGGAAAGTGAAGGGAACTCTCCCCAACCGACACACATAGAACTATAATACCTGTAAAATCCCTTTCTTGGAGTACATCATAGGACACAGAGCTTCAAGTATTTACTTAGTGAGTTATGGGCCTACCTTCAGGTGTTAACACTGGTATAATCAATACAGGAAGTTGACTCCCCTATATAACCCCTCCTCCTCCCAGGAATACCTCAGTTTTTGTAGCCAAGCAATATACTTACACCCCA
Organism: Lithobates pipiens; assembly: GCF_037356315.1. NCBI lineage: Eukaryota > Metazoa > Chordata > Amphibia > Anura > Ranidae > Lithobates > Lithobates pipiens. Next base: position 104,419,700 of record NW_027507748.1, read on the forward strand.
TAAAACAGAGGGACGGGAGCACTGTGTCCCATGATGTACTTCAAGAAAAGGATTTTACAGGTAAAATCCTATTTTCTTTATCGTACATCATAGGACACAGAGCCTCAAGTATTTACTTAGTGGGAAGTCCCATAGCAATGCTACCTGAGGGGAGGGAGACACAACCCGTAGGGCAACCCCCCCTTCTCGAGGACTTGTACTGCTGTCTGCAGCTCACTGCGCCCGAAGGCAATATCCTCATTCCATCTTATATCCACTTGATAACATTTTGTGAATGTATGCACTGAAGACATGGAGGCCTGGTGTCGCACTGCCCAAGAAGCAACAACCGCTCTGGTAGAGTGCGCCTTAACTTGAAAAGGGGGAATCTTTCCCTTTAAATCATAGGTTTGAATTATAACTTGCCGAATCCACTTAGCGACAGTGAATATCGATGCTGCCTGTCCTTTTTTAGGACCCTCTGGCAGAATAAATAAGACCTCAGTCTTACGAATCTGAGCAGTTTTCTTTAAATAGATCTTCAGTGCTCTCACCGCATCAAGGCAATATTGTGACTTTTCTTCCCTGGAACATGGTTTTGGGAAAAACAATGGCAGGACAATATCTTCATTCAGATGAAAGCCTGAAACAACTTTTGTAGGGCTGTTACTGATTAAAATTTTCATTTTCTAGTAATTGTTTTGTTTTTTGAATCGATTAATTGACTAATTTCGATTAATTATAAAGCACATACAGATCCAACTACTTTTAGCTGATCTCCTTGCATTGCATTTCTGCATTAGTCAGTGGTATACACTATATACAATCACGCGACACTAGTTAGTTTCCATAATCCATGACTTAACTTCACACAAATACGTTTTAAATTCAAACTGTAGCACTGACGCAAGTCATTTTTTTTATTAAACTTTAAGAAAAACTTAGAAAGTTAGTTTAACTTTAATTATAAAATGTATCTAGTATATTGACTGTCCTTTGTAGTAGGCAAGTAGGCATCACTTTAGCCAGTCACGCAGACATACCAGAGCGTTTACATTTTGTTTTTTTTACAACAATGTTAAAAATGGAGGTTATCAAAAAATTTGCCTACACTTAGCTCACTGAATGATCCCAGTTAACCACATCCATATTTACCATCACTGTCCAGGCTGTCCGGTGATGTCATGGAAATCGGCATCACCCTTCCGTTTGTTAGCAGATGGAGGCACTTGGGGAAGGGGGGAGGATTCCGGTGACATCGTTGTCCGCGACGTCACCGGATCTCTGACGGAACTTCCTGAATACCCGGACGCCGGCAGAGAGGCGAGTACCGATCAAAAGAATTTTGATCGATCAAAAAAAATTTAACGATTAATCGAGGAATATTTAATTTTCCCAGCCCTAAACTTTTGGCAAAAATGCCTGGACGAGGGCGTAATACCACACTGTCCTCATGAATAATCAAATATGGAAATATGGCTCTTTAGAAAGAGCAGTCAATTCCGATACCATCCTTTTGGAGGCTATAGCAACCAAAAATACCAGCTTCCTTGTCAAATGGACTAAAGGAATATTCTGTATCGGTTCAAATGGCTGTTTTTGTAACACCGATAAAACTAAATTCAAGTCCCAAGGGCTTAAGGGTGATTTAACTGGCAGGTGAATCCACAACACTCCTTGCATGAAACCCCCCACTAAAGAATGCATAGCAAGCGGTCTTTGAAATAAAATTGATAAGGCTGAGACTTGGCCCTTAATAGTACTCAGGGCCAACTTCATCTCTATGCCTAATTGTAGCAAGGCAAGAATTCTGCCCAAGATATATCTCCGAGGGTGCCAACCCTTGTAGTCACACCAGGAAACAGAAGCCTTCCAGACTCTATAATATATAGCTCTGCAAACTGGCTTCCTAACATTAATCAAAGTAGAAATAACTGACCCAGAAAGCCCACATTTCTTCAGAATGTGGGTCTCAATAGCCAGTCCATTAAATTTAGTGTTCTCGGGATGAAGAGACCATTCCCCCGGGAATAACTGCTGGCCATTTAAGTACTCCGCCTGACAATTCTCTACTCCCAGAATGAAAACTGCCGATGGGTAGAAAAGAATATCCCATGCCTAAGTTAGAATCTGGTTCACCTCTCTCTGAGCTGAGAGACCTTTGGTGCCCCCTTGGTGATTGATATATGCCGCAGCCATGGCATTGTCAGATTGGATCCTCACAGGAAAATTCTTTAACCTGGAGGTCCAGGTTCTCAGAGCCAAATACACTGCCCGAATCTCTAGGATGTTGGATATAGGATCTAACAACCTCATGCAAAGGCGAATTGAGGGATTTCTCTTCGACCTGACCATCCACACCAGCTCTTGTATGGAACTGATCTTTGCGGGAGGCAACAACAAACTTTCCCGGGCTGTCTATGATCAGGCCCAGATACTCCAGCCTTTTTAGTGGCTTTAAGGAGGATTTCTTCAGGTTGAGAATTCAGCCCAGACTCTCCAGGTAACTGCTTATAATGGCTACATCTTGCTTCAAGCGAGCCACTGACTGGTCTATTAACAATAGATCATTAAGTAAGCCAAGATAGTTATGCCCTGTGCCCTTAACCTGGCTAGAGGTGGGCTAGTACTTTTGTGAATACCTGGGGTGCAGCAAGGCTACAAACTGAAAGTGCCATTCTACTTCGAACCACAGAAACCTCTGGTGAGGAGGAAATCTAGGGATATGCAGATATGCATCTCTGATGTAAGTGGATGCCAGAAGTTCTCCTCCTTGTACGATTGAAAATGACTGACTTGATTGACTCCTTGCAAAAGGAGCAGATCTTCAGGAACTGATTTAGATTCCGTAGATCTAGACTTGGTCTGACATCCCCATTTGGCTTTGGTACCATAAACAGGTTTTCCCTGGATCCTTGGGAACGTTTGATCTCAGAAAACGAGACAGTGGAAACTCTCGAAATTCTAGCTTGTATCCTAGAGACACTGTGGAGAGTCCAACTGTCCTGAATTTCCCTTTGCCAGACTTCTAAGTACCTCAGAAGTCTTCCTCCCACCTTGGTGAAAGGAAATGCCTCTTCATGACGAGGCCTTGGTATTCTGCTTTGCAGACTTGCGGCCCCAGGTCTTCTTTGTACCTGGGTTTGACCTGGAGGTCTTCCTCTAGAGTCTGACGGTGGAGGCCATCGCCCCTGCCTAGAGGTGGATGCACCTGGCGTGGGAAAAAGTGCATTGAAACGAAGGACGTTTATATTTTCTTTTGACTGGCAAAAGAGTACTCTTTCTGCTAGAAATTGTTTGGATGTATTTATCCGAACTATCGCCAAATAGTCATTCTTCCTTAAAGGGAAAACTAGTTAGAAGGTTCTTGCAAGGCGCTTCAGCTGACCAACCCTTTAACCAAAAGAGTCCTTTGCATGTGTACTAGTACAAGCGCAAGGCATGATGCCTGATGAATAGAATCCTTCATAGCATCCATGGCAAAGCATAATGCTTTTGGTAGCTCGGCCAACTCCCGGGCCTGTTGTGCAGGGAGCTCTTTAAATGCATCTGCAAACTGGTCCTTTAAGTACTGACAGATGCCTATAGCTACAATTGCAGGCTGAGTCACGGTCCCTGTTAAGGAAAAAGAGGATTTTAACAGACCTTCCAACTTCTTATTTGTTGGATCTTGAAGCATATGTGCATTGTCCACTGGACAAGTTAAACTTTTATTCACATTGGAAATTGCAGCGTCAACTGATGGAACATTACATCTTTTAGTGAATTTTTCCTACATAGGTTAGAGAATTGAGAATCTAGGGGGAGAAAATGCTTATCCGGATGATCCCATTCGGTATTAATAAGCTTTTCTAGTAATGTGTGGATGGGAAACGCATGCAAAGGCTGTAAAGGTTTCAAGGAACCCAAGGAGGAGAAGGACCTTCAGCTAACGCTGTTAGGGGTAGCATGAAAGCGGAGTGAACCATCTCTGTAAGGCTCTGTACTTCAGACTGTGAAGATGAAACATCAAGTATTGTTTGCTCCGCAGAGGAATACCCGGTATGTCTTTCCTCTCTATCATCTGAGGACAATACCTCATCCTGTCCCCATAATTCCTTTAGACCCTCCACTGTCTGTAAAGAGTCTAAGGTGGGGGAGGGGGATCTAGGATTCTTCCTATCCATCTCAATGGAGAATGCGATCAAAGCCGTTAATCTTCCTTCTAAGCCCTGCAGGGGAGAGAAAAATGCATTTTCAGTCACCTATACAGGGGCTGAAGTGTGTGAAGCAGTTGCACCACCGCTAGCTTCCAATGACTCACCCTGGTTTGCCATATCTAATATCTCCAAAGAGGAAGACAGCAGACTGGGTTCCCAGTGCCTAGGGGTGGCAGCTTAGGTACTTTCACGGTAGCTCTGGAAGACATAGTGCTAAGCACAAAAGCAGAGGTACACAAAAATACTATTTGCTTAACAGTTCTAGCAAATACAATGTCACCATAATAACAGTTTTTAACTGCTAAGTAACAATAGTGTTTGCTGTACTGGAAATGCCCGTTTACACCCCTTACCCTCAGTGTGACAGACTCCTTCTCTTCAGCTAAGAGATCTCTGCCGCTGAGAGTGTCTGTGTAATAAAGCCTCAGGTGGAATCTGATTGGCGTCCTCAGCATCTCTCCCTCAGTCTCTGCGCCATGTGCTGTGTCTGGACATTGCGTTGCGTACATGGCACCAGGTGACCTTATGGATACGCCCCTCGGCGTCCTCCGGCAATACCCACCCCTCAACTTGAACATGCCTAGTTCGAGCACACGAACAGCATGCGTGTATGCCATTGCAGACCCGAAGGGAGTAGGTGACGCTGCCATTCCCTTTACCGCCAGCCTATTTGCCTGTAATACCAGGCTGGGGACCAGTATGTAATATTTTATAATACAGTGCCTTGTGAAAGTATTCGGCCCCCTTGAACTTTTCAACCTTTTGCCACATTTCAGGCTTCAAACATAAAGATATAAAATTTTTATTTTTTGTGAAGAATCACCAACAAGTGGGACACAATTGTGAAGTGGAACGAAATCTGTTGGATATTTTAAACTTTTTTAGCAAATAAAAAACTGAAAAGTGGTGCGTGCAAAATTATTCGGTCCCTTTACTTTCAGTGCAGCAAACTCACTCCAGAAGTTCAGCGGGGATCTCTGAATGATCCAATGTTGTCCTAAATGACTGATGGTGATAAATAGAATCCACCTGTGCGTAATCAAGTCTCTGTATAAATGCACCTGCTCTGTGATAGTTTCAGGGTTCTGTTGAAAGCGCAGAGAGCATCATGAAGACCAAGGAACACACCAGGCAGGTCCGCAATACTGTTGTGGAGAAGTTTAAAGCCGGATTTGGATACAAAAAGATTTCCCAAGCTTTAAACATCCCAAGGAGCACTGTGCAAGCGATCATTTTGAAATGGAAGGAGTATCAGACCACTGCAAATCTACCAAGACCTGGCCGTCCCTCTAAACTTTCAGCTCAGACAAGGAGAAGACTGATCAAAGATGCAGCCAAGAGGCCCATGATCACTCTGGATGAACTGCAGAGAACTACAGCTGAGGTGGGAGAGTCTGTCCATAGGACAACAATCAGTCGTACACTGCACAAATCTGGCCTTTATGGAAGAGTGGCAAGAAGAAAGCTATTTCTCAAAGATATCCATAAAAAGTCTTGTCTAAAGTTTGCCACAAGCCACCTGGGAGATACACCAAACATGTGGAAGAAGGTGCTCTGGTCAGATGAAACCAAAATCGAACTTTTTGCCCACAATGCAAAACGATATGTTTGGCGTAAAAGCAACACAGCTCATCACCCTCAACACACCATCCCCACTGTCAAACATGGTGGTGGCAGCATCATGGTTTGGGCCTGCTTTTCTTCAGCAGGGACAGGGAAGATGGTTAAAATTGAGGGGAAGATGGATGCAGCCGAATACAGGACCATTCTGGATGAAAACCTGTTGGAGTCTGCAAAAGACCTGAAACTGGGATGGAGATTTATCTTCCAACAAGACAATGATCATAAAACATACAGCAAAATCTACAAAGGAATGGTTCACAAATAAACGTATCCAGGTGTTAGAATGGCCAAGTCAAAGTCAAGACCTGAATCCAATCGAGAATCTGTGGAAAGAGCTGAAAACTGCTGTTCACAAACGCTCTCCATCCAACCTCACTGAGCTCGAGCTGTTTTCCAAGGAAGAATGGGCAAGAATTTCAGTCTCTCGATGTGCAAAACTGATAGAAACATACCCCAAGCGACTTGCAGCTGTAATCGCAGCAAAAGGTGGCTCTACAAAGTATTAACGCAAGGGGGCCGAATTTTGCACGCCCCACTTTTCATTTTTTTAATAGTTAAAAAAAGTTTCAAAAATCCAATAGATTTCGTTCCACTTCACAATTGTGTCCCACTTGTTGGTGATTCTTCACAAAAAATTAAAATTTTATATCTTTATGCTTGAAGCCTGAAATGTGGCAAAAGGTTGAAAAGTTCAAGAGGGCTGAATACTTTCGCAAGGCACTATATATATATATATATATATATATATATATATATATATATATATATATATATATATATATATATATATATATAAAATGTTATATATATATATGCGCACCTGGGATAAGGAGAGGGGAGTGGGGTGGGTTTCTGTCAGCAGTTTTTTTTTTTTTTTTTTTTTTTTTTAAACTAGAGTCACAGGAAATCCCAATGCTGGTAATCTTAAAACCATGCAGACATGGGGGGGCGCGAATGGTTTGGGATCAAAAAATGTTTTTGACCTTCTCAGTTGTGCCAACCTTCTAGTCATCGAAGTATATATACATATATATTTGTTTTAGCAACTGCTGTATTTTATTTAAATCCCTTAACCACTTGCAGACCGGACCAATTTGCTGGTCAAAGACCAGACCCCTTTTTGCTATTCGGCACTGCGTCGATTTAACTGACAATTGCGCGGTCGTGCGACGTGGCTCCCAAACAAAATTGGCGTCCTTTTTTTCCCACAAATAGAGCTTTCTTTTGGTGGTATTTGATCACCCCTGCGGTTTTTATTTTTTGCGCTATAACCAAAAATAGAGCGACAATTTTGAAAAAAATGCATTATTTTTTACTTTTTGTTATAATAAATATCCCCCAAAAATATATAAAAAAAACATTTTTTTCCCTCAGTTTAGGCCGATAATACGTATTCTTCTACATATTTTTGGTAAAAAAAAAATCGCAATAGGCGATTATTGATTGGTTTGCGCAAAAGTTATAGCGTTTACAAAATAGGGATAGTTTTATAGCATTTTTATTAATAATTTTTTATTATTTATTTTTTTTACTAGTAATGGCGGCGATCAGCAATTTTTATTGTGACTGCGACATTGTGGGGGACCCATCGGACATTTTTGACACATTTTTGGGACCATTGTAATTTATACAGTAATCACTGCTATATAAATGCAGTGATTCCTGTGTAAATGACACTGGCAGTGAAAGGGTTAACCAGTGGGTGGCAGTGTAGGGGTTAAGTGTTCCTAGGGGTGTGTTACTAACTGTGGGGGGGTTGGGCTTTCATTTAGTGAACACTGATCTCTGCTCCAATCACATGGAGCAGAGATCAGCGTCACTAGTTGCTAGGCAGAATGGAGAAATGTTGTTTACACAGCATTTCCTCCATTCGGCCGCTCCGTGAGACGATCGCGGGGATGCCCGCGACGATCGAGTCCGCGGGTCCCGCTACCGGACTCATGGGGGCCCCCAACCAGCGCGGGAGCGCGCCGGCGGCGGCGCGTTCCCGATGGCAGGGCGGCATTGAATATTGGACGTACCTGTACGCCAATATGCCTGCCCGTGCCATTCTGTCGACGTACATCGTCATGCGCTGGTCGGGAAGTGGTTAAAGAGGATTATTAAACAAGAACCCCCTCCGCTGGGACCACACATGCTATATAGCCTAGAGACAGAGCAAGCTGTAAAACATCGTACCTAGGTTGTGTAAATTACTCCCTATAGGGGATACATTTTAAAAGGCATACATGGTATATGGAAGGAAAAAGCATTAGCTTCTTCCCCTACCCTGTCCTCGCTGCAGGATACTGCTGTAAACAGACAGATCCAAACTTCACCCATCGTGGCAGGCTGCGTTGTAAACCTTCAAAGACCGGGTCCCTTTTAATAGGAGTTCCACTAATTTGGACCTGTATAGCAACCCTCAGGAACAACTTTAGGTAATGTAGCAAGACCAAAAGAGTCCTGGTTCCTAGGGTCCAGCTCTCAAAGAGAAGCTTACAGGCAAAACCTCGTTCTTGTCTGTGAGGCCCGGGTACCATCCTATGGCCTCAGGGGTGAGGATGGATCCGTCTGTGGAGTTTTTTTAAATCCATCATGGATCCCTCTAAGCCCTTGTACACACGGTTGGAGAATCTGTCGGAATGAGTCTTATCGGACCGTGTCGTCAGATAATCCGACTGTGTGTGGTATGCATCGGACTGATTCCGTCCGAATCTCCATCTGACCCAATTTTCCAACATGTTGGAAAGATTTCCCGACCAACTGGGCCGGACGGACCTAATCCGATCATGTGTAGAGCATTTTCATCGGACCAAGTGCCACGCATGCTCAGATCAAATTCCTACATCAAAGCTATTGGCTACTAGCCTGAATGTAGTCCCATCGAAATTACGTCATCACGTTCTGAAAGATCGGATTTTTCGCCAACTTGGCCGACCGTGTGTATGCAACAGTTTCGGACACAATCCGTCGGGCAAAACCTGACGGATTTGGTTGGCAAAATCTCAGACCGTGTGTACGTGGGTTAAGAGCTCATCAGAGCAAATCTTCACTCGTGACCAACACCTTTAGACACTGGCGAAAAAACCGAGGTACTCCTGGAAGGAGGAGGGGTTATATAGAAATTCAACTTCCTGTATTGGTTATACCAGTGTCAAAACCTGAAGGTACGCCCATAACCCACTAAGTACATACTTTAAGCTCTGTGTCCTATGTTGTATGATAAAGAAATAAGTAATAACCTCGATGATCCAAACTAAATAAAACAACCCTTTTGGCCTCACTATATCACACTTTTTATGTATACTTGTATTGTCTGCAAGTTTTCAGTCTTGTGAGCTATACAGGAACACAGACCAAATAATAAAGGATCCTTTACCTACATGAACTCTAGCTCTCTAGTATCCATTCTGAACATCAAATAAAAAGTTGATGGTGGACACTTACCGATAGCTCAGATTTCTTTTCTTCTGTTTTTTTACTTTGAGTTTTCAAAGTTATTACTTCATCCTACGCAAAAAATAAAAAAAAACATACTAAATAAATATTGTTCTGATTGCACAATGCAGTAAATGCCAATAACCTGTGCCTTGTAAGTACAAAAGGAATGGATATTTGACATCTAAAAACTTTAAAAAATAAAAACGTTGTGAAATCAATTACATGAATACCAGTTCTCCTTTCAGATCGCCATTGGCTGCTAAACTGGAGCTACACTGCTTTTGTGTAGCCATGAAATTTCACCAATCGGCAATCTGTCACAAATCACGCCCACCCAAGGCAACTAGCCAACCGCGATGTGCGTACCGTGACTGGGGTATATGAGGAACTAAGGGAATAAGTGGGAACTTATACTGAGCATGCAAGACTGGCTGTGGTACTTTCACAGCCTGCACTACCTTTGACCACACACAGGCAGATACGAATCCTACATACAATCTGGTGCACTCTAAGGGTTGGGGAGCAGTCTAGCAATTACTACACACTTCTAGGGTTCCTCCAGCTATCCTGCAAGCTTAAACCCCGGTGTTAATCACTCTTCCCACTGTCCCCACACCCACACACCAGACACACAATAAACGATAGCCTGCCACCACCCAACAGCTTGTCCGCAGACTAGTCTGCTGAGCCACCACACACACAGATCTCTGTCTGGAAGATCTGTTAGCTTACAATCTGCATAAAATCTCCCAACACACAGTGCAATTGCATACTGATTGGTGCGTAACTTAGACCGAGTACTTAGGCACTAAAATACAACAACCTCTCCAGAGATACGAGTCCTAGCTTAGTACACAGAAGTCACTTATTAATTTTATCATTTAATATCCCGAAAGTGGGCAGTGCATAAATGATATACAAAGAAAAAAAAGTTACCAAAAAGACACAAAAAATACAGAAGGACACACAATTGGCAATTTGCTATGAAAATAAAAGGGAATAAAAACAGAGATAAACTTTACCGAAATATATCCATTAGTAGAAGCATACTGGAACATGTGGGAACTCCCCAGTTTCGAACTGGCTTCATGGAAGAACAATGTCCAAATCTCAGGCTACCCAATTTATTGAAATATGGATGTGGGCTGGACTTTAACCCCCGGCCAATCAACCCTGGGGGTGTTCCGGTCTCAACCCACAGGCTGTTTTGTGTTTTGAAATTACCAGAGTTGAATTGGCCCAGAACGGCGCCGATTGCTGGGTCATGGATTGAATTTCCGATACCAGCGCATCAGTCCGAATGCAACAGTACCAATCAACGCCTGCCTGCCGCAATCAGGCGCCATATATCGGTTTTGTGTAGTTCTCTAGGATTCCACACATGCTAAAAATACAGAGTTACATGTCCACGTAACCCATCACGTGTACGATCAAAAGGAATTATTTTCATCTCTCTGTCACTAATATTTTAGCTTGTATGAGAGATAAAATAGGTTTCTTAGATCTGTTGATATTAATCAAAGTTTGCAGACAGGCAGGGGCCTTGTGAATGCCCCCTGCAGATCTGTGTAGCCAAAATGACCAGCAGTTTTCTTTGAGGCCTCAGGAAGGTGGCAATCTATGTTTACTCCAATGGGAACTTTTATTGGCATCTAGGTGTCACTTCAACCCTAGAAAACTGGCTCTGTCCTTTTCAAATGAAATAACATATGTGCATGACTGACATAGAATACTATATTTTTATTAGCCCAGAATTAAACTAAATCTACAATTACACTACTTCTACAGATCACATCACATCTTGCTAAGGCAAAACTATCCTACGCTTACATTTTCGTTACAGGCACATTTGGACCTTCTATTCTGTTCTACAAGATGTCACATCAAGTGCATGGAATCTCCCCCCACAATATTTAGATGGTGCAAAAAAAAGAGCCCTTATTGACATAGGAATTCCCCTCTTAGACAGTAATCCTTGCTAGAAAATTTCCCTTTACCTCCTGTAACATTTCTCATTACTTTCTGTTTCTGAGAATGGCCTTCAGGACACAGACAGATGAAATTACCCATAGAGAACATAAGAGACTTAAAGCTGAACTCCAGCTTTTGTTACACTTTACATAGTTTACTTGGGCCATGTTGGCCCATACCAACTATGTCCCTCACTAACATGTGAGGCCGCTGGATGTGTGGTATAAACTGTATGTAGCCGAGGCTACATACAGCATACCGCACTGTGTTCCGGGTTGGAACTGAGACCTTCCTATCTCAAACCCGGAACACAATAGAGTCTACTGAGTGGCACTCAGCCTTTCACAGAAAGTTATGTATTTTATCAATGAATACAAAGCTTCCTCTGATTGGCTGAATCAGAGGTTGTGACATCATCAGCCTTCCTCTCTGATTCAGACAATCAGAGGAAGCTTTGTATTAATTGCTAGAATACATTGCGTTCTATGAATGGCCAAGCTGGCCCAAATGAACGAACTATGTCCCTCACTAGGATACCTTCCTGTCTCATACCCGAAACACAGTGTTTCTGAGCTGCTCTCAGCCATTCCTGGAAAGCGATGTATTTTAGCAATGAATACAAAGCTTCTTCTGATTGGCTGAGTCAGAGAGGTGGGATGATGATGTCACAACCTCTGACTTAGCCAGAGCAAGCTTTGTATTCATTGCTAAAATACATTTCTTTCTATAAATGGCTGAGCATCGCTCAGTAGACTCTATTGTGTTCCAGGTATGAGACAGGAAGCCTCAGCCACATACAGTTTATAAAGCATATCTAGCCTCACATTTTAGTGAGGGACATAGTGTAACAAAATTAAAAAAGCAACAGTAAAATGAAAACATGTCCATAGAGTGAGGCAGATGGCTAGAACATGTTAACTTAATTAAAGAGGTTGTAAAGAAGACAGGAGCGTGTGCTGTGACCGGCAGTGAAGTCACACAGCACCGGCCAGTCACACAGCCAGAGTCCGCGGCTCCAGAAGGAAGATGAGCAAAGATGGAATGCGGCCTGCAGCGGGGACGACGCTGGCTTTGTTTGCACGCAAGTGTCACATACTGTGCTAGTGTGTAAGGTATACTAGCACATTATGCCTTTATAAATGTGAAAAAGAAAACTGCGCTAGTGAACTGTTGAACAAAATATAAAAACAGCCGCAGCTCAGAATGTCAAAACACAGTTTGTCTGAGCCATAGGTGGCCCCCTGGATGAGAGTTGATTCCACCGGGAATTAAAGGCCCAGGTTGGGTTATTAACTGCAAGCAATACACAGATTACTGTCTGGTAAGCGTGAATTTGATGTGGAGGAGGAATTGTCATGTTGTGAGTCATTGTCGCATTGAGAAGAATTTACACAGCGATCTATTCACTTTGAAGAACGTTTTTTTCATCAATGTGCTATTGACGTTTTGCAAGGACTCTGAAAAGTGAGTCACACACTTTGAAGAGTGATTCATATTGATATTCTTATTTGTATTCTATTGTGTTGTTTTTTATTTGAGACCACTAAGTAGAGTGGTTCACAGCTTTTGTTATTGCTATCAATTTTTATTCATAATATTTTTGAATATTGGCATACACAACTGCATATAATTATTCACACAGATTCATTGTCTAAATTAGGACACTGGAAAGTGATCTACACTCTTGGAAGAGCGATTCACAAAATGTATTTCTGTTAATTTATTATTAGCACAGCTAATATACAATGCTTTTACTTTGCAGGCAAGAAAAGAAGAAAAACCCACCAGGGTTTACCTCCTTAAATAAACAGATTTACTCACAAGGTGCATCTTTCCAACAAAGTAAATTGTAAAAAATGGGATTCATAAAAAATGGAGCAAAAAACTAACACTCATTTGTTTCTTTTTCTAGAGATTATGTTGGTTTGTGTTCCATCAGAGTATGTGTCTTTCTTATATACAGGCAATAGGGATGTAATAAATAAGAGGTGATCTTACATTTAGCCGCTGGAGTCTCTCTTCTGCGGTGTTGACATGTTTTTCATAGGATTCAATTTTAGATATCAGTAAACTGTAAAACAAGAAGATTGGAAAAAATTATCTCTCTCTGCTGCAGCTTTTTTAGACTCAAACATGTGGACTGTGAACTAAATAGAGATGCAAAAATATTTTTGGAAGTCACAGTGGGGGTTATTTACGAAATCCACTTTTCACTACAAGTGCACTTGGAAGTGCATTCGCTCTAAATCTAAGGGGTAGATCTGAAACGGGGGAGGCTCCTCTGATTTTATCATCCAATCATGTGCAAGCTAAAATGCTGTTTTTTATTTTCCTTGCATGTCCCCCTCGGATCTACAGCGACTTTACTTCCAAGTACACTTGCAGTGCAAAGTGGATTTGCCTTTAGTAAATAACCCCCTATGTCCGATTTGCAATATAGTGGGCTGACAAAGGAAACTGTACTTGGAAGTTGAGGCAGTTTTCTTACAGTGACCTTGTTGGTAATTTTTTTTTAAAGTAAAGCAGTAACTGCAAAGAGGAATATGAATATTTACCTCTCCCACTGCCTGTGCCACCGATCACTGTTCTGATAAAGAGGAATCTGACCAAACTCTAAGCAGAACCCAACACTTCTAGAGTGTCAATCTCTTCATCCACCAATGGGCCCTGGACCTCTATGTCATTACCTTGTACTGTAATGATGTAGGGGTCATCAGGAGGAATCGATGAGCTCTGCAAAAGGAACAAGAGTTGGACAGTCCCCGAACTGTGGTTTGTGAAGACTTCAGCTTACAATTCATCCTGACCAAATTGGCATTTGACTGTGCAGACAGAAGCAGAGGTAAATGCTTATAATCTTCTGTTCATAGTTAGTCTGGTTGAAAGAAGACACAAGCTCATCCAGTTCAACCCACAGAAAGGGGGCGGGGGGGGAGAGACACACACACAACACATACACACACCGAAAACCTCCATATACACGATCTAAATACCCACAGTCGATTCAGAGGAAGGCTAAAAACCTCAAAGCATGATCCAATTTGTTCCAGTGTGGAGAAAACAAATTCCTTCCTGATCCCCCAGATCAACTTTACTTAAATATTAGTCTCCAGTTATATTATATACATTTAGGAAAGAACCCAGATCATTTTTAAAGCAATCAACTGAGCTGGACAGAACCAGCTCTTGACTGAGTCTATTGCACATTTTCACAGCTTTTACTGTAAAGAAGCTTTTCCTTATTTGGAGGTTAAATCTCTTTTCCTCCAGACAAAGTGTGCAGACTTGGCCCCTGTTATGACCTTAAAGTGAATAACGCTGCACTAAGTTCACTACATGGATCACTTATGTATTTATACATGATCATAGCCGAGCCCCCTTAATCTTCTCTTCTCAAGAGAATAAATTCAGTTCCTCTAATCGTTCGTCATAGCTGAGCTCCTCCATGCCTCTTATCAGTTTGGTTACCCTTCTCTGCACTTTCTCCAGTTCCCGGTCATCCTTTTTGAGAACTGGTGCCCAAAACTGAACTGCATATTCCAGGTGAGGTCTTAACCACTTGCCGCCCACCCTATAGGGAATTGACGGTGGCAAAGTGGTTTCATAATCCTGATCGGACGTCATATGACGTGATCAGGATTATGAGCCGCTGCGCGCCCCGGGGGCGCGCATCACGGCGATCAGTCTGACACCCGGCAACTACGATCTCGGTAAAGAGTCTCCGACGGAGACTCTTTACCACGTGATCAGCCGTGTCCAATCACGGCTGATCACAGTGTAAATGGGAAGAGCCGGTGATCGGCTTTTCCTCACTCGCGTCTGTCAGACGCGACTAGAGGAGAGCCGATCGGCTACTCCTCTGACAGGGGGGGATCTGTGCTTATCGATTATCAGCACAGCCCCCCCGAGGATGCCCACACTGGACCACCAGGGACGCCACCAGACCACCAGGGAAAAGGTAATCCTCCCTAGACCACCAGGGATGCCAGTCAGCACAATGGATGCCAATCAGTGCCCATAATGGATGCCAATCAGTGCCCACAATGGGCATCACTGATTGGCATGCATTGTTTGGCACTGATTGGCATCCATTAGTACAGTATAACACCAATGCCGCCTATGAGTGCCCACCTGTGCCGCCTATGAGTGCCCACCTGTGCCGCCTATGAGTGCCCACCCGTGCCCATCTGTGCCGCCTATCCATGCCCATCTGTGCCGCCTATCCATGCCCATCTGTGCCGCCCATCCATGCCAGCTATCAGTGCCAATTTGTGCCACCTATCAGTGTCGCCCATCAGTGCCGCCCATCAGTGCCGCCCATCAGTGCCGCCCATCAATGTCACCTCATCAGTGCCACATCATTGGTGCCACATCAGTGAAGGAGAAAACGTACTTATTTACAAAGTTTTGAAACTGAAAACAAAAAAACTTTTTTTTTTTCAAAATTATCGGTATTTTTTTATTTGTAGCGCAAAAAATAAAAACCGTAGAGGTGATCAAATACCACCAAAAGAAAGCTCTATTTGTGGGGAAAAAAATGATAAAAATTTCATTTGGGTACAGTGTAGCATGACCACGCAATTGTCATTCAAAGTGCGACAGCGCTGAAAGCTCAAAATTGGTCTGGGCAGGAAGGTGTTTAAGTGCCCTGTATTGAAGTGGTTAATAACGATTAATAATTGTACAGGGGCAAAATTCTCTCTCTCTCTCTCTCTCTCTCTGCTGTCCATGCCTCTCAATACAAGAAAGGACTTTACAGCTTTCATTAAAAAATTAATTTTAGCGACAGAGTTACTTTAAAATCGATGATAATAGATGACTGGCTTCTCTGGGCTGCTGTTGGAGCTTTCCATCAGTATTTAGAAGACCAGAAAATAAACGTGATTTGATCCTTGATTGTATATGCTAGTCTAAAGGTGCATCAGTTGGCTCTGAACTTCCAGCACTGCAATGCTTAACAGCTTCAGGTCTTCATTGCAGGACAGTAGTACTGCTGTTCCTCCTCCTCCTCCTGATAAAAAATTCTCTTATTAATTTAACTGCAATCTGTAAATGGAGATGATAATTCTGACTCTCCCTTATTCACAGATCATGTTACAAGCAATCTAATCATTAAGGAACGAATTTGACTAACGCCAATTATTATTTTTTATTGTGGTTAAAGTTCAGATTTAATTATTTGTTACCCAGAAGATTTTGCAGTTTTTTTAGCCACTTGCCGACCACGCTATAGCTGAATGACAGCTACAGCGTGGACAGCTAGCGCTGGAGGGCCCTCATATAACGGCCCTCCCGTGATTGTGCCCAGTGAGAGGCTCAGGCAGCTCACTCTGTGATCACAGTATCTGGAGGACACTGATGATGACAGATTGAGGTAAAGAGCCAATCAGCGGCTCTTTACCACGTGTTTAGCTGTGTATGATTACAGATTTTCACCAATGTGAATAGAAGCCGATTATCGGCACTCCTTTTCTCATGCTGAGAGCATGAGGAGAGGAGAAGAGAGCAGATAACCGGCTTCTCTAAAAGGAGCATCTACACTGATAATCAGGGCACTGATTGTCAGTGTCCTGATAATCAGTGCAGCCCAAACAGTGCTGCCAATGTGTGCCCACAAGTGCATCCTCATCAGCCCATAAGTGCCACCTATCAGTGCCCATCAATGCCCATGAGTGAAGAAGAAAAAATTACCTGTTTACAAAACTGTATAATAAAATATGAAAACTGTTTTTTGCTTTTTGTTTTTTTCAACATTTTCAGTCTTTATTCGTTTATTTAGCAAAAAATGTAAAACCCGTGGCGATTTAATACCAGCAAAAGAAAGCTCTATTTGTGTGAAAAAAAAAAAAAAAAGTCATAGGGGTAAAATGTTGCATGACCACACAATTGTCATTCAACGTGCGATAATTGGCCTTGTCACGAAGGGGGTAAAACAGCCCAGTAGGCAATTGGTTTAATATACTAGAACCATTGGTTAAAGAATACAAATAAACTTTAATTACTTTCCGTCTGCCCATAGCAGTTGCACTTTAACTACCTGTACATCACAGCATTCCTTCTGGGTTTGGACTCAGCGCAAATTTGGCAGCTGATTTCAGCCAATAATTTTGTCTGAAGTCAGCTAATCGGCTGTGGCCAATCAAAAACACAGTTCTGGTCTGGGAAGGGGGTAAAACCTTCCTGAGGTCAAGTGGTTAAGAGAAAATAAGCAGAAATTGAGAGTTATCAGAGTATTCAGGGCTGCGGTGTACTGTGCATTTATTTGGAGGTTAATATAGAGATAGGTCTACCTTTTTGTGTCCTGTCCTGTTACACTGGCTGCTTCTTCTCGTCTCCTAGTGACTTCTTTCTTGGCAGCGAGTAGTTGAGTTTTCTCCTGCTGATGTACACTCTGAATGGTCAAATGGTTTAATTGCTTGAAAACATCTTCGGGTGTCAGACCCCGGACACTGGCAGCATCCCCTGTCCAGCTCAGGAAGGCTCTTCCTAGCCGCAAAGTCTTTTTAAAGGCCAATTTCTACAAATCAGATTAACAACAGTCAAGTCATAAAGGCCTGTGCATACCTATATGTTATAGTGCTTAACATGACAAAAAAAATAAAAAATACATCCACACACAGAAATTACATAAATCATTAAAAGCGCATTGAGGCATGTTACAAACACATGAAAATGAATAGGTGTAAAATATTATTACCATTCTTTGAATATCCTCTTCAATCTTATCCTTCCTGCCATTGACCAGTTTCTTGTCTTGCGTTATTACTGCAAGATCCTTTTGTAAACAAAGTAATTCTGCCTAGAAAATAAGTCAAGCTCAACAGTCAATTAAACATATTTCAACATTCTCTTAACTAGTCCACAGTATATCTGTATAACCACTTCAGCTCCAATTCAGAATTGACCCCGTAATGATCAGGCCATTTTTTGCTATTCAGCACTGTGCTACTTTAAGTGGCGATTGGGTACAGCATTGCATGACCGTGCAAAATAAATTTATATAAATTTCTTTCACACACATAAGAGCTTTCTTTTGATGGTATTTGATCGCCACTGTTTTTTTTTTTGTGATATAAACAAACAAAAAAGTCCGACATTTTCGAAAAAAAAAAAAAAAAACAATATTTTCTATTATAAAAAATATCCAATAAAAATCTAAATTTCAACATACATTTAGGCCGAAATGTATTCTGCTACATGTCTTTGGTGTAGAAAAAAAATAAATAAAAATACATCGAAATAACTGCATATTATTTAGTCTGTAGGAAAGTTAGGGTCCACAAAATATGAGAATAATCAATATATAAATAAAAGGATTTTTAAAACAGCTTACCTGTAAAATCCTTTTCTTTGATGTACATCAGGGGACACAAAGCTGTAGTACTTACTACATGGGTTATATCGACTTATCAGGTGCTGGATACTGGCACGCCACTTAAGGCGCAAACTTCCCCCATGTAACCCCTCCCACTACTGGGAGTCTTCAGTTTTGTAGCCAAGCAATATAAGTGTATAAGAAGGGAGGTCCCTCTGTGTCCCATGATGTACATCAAAGAAAAGGATTTTACAGGTAAGCTGTTTTACAAATCCTATTTTCTTTTCTTACATCAGGGGACACAGAGCCGTAGTACTTACTACATGGGATGTCCCATAGCAATAGCAACTGTGGGGGGGGGGGGACACAACAAAAAATGGAAGTCAGAGGACTTATACTGTAGCCTGCAATACGCTGCGCCCAAAGGCAGAATCCTCCTGACCCTTAACATCGATTTGATAAAATCTGGTAAATGTATGAACTGAAGACCATGTCGCGGCTTTACAGATCTGAGCCGCAGAGGCCTGATGATGCACCGCCAAGGAGGTACTGATCGCCCTGGTAGAGTGTGCCTTAATATGAAAAGGAGGAATCTTCCTCTTTAAACCATAAGCCTGCACAATAACTTATACCGAATCCACTTGGCAATAGTGGATCTAGATGCTTAAATAAAAAACAAACAAAAATATCGCGCTTGGGGCGAAACCTAAGAGCTGCAACTAAAAACCATCAAATATCAAATTATGAATCGGATCAAAAAAGTTATACATAAAGTTGCGCTAAATATGCGTGAAATCTATAGTGAAAAAAGTAATAAAACCCAGTATAGATTATATAGAAAAAGCGAATAAATCAAAAAAAAAAAAAAAAACACTGTATAAGAAATTCAATCAAAAAAAGTTATACATAAAGTTGCGCTGAATATGCGTGAAAACTGAGGTGAGAAGAGTAATAAAACTCAGTATAAATTGTATAGAAAGAGCAAAAAAAACAAACAAACAACAAAAAAAATAATAATAATAATTAAACAAGCACCATATACAAAATTCAATCAAAAAAAGAAAGTCCTTATAATTAAGAAATTCTGATTCCAACTAAAAAGTAATGAACAGGGAGATCAGTCCTTTTCACAAATTCGATGAGACCTTCCTGGCTTTGCCACTATCGCTTCCAGACCGGAAAAAAAGGTTTGACTCTTACCAAGTGAGTACGTGCAGATCATTCGGTCATGACCTAAAAAGTCTGTTCAGGAAGTAAGGTAATGGAGCAGTGTTTTTAAACATCCAAGAGAGGTCACATTTATAGTAAACTATGCTTATGTGGATAATCTACTTCAGACCCAGACCCCCGGCTTTGCAGAATTCTAATAACCCCCAGTTTTTTCCCAATGGCTGGTGGAAGCCAAAAAGCAGATAATGATCTGTGTGGGTTTGCGCATTGAAAAAACCTTTGTATTCTACGATTCATTCGAGGACTCTAGGAATTCAGAGTGATCGGACGGCCATCTTGTCTCTTCCCCGTGGTGACCAAGAGGAAAAGCAGGATGCTCGACGAGTTCCGGAACTCTTCGACTGGGGCCAGTAACCTTCAAATGATCCGCACGTACTCACTTGTACTTCAGTAATGTGTGGGGACGGAATACGAACAAACGAACCCTACAGAGGGCTGTCTGCCAGCGCGAACGACTCAGTTGATTTGGAGTCCATCCATTGCGGTAAGAGTCAAACCTTTTTTTCTGGTCTGGAAGCGATAGTGGCAAAGCCAGGAAGGTCTCATCGGATCTAGATGCTGCCTGTCCTCTCTTTGAACCATCCGGCAGAATAAACAAAATATATGTCTAACGAACCTGAGAGGTCGCCCTTAAAATACACTGACCGCCCCTACTACATCAAGGGAATGTAGCAACCTCTCTTCCCTAGATTGAGGCTCTGGGAAGAATGAAGGAAGATCAATATCTTGGTTTACGTGAAACCCTGTCACTACCTTTGGCAAGAATACAGGATGAGGGCGTAAAACCACTTTATCCTTATGCATAATCAGATATGGCTCCCTACAACATAGAGCCGCTAGTTCAGAAACTCTTCTGACAGAAGAAATGGCAACCAGAAATACTGTCTGTCTTTCTGGTCAACAGAACCAAGGGAATCTCCGTAAAGGTTCAAAAGGCTGCTTTTGTAAAGCTGACAGGACCAAGTTCAAATTCCAGGGATTTAGGGGTGTCTTGATTGGAGGACTGATCCGTGTTACCCCCTGCACAAAGCTACGCACTAAAGAGTGAGAAGCTAAAGGCTGCTGAAAGAACACTGACAAGGCCAAGATCTGGCCCTTGATGGTATTCAAGGCCAGATTCATCTCTAATCCCATCTGTAGGAATTCAAGAATTCTACCTATAGCATATTTCCTGGGGTGCCAACCCCTGGAACCGCACCAGGCAACATATGCCTTCCAGACTCTATAGTAGATGATCCTGGAAGCTGGCTTCCTGGCATTAATCAAGGTAGATATGACTGAAGGAGATAACCCACGACCCCTTAGGATGTGTGTCTCAATAGCCAGACGGTCAAATTTAGCGCCTGTAATGTAGGATGGAATACCGGGCCCTGCGAAAGAAGGTCCGGCCGTAATGGCAGAGTCCAGGGAACTCCTACTGCCATCCTTATGATCTTGGCGAACCACGGCCTTCTGGGCCACAAGAATCACCTCCCTTTGCTCCTGTCTGATCCTGCGAAGAAAACGCGGAAGTAGCAGAACTGGAGGAAATGCATAGATCAGAGAAAACTGATCCCATTGGAAGACTAATGAGTCTGTTCCGCAAGCTAGCGGATCCCTTGTCCTTGATACAAAGTTGTCGACTTTGTTGTTGAATCTGGATGCGAACAGATCCACGCCCGGAGTACCCCATCTCTGACATATTGAAAGAAAGATGTCGGGGTGAAGAGACCACTCTCCTAGAAGCAGTTGTTGGCGGCTCAAGTAGTCCGCCTGCAAATTCTCTATCCCGGGAATGAACACTGCTGATAGGCAAGGAACGTTGTGTTCTGCCCAAGACAAAACGTGATTCACCTCTCTCTGGGCTGCACGACTCCTCATGCCCCCCTGGGGATTGATGTAAGCCACATCCGTGGCGTTGTCGGACTGAATCCTGACAGGACAGCCCTTTAGTCTGCCAGTCCAGGCTCTTAAGGCGAGATGGATTGCCCGAATTTCTAAAATATCGATAGGCAAGGTCCTTTCCAACCTGGACCACCTTCCCTGGACAGAATCCTTCTCCAGGACTGCTCCCCAGCCTGAAAGACTGGCATCTGTGGTTACTACCTTCCAGATAGAAGGCAGAAATGTCCTTCCCTTTTGAAGGTTGCTGGACATCAGCCACCAATTTAGACTCTGACGTATTTCGGGAGCAAGCTGAATCTGAAAATCTAAGGCCTGAACCCTTTTGTTCCGGGCTGACAGGATTGCGCTTTGTAGCAATCTTGAATGAAACTGTGCGTAAGGGACGGCCTCGAAGGAGGCCACCATCTTCCCCAATAATCTCATGCACAACCCAATTGAAGGCTTTTTCTTTGCCTTGATGAGGTGAATTAGTTCTACAATGGAACTGATTCTCCTTGGAGGTAGAAATACCTTTCCCTGCCTGGTATCTATGATTAGTCCCAGGTACTTTACTCTCCTTGATGGCCTCAAGGACGACTTTTCTAGGTTGAGAACCCAGCCTAGAAATTCCAGGTCGTTTACCGTTGTCACCAGACCGTCGTCTAACCCAGAAACCGAATGATCTACTAAGAGTAGGTCGTCCAAATAGGCAAGGACCATTATGCCCCGAGCCTGCTTAACCAGATGCTCCCACTCTGCGTACATAAGCTCTCTTAGCCACACATGGATAGGAAAGGCATCTCCAGCCGGAGGTTTTAATGATCCTAACTTAGAGATGGGATCATCAGAAGCCTGCGCTGCAAGTAGCAAAAAGGTTGACCGAACCAACCCAGTGAGAGCGTGCACAAGCAAGCTCTCTTGCGGTGATACTCCTTCCACGTTAGGATCCTCAGAAGAGGATAAGCTAGTATCTTCCATATCTTTAGGAAGATCTGCCTGATCCCCGGCATCCTGAACCTCCAGAGGAGGATCTTGAGCAAATGAAGGGGGTCTACTGCATTTAACCACGCTCTGAAGGGATAAAATCGCATCAAGCTTCTTCTCTAAGCCAACAATGGTAGAGGACAACACTTCACATTGACATACTCAGGGGCTGAAGCGCCTTGAGCGACTGCAATAACAGCTTCCCCCGATGGGTCAATCTGACCGGCCGCAACACTCTCCGAAGATGAAGACATTCTTTTGGACAGGGTCTTAGTTTGTTGAGACCCCCTAGAACCCTTAGAGGAGTTCCTGGCCCCCTTTCCACTCATAGCTTACAGTACAACGCAGAGGCTCTACCAGCAAAATAATGCAACACTTGCTAGGCTATAGTACAGTACAATAACTGCTATTAGTCCTAGCTATACAGTACAATGTTGTCAATCAAAAGGGAGATGTCTGTGTCACCAAACCTGACCAGCAACCACTCTGCTCTGTCCCTCCACTGCCAGAATGCAGCTCTGCCTGTGTAGCTTAAAATACTTCCTCCACGTGTGGCCGGCGTCTGACGCCGTTTAGCCACGCCCCCCCTTCCAACTAGGGAGGCGTAAGAGTGCCAGCAACATGGCGGTCGGCGGCAGAGGGGGGCTAAAACGACCGAGATTTGCCCCAAAAACAAACGTGTTTTTTTTTTTAAAGAAAAAAAATAGGCAGCGGGCTGGCATTCAAAGCAACAAAAATCGCTACTCTGGGGGCCCAGGAAGTGATCAGACCCCCTTTCATACCGGAGGGCCTGAGCTGGCTTGAGGAGAGAGAAAGCTTCTGCTGTTTCCAGTGTCACAATGGTGAGTGCTCAATACAACCTCCAGTGGTGACACATAAGACATGACATGACAACAAAAAATACATGGAAGGAGAGATACCTTGCAGAAAATCTCCCCTACCTTTCCTCGCTGCAGGGTTTAAAAACCCAATCTTCGCCCTTCACCTTAGGCTCCGAGACCTTGAAAGTAAACCTTCAGGAACAGGGGTACACTCAGGTAATCCCGCAATCCTGGACCTGCGAGAAGACCCTGCCAGTTAACTTTTATTGGCCTTACTACCAAAAAGTACTTGATCCCAGGGCCCAGCTTAAAATCTTTCTCAAGCAAAACTTTGTGTCTTCGGATGACGAGGCCCGGGTACCGTTCATTTAGTCCATTACGGAGACATCAGAACGGATCCGGCCAGGATGGCTGGCTCGCATCAAAGGATTACTGCCCGCGGAGCTCAGTACACACATCCTTACACATGCCCAACACCTTACACACTTGCAAAAAAACTGAGGACTCCCAGTAGTGGGAGGGGTTATATTGGGGAAGTTCACGCCTTAAAGGGGCGTGCCAGTGTCCAGCACCCGATAAGCCGATATCACCCATGTAGTAAGTACTACGGCTCTGTGTCCCCTGATGCAAGAAAATGTATAGTTTAAATGTGTCCCGCCGAGCTCGCAAGCAAACACGAGTAGTGCCCGCATATGAAAAGCGGTGTTCAAACCACACGTGAGGTATCACCACGATCGTTAGCGCAAGAGCAATAATTCTAGCCTGAGACCTCTTCTATAACTCAAAACATGCAACCTGTAGAATTTTTTAAATGTCGCCTATGGAGATTAAGGGTAAAATTTTGTTGCCATTCCACAAGCGGACGCAACTTTGAAGCGTGACAAGTTGGGTATCAATTTACTCGGCATAGCATCCTCTTTCACAATCTGTTGTCTTATTTTTTAAATTCGAAAACCTTAATTTTTTCCAAAAAAAGGTTGCTTGTAAGATCTCTGCGCAAACGGTGTGACAAAAACTATTGCAATGACTGCCATTTTATTCTCTAGGGCAGTAGTCATCAACCCTGTCCTGAGAGCCTACTAACAGGCCAGGTTTGCAAGATAGCTGAAATACATCACAGGTGATATAATTTGCTGCTCAGTGATTGCAGTATTCTAGTCTGCATCTCCCCAATACATAAAACCTAGCCTGTTAGTGGGCCCTGAGGGTTGATGACCACTGCTCTAGGGTGTTAGTGAAGGAAGAGGACTTCAATGGCAACCTGTGATTCTCTGGTGAACTCCATGCCCAAGAGGGTTAAGGCAGTGAGGGAAAATAATGGTGATCACACAAAATATTGACACTTTAGGACAAATTTGGGCATTTTTACTTACTTTTGTAGCCAGCGGTTTAGACATTAATGGCTGTGTGTGGAGTTATTTTGAGGGGACAGCAAATTTGCTGAGAGAGTTGCTGTTTGGAGGCACAGCCACCATGCCACTTCTGGAAGCTGCTGTTGCTTATGTTCCAGCCTGAAGCCTTAGAGCTGTACTTCCATTAAGAACTTAGCTTCAACTAGCCATATGCCTGCTGAGCTCTGCAGCCTCACAGTGATCCTATGTTTTTTTTACCACCTTTGCACACATGCACCACCTCCATCTTGGCAACAAACAAATTAAGGATCGGTGACAAAGCGTCACGGGCACTGCACTGTCTGTAGGCGAACTGGTTGCAATTGCCTGGTTTTTGTGGGAAGAAACACCAGCTTCTGAAGCCATGCTGACCCTACCCTGTCTGCCACCTGTTGGGGACTTAGGACAGTGATGCTTCCACCATCCTAACTGCTGCTGAGGGGCTCCTCCCGCAGGACTCACCACCCTGACCCAGTTCTGCGCCATCCAGCTAGGTGTGCCTGTGTCAGCTCCCAGATACACAAGAGACCAAACCGCGCTGTGCTGAGCTCTCTGAATAGCACTGAAGCTGAAAAACGTGTTCACGCTTCAACAAAATGCCTGCCGAGCGTCCTGTATAAAGGACATAATCACAGGGAAAATGGCCGCCGGACTACAGGAAAATGGAGACAGAGCATGTTGCTCCCTGGTCACACCAAAAATGTAAACATTACATTAAGCACTGTATGCACCTCAGGGGAGAGACCTACACACATCCAGGTCACAGCCCCTGTCTATGGCACAAACACTACTCAGCAGCCCATGCAGCATCCCCCACAGGGAAGGGGGGGTGAGAGGGAGAGAAGAGAGGGAGGTGAGGGACCCCCCAAATCGCCCTCCCAGGGAATGCCCCACTGCTCAGCCCCACCGAGGCAGGGAGAGCTGTACTTGCCAATCCTAAAGAGCTGGGAGACATTCCATCAGAGACCCACTCTCTGATCAGTACTGGGGGTGGCTGCAGGCCTGGCACACTGTGACGCAGACAGCAGTAGCCGGTCATATGTGTTCCCCAGGACATTAAGCCCACCGGCCGCCCCTGGAGCTGGGGGCATGTCGTGGCCGACACAGCATGGAGCTCTGGTCTGCACACGCTCGCTGGCCAGGCTGGGGAGACTACAAGGATAAGGGTATCCAGCCTGTCACTCAGCCGGCTGTTGATAGCAGATCCCAGGATCTTTAATCTTGCGCAAAAGGCAAACCTTCTGCAGAAAAATCCACGGACTGATGGGCCCGCAGGGTTCCTAGGTCATTCTCCTTCAGTAGGCAGAAAGAAAAAAAAAACTGAGGCTGCAGTAGCAGGCTGAGGGGTTGTTACCCAAGGGACCGCCCATTGGGCGGAACTAGAAAGTTCTAGTTTTATTATAACATTTTAACATGTTCTACCTAGTCCTCTCCTGAAGGTGGCGTAACAACCCGATGGTCTAAGAAAGGAGCTGTGTCAGTCGGTGAACGTAAGAGAAAGCACATTTTCTCAGTTTAAATCATACAATAGGTTTTCTTTTGTTCTATTGTGAATAAAATATGGATCTTGTAACCCATTGCATTCTGTTTTCTGCAGATTTTACACAGCATCCCAACTTTTTTGGAACTGGGATTGTCTATACAATCTTCAGGCCTCAAATTAGTTTTTAAGCATGTGTGCAAAAAAAATAAATAAATAAAAAAAATTAAATAATAAATAAAATAAAATAAAAACAGCCCTGGCAGCAAAAAGGTTAAAATGTGTGTTTGTGGTAGTCCGATTACCTTCAGTACTTTAACCTTCTCTTGAGCTTTCATGTATGTCAGGAACTCCAGGTCTTCACTGCGACACTCATAGCCAGGCATCTTTTCCAATACTCCTGAAATACGCATTTGATTCAACCCTGCACCAAAATATAATTAAAACTGCTTCAAATTCATCTAAAATGCATATACACAAGTATGCTCCTGTTTTCACAAAAAGAGGTTGCTTAAAACATTAGGCTCACACTACAAGGCAAATGTCAGTAACCAAAAGAAACCAAGCTGTTTTTTTTTCAGTAATGATGCATATAAACTGAAATGCAATTCACTACAATGGGTACCCACACTTTCCACTTCTGCCTTGTACTTTGTACTACATAGTAACAAAAGTCTTACATTTTAAGTAAATTCTCATTAAAAAATTGAGAAAATCTGCTTAATGTAGTTACCTTTGTGATTTTCCTGTACATAAAGTAGGTTACAAATGAAATACAAAAGCTGACTGCACGTTAGGCTGGAAACAGACATCTTTCAGGCAATTGGTATTGGAAGCCTTAGTCTGTTGTATGCAGAACAGGTTTTATAGAAAACAAAAGTGGTCATCTGCCTCTACCGCAGTTTCTAGTTTTAGATCTGAAATGATACTTTAAGCACCAACTTGAAAATCTGACTGTGCTGCTGTTGGGGATATTCTTTGTTATTCATGGCACTATTTGGAAATGCCACTACTTTCCAGTGCTAACTAAACTGCATTTACCAAAAAAAAAAAAAAAACACATGGCAGGAGTTCTGGTGATGGCAGTCTAAGGAGCGAGGCAAGTGAGGAGTTATATCCACCAAGAAGATTGTGGAGCCCTCTTTGCATAGAGCCCCTTTTTGACTTTGTACAATAGCTTACAAGAGGACAGTCACCTCTGAATTAAATGAGCCCAAGTGATATTACTTTATCATAGGTCCCATGGTCACAAGTCACCAGGATTCATTTATAGTGTTGTCTTATGGTACTGTATATGGTGATTTAGAACAATGATTCTTAACCCTGTCCTCCAGTACCCACCAACAGGCCATGTTTGCAGGTTTTCCCTTATCTTGCACGGGTGCTTTAATTCATAGTCAATGCTTTGGTATTTTGGACAGCTAATTTATCTAAGAAATTCCCAAAATATAGCCTTTTTGGGGTACTTGAGGACAGGGTTGAGAACTATCAATCATTGCCAGTGAGCCAATGAGGGGAGGGAGAGAGAGGAAGAGAGAGATGCTCAAGGGGGGGGGGGGGGGGGGGGGGGAGTAGCCAGGAGCTCTGGGGGGGACCTTAAAAGAAGAGGATCGGAGCTGTTCTGTGCAAAACTACTGTACGGAGCAGGTAAACTATGACATGTTCATTAAATTTAAAAATAAAATTAAGCTTTAATACTGTATGAGCTACGTAGGCTGTTTAAAACATATATAACTGGTTGGATCTGTGGGCTGCCATGTTTGTCATCTTACTATTCTTTGAATTCAAAGAAAATGTCCTGATGAAGCATCTTTGAGAAATGTTAACCTTTTGGTTTGCTACCATTGACGTTATGTACAGTGATTTATACTCTTTTGAGCAGTGAAGATACAGTATAACATTAATAGGGAATATCATCCCTTGTGTTTTTTTATTAAGTTGTAAATAAAATATATTGAAATTAATGTCTTAAAACTGAATGACTAGGTATTAGAAAGATGCTAGATTACATCCGTTCATTTTTATTTTAATATACCGTATATACTCGAGTATAAGCCGAGATTTTCAGCCTCTTTTTTGAGGCTGAAAGTGCCCCCCTCGGCTTATACTCGAGTCATCGCTGTCTGCCCGCTCGATCAGCGTGTCGAGCAGACAGACAGCGGCCATTCTATTCAAAAGCCGCGCCTCCGGCTCCGCCTTCGCCTGTGATAGGCGGAACACTGAATTTCCCAGCAGCCTGTGTTCCGCCTATCACGGACATCGTATCATCCTCGTACTACGGACGAGGATGATACGACGTCTGTGATAGGCGGAACACAGGCTGCTGGGAAATTCAGTGTTCCGCCTATCACAGGCGAAGGCGGCGGCGCAGCTTTTGAACTTTACAATGGCCGCCGACGAAGAGGGCACGGGACGGCACGGCACGGGACGGGACGGGACGGGGGCAAGGCAAGGCACGACACGGGACGGATGCAAGGAGGCAAGGCACGGCACGGGACGGAGGCAAGGAGGCAAGGCACGGGACGGAGGCTCGGGACAAAGGTAGGCTGGACACACACACACACACACACACACACACACACACACACACACACACACACACACACACACATGGATGGAGACACACACAGGGATGGATGGATGGATGGATGGAGACACACACACACAGGGATGGATGGATGGATGGATGGATGGAGACACACACACACAGGGATGGATGGATGGATGGATGGAGACACACACACACAGGGATGGATGGATGGATGGACACACACACACACAGGGATGGATGGACGGACACACAGGGATGGACGGACACACAGGGATGGACGGACACACAGGGATGGACGGACACACAGGGATGGACGGACACACACACAGGGATGGACAGGCATGTCTCACCCTCGGCTTATACACGAGTCAATAAGTTTGCCAGTTTTTTTGGGGGTAAATTGGGGGCCTCGGCTTATATTCGGGTCGGCCTATACTCGAGTATATACGGTAGTTCAAATTAAATATTATTTTAAAACTTTAAATAGAAAGCATAAATACATGAACATTTAGCTGGTCACTACTTTATTAAATAAATACTTGCCTTGAACAGGTAGTTCACTTATTCTCCTGATAGTGCGAGTCTGCTGGCTCGAGACCTTCACCTCTTCAGTAGTTTCCTAAAATTAAAAAGAGGGTAATATTTTGTTACATTTTACAACTTTTCATTTTCTGTACAAACTGAAGCCATGCATTCTGTATACAGCAATGTCTACTAAAAGAAAAAAGTTCTATAACTTAACTCCATGTGCTTCATATGCGAGATTTCTTGTCTAAAGCAGTGTTTCTCAACTCCAGGCCTCAAGGCACCCCAACAGGTCATGTTTTCAGGATTTCCATTATTTTGCAAAGGTGATCAGTTTCACCGCCTTAGTAATTACCACAGCCGTTTCATCTGAGGGAAATCCTGAAAACATGACCTGTTGGTGCGCCTTGAGGACTAGAGTGGAGAAACACCGGTCTAAAAGTACCATATCATACACACCCAGCCACTTCATCGAGTACCGTATTTAATCGGCGTATAACACGCACCGTTTCCCCCTTAAAATCAGGAGAAAATCCTGGGTGCGTGTTATATGCCAATCCCCACCGATCTCTCACCGATTGTGAGGAAAGGAGCGAGCAGAGCTGAGATACACAAAGCAGAGTGTACTTCGGCTAGACTCTGCTCCTCTCGCAGTCCTGCCCCTGACTGGGAGCAAAGCCGAGTCTATCCGGAGTACACTCGGCTTTGTGTATGTCGGCAGCGCTCGCTCCTCTCGAAATCAGTGGAAATAGGCGGGACTGTGAGCAGAGCCGAGTCTAGCCGAAGTACACTTGGCTTTGTGTATCTAGGCTCCGCCTGCTCCTCTCCACTCAGTCAGTCAGTGGATATCGGCGGCAATGCTACAAAAACACTAGCAGTGCTGCAAAGACACCGGGCAAGGCTTTTTTTCCTTAAACTTCCCTCCAAAAACTTGGGGTGCGTGTTATACACCAATAAATACCGTATGTGTCGCACGATCTGCATCAGTAACAAGGACATCCAAGGCCTTGTTCACACCATACATGCATAAAAAAATGATGGAAAACTGTGCAGATTTCACTTGCAGAGACACAAGTTTACATCAGTTCAGTTTTCATGTGCGTTTTAGTGAGTCTTTATGCACAATGACATCAGTTTTCATGCGCTGCTTTTTTTTTTTTTTTGAACAGATAGAGAAAATCGCTTTCTCTTCTGCCCTGTTCACAACACAATGTTGATGTCACGTCAGGTTTTTTTTTTTTTTTTTTTTTTAATCTCCCCCCCCCCCCCCCATTTGCGAATAATCATACCAACTGTTGTCACCCTCTCACCAAGCTGCTTGCCGATGATCTTGTAGCCCATTCCAGCCTTTGTATAGGTCTACAATCTTGTCCCTGACATCCTTGGACAGCTCTTTAATCTTGGCCATGGTGGAGAGATTGGAATCTAATTGATTGCTTCAGTGGACAGGTGTATTTTATACAAGTAACAAGCTAAAATTAGGAGCACTTGGTGCTCCTAATCTCAGCTTGTTACCTTTATAGAAGATACTTGGGAGCCAGAACTCTTGCTGATTGATAGGGGATCAAATACTTCTTTCACACATTAAAATGCAAATCAATTTATAACTTTTTTGAAATGCGTTTTTCTGGATATTTTTGTTGTTATTCTGTCCGCCTGTTAAAATAAACCTACCATTAAAATTATAGACTGATCATTTATTTGTCAGTGGACAAACATACGTGTGTGTGTGTGTAAGTTTGTATAATTTAAAAAAAAATTTGTGAGGCTGCAGAGCTCAGCAGGCATATAAAAACAATTAGCCACACCCTCACCACTTCCTGTCATCACCCAGCCGAGAGAGTTGCTGTTTTGAGCAGCAGCCATCTTGCCACTTCTGGAAGCTGCTGTTGCTCATGTTCCAGCCCGAAAGCTGTACTTCATCAAGAACTCTGCTTCAACTATATGCCTGTTGAGCTCTGCGGTCTCACAGTGATCCTATGGAGATCTATATGGGTTTATGACAAACTTGATCCACTTTTATTTAGCGAGTGCATTTTTGTCTTTTATACTTTTTTTAAATAAATCGTTACATCTAAATGGAGGCGCTCTTTTGTGCTTGTTTTTATTTGTGCATTAGGATCTCAAGACCTAATCTGAGAGGAGCTGCATCCACTTATGAGCCCCGCTAGATGACAGTTGGACTCCAGTCCGTGCAATAGATTATTAATTTTCTTTTGTAGGATTGGGTACAGTTTGAGACATGTTGCTGCCATCAATTTCAAAATGGCCATATTTTTTTTCTTCTTAACCACTTCCCACTTGACTTTCATTGGGAATATCTGAATGATGCCTGCAGCTACAGGCATCATTCAGATATCCTTGTTTTCAGCCGGCGATTCTGTGCACCATAAGAAAGATCATAGCAGTGCTATGCGGGGCAACCCCCCCTCCCACCACCATCCAGTGTGGTGCTTCTCTGGGCTCTCCCTTGCCATTGGGGACCCAGAGAAAGAATCGCCCACCGCCAGATGACTACCATAGAGATTTCCGGTGACCGCATGGTCACCAGTCATCTCTATGACCGTCGGAGGCCCGGACGTGACTTTTTCTCCGATCTCATGCTTTCCAGCCTGGAGGTGAGATGTGGGTCTTATTGACCACGCATCTCTCCATAAAGAGGACCTGTCACGAACGATTCCTTTCACAAGGAATGTTTACATTCCTTGTAATAGGAATAAAAGGGATCAAAAATTTAAAAGATGGTGTAAAAATAAAAATGTAAAAACGCCACTGCTGAGCTCGTGCTGAGAAGCGAACGCACGTGTAAGTCCTGCCCACATATGTAAATGCTGTCCAAACCACATGTGAGGTATCGCCGCATGCATTAGATGGCGAGCAACAATTCTAACACTAGACTTCCTCTATAACTCTAAACATGTAACCTGTAAACAATTTTAAAGCGTTGCCTATGGAGATTTAAGTACTGAAGTTTGGGTCATTCCATGAGTGTGCGCAATTTTAAAGCGTGACATGTTTGGTATCCATTTACTCTGCGTAACATCATCTTTCACATTATACAAAATAATTGGGCTAGCTTTACTGTTTTGATATTTTTTAAAAATCAAAAAAAGCGCGTTTGAAAAATTGTTGCGCAAATACAATGCGAGATAAAAAGTTGCAACGATCGACGTTTTATTTCCTAGGTGTCTGCAAAAAAAATAAAAATAAATTATGATAGAGATATATATCTATATCTAATTTATTTATTTTTTCTATTGTGAATAAAATATGGGTCTTGTAGTCCATTGCATTC
This sequence comes from Lithobates pipiens, assembly GCF_037356315.1. Taxonomy (NCBI): domain Eukaryota; kingdom Metazoa; phylum Chordata; class Amphibia; order Anura; family Ranidae; genus Lithobates; species Lithobates pipiens. The sequence goes on from NW_027507748.1 coordinate 104,452,350, forward strand.
TGTTTTTATGCAATTTTTCACAGTGTCCCAACTTATTTGGAACTGGGGTTGTCTATGCAATCTTCAGGATTTTTAAGCATGTGTGCAAAAAAAGCAAAAAATAAAAACCAGCCCTGGCAGCAAAAAGGTTAAAATGTGTGTTTGTGGTAGTCTGATTACCTTCAGTACTTTAGCCTTTTCTTGAGCTTTCATGTATGTCAGGAACTCCAGGTCTTCACTGCGACACTCATAGCCAGGCATCTTTTCCAATACTCCTGAAATACGCATTTGATTCAACCCTGCACCAAAATATAATTAAAATGGTTTCAAAATCATCTAAAATGCACATATACACAAACAACCTCTTATTGTCAAAACAGGAGCATAAAACATTAGGCTCACACTACAAGGCAAATGTCAATAGTCAAAAGCAACCAAACCGTTTCAGTAATGATGCTTATAAACTGAAATGCAATTCACTGTAATAGGTACCTACACTTTCCACTATGTACTACATAGTAACAAAGTCTTAAATTTTAAGAAAATTCTCATTCAAATTGAGAAAATCAGCTTAAAGCGGAGTTCCACCCAAAAGTGGAACTTGCTTTTTAAGCACTCCTCGCCCCTGCCATGCCACATTGGTGTACCCTTTTTTGGTGCGACTTCATCTTTTCGGCCGCCTAGGCGGTAACTCCCTGCCAGCAATCTTCTGGGACACAACTCAGGTCCCAAAAGATCGGCTGGCCAATAGAGGAGCGCAGCTCGACGCGGACATGCACAGCACGTGCCCGGCCGTGAAGCCGTAAGCTGTCACGGCCGGGTGCCCACAGTTACCATGATGGCGCCAAAGAGAGGGAGAGGATCTAGCCTCCGGGTGGCCATATCACTGGACCGTGGGGCAGGTAAGTGTCGGTTTATTAAAAGTCAGCAGCTATGATTTTTGTAGCTGCTGGCTTTTAATAAACTAAAAAAAAACTGGTGGAACTCCGCTTTGATGTAGTTACATTTGTGATTTTCCTGTACATAAAGTAGGTTACAAATGAAATACAAAAGCTGACTGCATGCTAGGCTGGAAACAGATGTCTTTCAGACACTTGGTATTGGAAGCCTTAGTCTGTTGTATGCAGAACAGGTTTTATAGAAGAAAACTCTGCCTCTCTGGAGTAAAACATCTATTCTATGTTGTTCTTGAGAGTCAAAGATACATACAGGTTTGTCAATATAGCACTGGGATAACTAGTAAATCAGAACATCTAACTAGCTCTCAGTTTACCACTAGAAGATCAGTGAAAGACAGACATATCCTTATTTTGTTGCTATGGATTACTGGATAAGAAAAGTGGTCATCTGCCTCTACCGCAGTTTCTGGTTTTAGATCTGGAATGACACTTGAAGCACCAACTTGAAAATCTGACATTGAAAAGAAATAATAATTTATACTGTACTTCAATGACCAGTTCATCAAATAAATACAAACAAAAGTGGATAAGACTTGCGGCTATTGATTTTTTTTTTTGGGAGAATCTTTGTTATTCATGTTTTGGATAAGGCCACTACTTTCAGTGCTAGCTAAACTGCATTTACAAAAAAAGAAAAAAGAAAAAAACCCCACACACCACACATGGCAGGGGTTCAGGTGATGGCAGTCTAATGCCCCGTTTACACGGTTGGATTTTCCGATGGAAAATGTTCAATGGGAGCTTTTTTTTTTTTTTTTTTTTTTTCGGAAATTCCGACCATGTGTAGGCTCCATCGGACATTTTCTATCGGAATTTCAGTCACACAAAATTTGAGACCTGGATCTCAAATTTTCAGACAACAAAATCCATTGTTGGAAATTCCGAACATGTGTACACAATTCCGACGCACAAAGTTACATGCATGCTCGGAATCAAGCTATTGAACTTAATTTTTCTCGGCTCGTCATACATCACCGCGTTCTTGACGTTCGCAATTTCTGACCAACTTTGTGCGACCATGTGTATGCAAGACAAGTTTGAGCCAACATCCGTCGGAAAAAAATCCATGGATTTTGTTGTTGGAATGTCCGATCGTGTGTATGCGGCAAAAGAAGCGAGGCAGGTGAGGATTTATATCCACCAAGAGGATTGTGGAGCCCTCTTTGCATAGAGCCCCTTTTTTACTTTGCACAACAGCTTACTAGATGGCAGTCCATCTCTGAAGGAATTAAATTAGCCCAAGCGATATTATAACTTTATCATAGGACCAATGGTCACAATTCACCAGGACAGGAGAGACCAAGCCATGGCTTTATGCGTCTTATGGACACAAGAGCAGTCGGCTTTCTCTGGAGGCACTGGCCAGAAGGGGGGAGTAGCCAGGAGCGCTGGGGGGGGGGGGCGAAAATAAACTACTGCACAGAGCAGGTAAAATATGACATGTTCATTAATTTAAAATAAAATGAAGCTTTAATACTGTATGAGCTACGTAAGCGGTCTAAAACATATCTGACTGGTTGGTCCTGTGGGCTGCCACGTTTGTCATCTTTCTTGCTCTGGAGAAACATGTTACTCTTCTTTGAAGTCAAAGAAAATGTCCTGATGAAGCATCTTTGAGAAATGTTGACCTTTTGGTTTGCTACCATTGACGTTATGTACAGTGATTTATACGCTTTTGAGCAATGAAGATATAAACTTAATAGGGACTTGTGTTTTTATTATGTTTTTTTTTTTTAAGTTGTAAATAAAACATATTGAAATGTTATTATGCGTGTTATCCCTGGTACCAGTAGAGTGCTTTTTTCATATGGTAAAAAAATAAAATAAAAAAAAAACAAACAAACACACACACTTAAAACTGAATGAACATGCATTAGAAAGATGCCAGATTACATCCTTTCATTTTTATTTTAATATTGTTCAAATTAAATATTTTAAAACTTTAAATAGAAAGCATAAATACATGAACATTTAGCTGGTCACTACTTTATTAAATTAAATACTTGCCTTGAACAGGTAGTTCACTTATTCTCCTGATAGTATGAGTCTGCTGGCTCAAGGCCTTCACCTCTTCAGCAGTTTCCTCAAATTAAAAAAAGAGGGTAATATTTGCTTACATTTTATCATTTTTAATTTTCTGTACAAATTGAAGATGTGCATTCTGCATACTGTACACAGCAGTGTCTACTAAAAAAAAAAAAAAAAAAAAAAGATTGTCTAAAGTACCATATATCCAGCCACTTCAGTGAGTACCGTATATACTCGAGTATAGGCCGACCCGAATATAAGCCGAGGCCCCCAATTTACCCCCAAAAAAACTGGCAAACTTATTGACTCGTGTATAAGCCGAGGGTGAGACATGCCTGTCCATCCCTGTGTGTGTGTCCGTCCATCCCTGTGTGTCCGTCCATCCCTGTGTGTCCGTCCATCCCTGTGTGTCCGTCCATCCATCCCTGTGTGTGTGTGTGTCCATCCATCCATCCATCCCTGTGTGTGTGTGTCTCCATCCATCCATCCATCCATCCCTGTGTGTGTGTGTGTCTCCATCCATCCATCCCTGTGTGTGTGTCTCCATCCATCCATCCATCCCTGTGTGTGTCTCCATCCGTGTGTGTGTGTGTGTGTGTGTGTGTGTGTGTGTGTGTGTGTGTGTGTGTGTGTGTGTGTGTGTGTGTGTCCAGCCTACCTTTGTCCCGAGCCTCCGTCCCGTGCCTTGCCTCCTTGCCTCCGTCCCGTGCCGTGACTTGCCTCCTTGCATCCGTCCCGTGTCGTGCCTTGCCTTGCCTTGCCGCCGCCGTCCCGTCCCGTCCCGTGCCGTGCCTTCCCTTGCCTCCGTCCCGTGCCCTCTTCGTCGGCGGCCATTGTAAAGTTCAAAAGCTGCGCCGCCGCCTTCGCCTGTGATAGGCGGAACACTGAATTTCCCAGCAGCCTGTGTTCCGCCTATCACAGACGTCGTATCATCCTCGTCCGTAGTACGAGGATGATACGATGTCCGTGATAGGCGGAACACAGGCTGCTGGGAAATTCAGTGTTCCGCCTATCACAGGCGAAGGCGGAGCCGGAGGCGCGGCTTTTGAATAGAATGGCCGCTGTCTGTCTGCTCGACACGCTGATCGAGCGGGCAGACAGCGATGACTCGAGTATAAGCCGAGGGGGGCACTTTCAGCCTCAAAAAAGAGGCTGAAAATCTCGGCTTATACTCGAGTATATACGGTATGTGTCGCACGATCTACATCAGCAACAAGGACATCTAAGGCCTTGTTCACACCATACATGCATAAAAACGGATGGAAAAAATCGTGCAGATTTCACTTGCAGAGACATGAGTTTACATCAGTTTTCATGCGTGTTTTAGTGAGTCTTTATACACAATGACATCAGTTTTCATGTGCTTTTTTTTTTTTTTTTTATGCACAGCTAGAGATCATCACTTTCTCTTCTGCCCTGCTCACACTACAATGCTGATGTCACGTCAGTTTTTTTTCCATGCAGAAAACTGCATATACTTTGCAAGCTCCTTTGCAAAAAAAAAAATCTGCACGTGATAGCAATTGTTCTGTTCACGCCACAACATTAGTAGGTCACACTTGCTTGTCTCCTCAACCAAACTGTCAAATCACCAAATGGATGGTGTCATAGCTGATCACATGTGCAGCACCATAGCAGTTTCAGATCAAAGAGAAGCAGCTTCCTTGGAGGCAAAGAATAGGAGAGTTTAATGCCATTTTAAGGCTGTCAGCAGATCTTCCTCTACAAATTCAAAAGTGCATGAAACCAGAGAGCAACGGAGCATGTGCAGAGCAGGGTGAGGCAGTGTATTGTTGGATTTTACACACTGCAAAAGGAGCCAGCCTGAAGTAATCTAGCAGGACTTATTTCTGACTAAAGTTTTACTTTAACCGCGTGCCAACCAGCCGCCGTCATTATACTGCGGCAGGTCAGCACGATCCCGCAAATTGCCATCATTGTACTTCAACTCGTGGGATCGGGATAGCAGGCGCACGCGCCACTGCACTGTGGGGGTGCCGATGCTCGTGGCAGATGGTAGCAATGACCGCCAGCCATGACCCCTTCCCTGCCAGTGACATTTTTACAGTAATCAGTGCAGGACTGATCGCTGTATAAATGCCAATGGTCCCAAAAATGTGTCCGCCATAATGTGGTAGTCCCGAAAAAAAAAAAAAAAAAAGCTATAAATCTATCCCCTATTTTGTAGAAGCTATAACTTTTGTGCAAACCAATCAATATACGCTTATTGCACTTTTTTTTTTTTTTTTTTTAAACCAAGAATACATATCGGCATAAACTTAGAAAAAAATCCGCTTTAAAAAAAAAAAAGGGATATTTATTATAGCAAAAAGTACAAAATATATATTTTTTTCAAAATTGTCGCTCTTTTTTATAGCGCAATAAATAAAAACTGCAGAGGCGATCAAATACCACCAAAAGAAAGCTCCATCTGTGGGGGGGGGAGGATGTCAATTGTTTGGATGCAGCATCACACTACCACGCAATTGTCAGTTAAAGCAACACAGTGCTGAATCACAAAAAATGACCCGGTCATTCAGCAGCCAAATCTTCCAGGGCTGAAGTGGTTAAAAAACCCACAACCGTAAAAAAATCAGTCTGCATTTGCACTAAAGCATGCTTGTTATACTCACAGTGGAACCTAAGGGGTTAATCTTCTGCATTATGTAATGAGGTTGTTTGATCCTTTCTTCTCTGATCTTCTCCTCTTTCCACTGACTCCTAATAATTTCCTGATAATCCAGAGGCAGGGAACAAGCTGCACATGCTCAGTTTGGTGTGTATTGCTAGAGTTTTTTTTTTGTTCTTGGGAGGGTGCATGTCATCAGCACAGGGCTAATCAGCACTGTCCAGACAGAGGGTCAGGGGTCCTGCATCCTGATAGGACAGTCAGTGCAAAAGGAAAACTCATCCTACAAGATTTAACAAGAGGCCGATAGAAGTTACAAGACTGCTATATACTGCTGATGAGAAAAAGGTATTTAGCAGTTTATATTTACTAAAATAATTGCATTTCCATGTACTGTGTAAGACCAGATACAGTGAATGCAGGGTCCTGGGTTTAGTAACACTTAGAACACTTTCACACTGTGGCGGGGGGGGGGGTCAATGGCAGGGGCACTTTAGCAACACCCCAAAGATGCTGCTTGCAGGACTTTTTTCCCCATCCTGCAAGCGCACTGCTCCAGTGTGAAAGCACATATGCTTTCCGACTGGAGAGGCAGTGTGTGAAAGTAGCCTTAGTTTTAAAAGTGTAGAGGAAGGGCAGCAAAATAATTTTAAAATGTATTTAAGCTACCCCAAAAACAAAAAACAAACAGTCTATGTACCTAGAGTAAACTCAATGAAAGGACTCACTTTGTGTGCACTGATCTTTGACATTGGATTCCTTTTCTCTAGGTCTTCCAAAGTGTCAGGCATGTTTAAATCCTCTTCATTACTTAGAATTTCAGTTGTGTTACATCTTACTGAGTTAACGGTCCGGGACAGTTTCTGCACACTGCTTACATTCTGGATATTGGGGGGAATCCCTCCCTGTACTGGACATTGTTCAAGCTCAGCCAATAAAGGGGTGCGGGACAGCTGCCTACCAGAAGGGACTATATTGTCTATGTCTTTAATTGAAAAAGACCTCAACCGATCAAATGACTCATTTCCAGGTTCTTTTGGCTCAAATTTCTGTGAGGGGAGCAGAGGTAGAACCCCCGGACCCGGAGAGCGAGGAAGTTGGCGTCCAGTGTGTAAAATATTACCAGGAGATGGATAAGCTGAGGTCTTCAATTTATATTTGTTTTTTACACGTTTCACTTCAGGGTCATTTTCCCTCTCTTTACGCTTCAATTCTGCAAATTCCTTTAGAAGGTTTATGGCATCTTCTTCTCCAAGGGCAGTTTTAGAGCATTTCCAGCCAGGTGACTTCCTCTTGGTGTCAGGAAGAGCCATCACCTACAATATACAAACACCATAAATCAGAAAGAAAGATCCCATAATAGTACTCGCTCAGTTAGTTTATAAAGGCACATACTGGGACATTGTCCAACCTGTTTTAGGAATATTCAAGTTGCTATGTGTGGAACTTACACATGCAAATTGTGTCTTTTTAAATATGTAAACTATTTTGCAGGTTTCATTGATTTTGGCAAACAACCCTATTTAATGAGGCGATGCAGAGTAACAGAAATATGCTATACACTAAAGCTGTCATGACGAGTCGACGTAATCGATTACGTTGACTACAAAAATACATCGAGGTGCGTTCCGGGGCGTCGATGCGTCACAGTGCTCAGTATCTCCCGCTCTCCTCCATGCTGCCGTCCCCCTCTCTGTGCCGCCGTCCCCCTCTCTTCTCCTCCTCCGTGCCGCTGACCCCCTCTTTTCTCCCCCTCCGTGCATCTGTCCCTCTCCGCGCTGCCGCCCCCCTCTCTCTTCTCTGTTTCCCCCTCTGTGCTGCCGCCCCCCTCTCTCTTCTCTGTGTCCCCCTCTGTGCTGCCCCCCCCCCCCCCAGTATCTCAGGATGGAGAGCAGAGGTAGAAGCCAGTAAACCCGGCTCCTTCGTTTTCAGAATGGACAGAGTCAGTGACCACTGACTCTGTCCATTCACATAACTGAAACATGGTAACCGCTTGCGATTACGATGTCTCAGTTAGGGTCCATTCACACAGGGGCAACACGACTTTCAATAGGACTTTTGGAGGCAACTTGGACACGACCTGAACACGATTTGGGGCGACTTACAACACGACTTTAAGACCGGGCCACCGCTTGTAAAAGAGCTAGAAGGAGGCGCGGTGGCCCGGCAAGAACAACCGAAGAGGGGGACAAGACCCCGAAGTCGGAAGAAGAGGGCGGTGGCGCAGAAGGCCGGGCTCCTCCACTAGTAAAAGAGCTAGCAGAAGATAGGGGAGGAGTCCGGCGAGAAGACCCCCCAAGACGGAAGAAGACCCCCAGAGCTGTGTAATAAACTATTTTAACCCTGTGTTGTGTTTTTTTTTTACATTTTTTTCACAGGTGAATGGGTAGGGGTACATTGTACCCCATACTCATTCACATAGGGTGGGGGGCCGGGATCTGGAGGGCTCCTTATTAAAGGGGGCTCCCGGATTCCGATAAGCCCCCCGGCCGCAGATCCCGACAACCAACGGCCAGGGTTGTCGGAAAGAGGCACTTTTCCTCATCAACATGGGGACAAGGTGCTTTGGGGTGGGGGGGGGGGGCGCGCGGCCCCCCTTCCCCAAGGCACCCCCCATGTTGAGGGCACGCGGCCTGATACGGCTCAGGAGGGGGGGGGGGGGGGGGGCGCTCGCTCGTCCGTGTTCAGATAAGGGTCTGGTATGGATCTGGGGGGGACCCCCATGCCGTTTTTTCGGCGTAGGGGGGTTCCCCTTAAATTCCATACCAGACCTAAGGGCCTGGTATGCTCTCGGAGGGGGAACCCACGCCAAATTTTTTTCATAAATTTGACGTGGAGTTCCCTCTTGAGAGCTGATAATTCTGTGAGAGTCGCCTCCGTACAGACGGAGATCCGACTTGGAGGCGACCTCCATTGAAATCAATGGATACTGGTTGCCTACAAGTCGGATTGAAGTAGTACAGGAACCTTTTCTGAAGTCGGAGCGACTTCAGTAGTGTGCATTAAGACGGCTCTCATTCACTTACATTGATTTTTACATGTTGTCCGACCTGAGGCGACCCGAAGTCGGATCTGAGTTGCCTCTGTGTGAACGGACCCTTAATGAATGGAGAGAAGCCGCTGTCTTCTCTCCATTCATTATCAGTGCAGCAGAGGCTGCAGAGAAAGGGACTGGGGAATCTCTGTCCCCAGTCCCTTTCCGTGTCTCAAATGGGAGATTTCAAAGGTCTGTTAAGACCCCTGATATCTCACCATAGCCCCCTCAACAGGGCTGATAAAAAAAATTGCAATAAATAATAAAAAAAACACACTGACACTGTCCCCACACACCCTCCCCCTTAAAAATAGAAAACATTGCAAAAAATAAAATTATAAACATTCATGAACTTCTGACATATATATTCTTTTATCTTAAGTTTACAAAAAATAAAAAAAAGGTAAGAATAGAAGAAGTACACACACACACACACACACACATATATATATTATTATGTATGTATATAATATATATATATATATATATATATATATATATATATATATATATATATATATATATATATATATATATATATATACACACACATACACACATACACACACACACACACTGGTTATATTTTTTTATGTACTTAATTTTTTGTAAGGTTATCCAAAGGATTAATTAGCTAATCAAAAAAAACCAAAAAAACACTAGATTCATAAAAAAAAAAAAAAAAAAAATTAATAAATAAATAATCGGATAGTCGTTGACTAATCGAAAAAATAATCGATAGATTAGTGAATAGACAAATTAATCGTTAGTTGCAGCTCTACTCTACACAGTAGCAAATGGTAACCAAATTCTATTTCAGTGCTGTCAGATAAGTGGTTATTAATGAATGCTTGCTGTGCATTACTGCCATCTGCACATCGTCGTAGATCTCTGCATTTTCTCACTGATAAAAGCCTGCAAATGCAGCAGGACACATACAATTTTGACTATTTTCAGCCAGTTTAGGGAATGAGTTCACCTATGGAACATGTTACACCTTTTTTTCTTTTTTTTTTGGGGGGGGGGGGGGGGGCGACCATGTAACATGTTCCAGCATCTGCCTACTCACTTCCTCTCCCCGTGACAGTGGGCGGAATCCTGCCCCCACTATCACAATTTGAAAACAGCTCAATCGTGCAGGGCTCTGGCCATACAAGCACGTCATTCATTTTCATTCAGTTTCCAGTGAATGAATAGAATAAAAAGTATCATCATCTATTGCAGTTGAGAGCTTAGAGTTTTTAATAAACTACAAGTGCACTGGTGACCGTCCTCGTAGTTCATATCCTGAGGGTCTGCAGAACGTGGGTACAATGCTCTGCAGACTCCTTAGAAAAAAAAAAAATACATTTTTTTTAATATATATTATATATATATTTATATTAATAATAATTGCGCACTTCTTTTTTTTCTTCTTCAAAGGGTGAACTTAGCCTTTAAAGCGGGGTTCCACCCTAAAGTGGAACTTCTCCTCATCGCAACCCTCCCCCCCCTCCGGTGTCACAATTGGCACCTTTCAGGGAGGAGGGGGGTGCAGATACCTGTCTAAGACAGGTATTTGCACCCACTTTGGGGCATAGAATTCCACGGGAGTCTATGCTTCTTCCTCTCTCGGCGCACTGTCTGCTGGGACACACACGGGTCCCAGAGACAGCGCGGACCATTCCCATTGCGCTGCGCGACTCGTGCATGCGCAGTAGGGAACCGGGAAGTGAAGCCGCAACGCTTCACTTCCGGATTCCCTCACCGAGAATGGAGGCGGCAGCAGCCGAGAGCCTAACGATCGATCGGCCTCAGCTGCCGACATCGCTGGAACCTGGGACAGGTGAGTGTCCATTTATTAAAGTCAGCAGCTGTACTATTTATAGCTGCTTGCTTTTAAAAAAAAAATTTCCAGTGAAATCCCTCTTTAAGAACATTTAAGAGCCCATAAGCCTGCTCCTTATGGGATTGTGTCAATGTGCATTTGAAACGCACTTCGAGGGCAGGTCAGCAAAACGTTATTGACTTTGAGTATCGCACATAGAAATCCAGAGACTGTTTGACTTGCTTTACGTCATGTTTTTTGGATGCAGCATGTCCTAATTAGGAATGCGCTCAGGCGTGTTTGCATGGAACACGTGCAGAGCCCTCCAGGAAGTCTGCGCAGCGCTGCGCTAATCACAGGCAGTGAGACATTGCCCGATTTCTGCAGCTGCTTATCGGGGAAATGTCTCACTGCTTATGATTAGCGTAGCGCTGCACCGACTTCCTGGCGGGCTCTGCACGTGTTCCATGCGAACACACCTGAGCTCATCCCTAGTCCTAATGAAGAGCGTGTAGAGCAGATAAAGCAGTCTTTTGTTAGCAAACACTGTGTTAGGACAGAAATATGGGAGGTGTAGTTTCTTATCAATCAGGTTCCCTGTGAAGAGTCTACCCCAGTACCAAACTGGAACATCACAAGATTCAATGGAGTATGTACATTTCTGATTGAAATGGAAAATGCATTGAAGCTTGGTGCAGGTGGAAACCATCAGTCACATTTGAGATTCTTAAAAAAATAACAAGAAGGCCCACACAAAAACTTAATTTTCTTGCAAATAATGTCCCTCACAAAAGGTAAATGCAGGAACCTAACACATCAAGAAAGGTCTCTGACCACTTAGCCACCTAAAGAAGACTTGGACATTGACAGGACACAGCATTTCATATAGCTTCAGTTTCTCATGGAGCGACTCAAAAATCATAAATTTTCTTGCTGGCATAGTTGATACTTCAAAAATCCTGGGCACATCACACCTCAAATATATGGAATAGGTTGGAAACATTCTATCAAAATGGGAACTTTAAGATTATTTCCTTTTTGGCCAAACCGATATTTTTTTGATACCTTTAACCACTTGTAACAAATGTAGAACATGATATAGTACATAGGGGTTTAGTTACTAAAGGCAAATCCATTTTGCACTGCAAGTGCACTTGGAAGTGCAGTCGCTATAGATCTGAGGGGGACATGCAAGGATAATAAAAAACAGCATTTTTGCGTGTACATGATTGGATGATAAAATCAGCAGAGCTTCCCCTCATTTCAGATCTCCCCCTCAGATATACTGTCACTGCACTGCCAAGTGTACTTGTAGTGCAAAATGGATTTGCCTTTAGTAACTAAACCCCTATGTACTATATCATGTTCTACATTTGTTACAAGTGGTTAAAGGTATCAAAAAGATATCGGTTTGGCCAAAAAGAAATAATCAGACACAGGCTGAGCTGCTGTCTGGTGGTTGGATGATTTCTTGAGGTGACCCAACATTATATTTTTATACTCATTGTATGTAAAAAAAACATGTAGCTGTGTTAAACACTGAAAGATCCTATGTATGATTAAGATGGGTGTATGGCTGATTGCAAAACTTGAACCTTTGTTTGCAGTTTATGTAATCCTGCAACTTGTTTCCTACATTTAAATTCTAATAAAGAGACTATTACTAAAAAATCCTGGGACTCTGACCAAAGAAATATTTATGTAGTTGATCCTTTGACTGCCCTACTTCACATTATCAAAACTGTCAAAATGCTGAATTACCTAAAGCAGCCTATGTACATATAAAGTCAATGAAAAACTCACTTTGTGTGCACTGATCTTAGACATCGGAATCTCATTCTCTGGGTCTTTCAAAGGGTCGGATATTTTTACATCCTCTACATTACTTATAATTACAGTTGTGTTACATATACCGGAGTTGTGGACAGTTTGAGACAGTTTCTGCAAGCTGTTGACATTCTCTGCATTGGGTTGAATCTCCCTCAGTACTTGGCATTGCTCAGGCTTAGTAGATGAAGGGGTGTGTGGCAGCCGAGTGTCAGAGGGGACCAGGTTGCCCATTTCTTTCACTGGAAAAGATGTTGATTGTTTAAAAGGCTCATTTCCAGGTTCCTGAGACTTAAATGTCTGTGAGGGGAGCAGAGGTAGAACCTCCAGGACTGGAGAAGGAGGAGATTGGCGTCCAGTGTGTAAAATATTACCAGGAGATGGATAAGCTGAGGCCTTCAGTTTATATTTGTTCTTTACACGTTTCACTTTAGGGTCATTTTCCCTCTCTTTACGCTTCAATTCTGCAAATTCCTTTAGAAGGTTTATGGCATCTTCTTCCTGAAGGGCGGTTTTGGAGCATTTCCAGCCAGATGACCTCCTCTCAGCGTCCGGAAGTGCCATCACCTACAATATACAAAGATTTATTTTTAATTTTAGAAAGTGCTATCCCTGCTTTTTAACAAGGGCAGAACAACCAATGTAGACTGTAGCAGAGTATGTGCTGGGAAACGTGTAATCACTCATCAACAGAAAAAGACACAAGAAAATTAAAGCAAAACTTTTTTTAACTAGTATTAGTAGTCTTCCTCTAATGTCCAAAGATTTGTCTGGGGAAGACTCTTTAGAAGAGTCATTAGAAGAAGCAGAACTTTTTGGGATTAGTTTATCCCTGGTGCAGACTTCTGTCCAGGTGATAAAGCACACCATTGAAAGGGAGGAGCCCCCTTTAGAAGACAAAGCGGTATTTCCCTAAAACGGTTCTGCATTTGAATATAGTGAGAATAAAGAGCACCCATCAACTTTTTGTTTTCTCTTCTACATGCTCTGTCACTGATGGGAAGACTTTCTGTTCATAAAAACATTGGGCAGAAACCAACTAAAAATGTATCCAAGGACACAGAAATAAGCCTACTGGGTTCTAGTTAACATGCAAACAAACAATCAGCTGATGTTCCCCTTTACAGCTTCACAAAGCCTTGTTTCAAAAGAGAACGTATCCATAGGCCCTCGATCGGGGGTCTCCAAACTTTCTAAACAAAGGGCCAGTTTACTGTCCTTTAGACTTTATGGGGGTCGGACTGGAACCCTCAGGAGTAGAAAATGTCCCGACATCAGTGGGAATAAACAATGCCCAATCTTTGTTGTCAGTGAGAGGAATTGTGCCTCATCAATGGTGTCATTGGACCCCATTGTTGGTGTCATTGGGAGGAACTGTGCCCCATTATTGGTAGAAATTGCACCCCGTCATTGGGAGGAATTGTCCCCCAATCATTGGTGTCAGTGGATGAGATAGTGCCCCAAGGGCCAAATAAAAGCAAGTAAATGGGCCACAGTTTGTAGACCACTGCTGAAGATGATATTCAGTTTAGTAAGGATAAAATGATTAGCTTTTTAGTCACTGATCTATATACTTATTCTCAAGCAGTGACTGAGAAAGTATTACACATGCTAGAGCAGAACAGGCCAGACAACTAGCATTTTCAAGAGGTCAGTAATAACAGCTGTACTTATCTAAAAGGGGCGAACTAGTACCAGAAGTGTTTTACCTTAACCACTTAATAACCGCCCTATAGCCAAATGACGGCTACAGGGCGGTTTCTTAACTCCGGGAGGCCGTCATATGAGTCCACAGGACCCGGCGCATCATGGATCACGGTAAACGGCCGCTCATAGCGGCCGTTTACCACGTGATCGCTCCGTCAAATGACGGAGTGATCACTTGTAAACAAACCGGCGTCATGTTATGACGCCGGTTCCTCCCTCCCCCTCTCTGTACCGATCGGAACAGCGGAGGGGGAAGAGATCGGTGTCAGCAGCGATGTGGGCTGCATCGCTGCTCACCGAAAATTAACCCCTGAATTCCCTGAAAATACTCTGCAATACCCTGCATTACTCTGCAATACCCTACATTACTCTGAAATACCCTACATTACTCTGAAATACCCTACATTACTCTGAAATACCCTACATTACTCTGAAATACCCTACATTACTCTGAAATACCCTACATTACTCTGAAATACCCTACATTACTCTGAAATACCCTACATTACTCTGAAATACCCTACATTACTCTGAAATACCCTACATTACTCTGAAATACCCTACATTACTCTGAAATACCCTACATTACTCTGAAATACCCTACATTACTCTGAAATACCCTACATTACTCTGAAATACCCTACATTACTCTGAAATACCCTACATTACTCTGAAATACCCTACATTACTCTGAAATACCCTACATTACTCTGAAATACCCTACATTACTCTGAAATACCCTACATTACTCTGAAATACCCTGCATTACTCTGAAATACCCTGCATTACTCTGAAATACCCTGCATTACTCTGAAATACCCTGCAACACTCTGCAACACTCTGCAACACTCTGCAACACTCTGCAACACTCTGCAACACTCTGCAACACTCTGCAACACTCTGCAACACTCTGCAACACTCTGCAACACTCTGCAACACCCTGCAACACCCTGCAACACCCTGCAACACCCTGCAACACCCTGCAACACCCTGCAACACCCTGCAACACTCTGCAACACTCTGCAACACTCTGCAATACCCTGCAACGCTCTGCAACACCCGCCAATACCCTGCAACACTCTGCAACACCCACCAATACCCTGCAACACTCTGCAATGCTCTGCAACACCCACCAATACCCTGCAACACTCTGCAATGCTCTGCAACACCCGCCAATACCGTGCAACACTCTGCAACACCCTCCAATATCCTGCAATGCTCTGCAACGCCATACTCTGAGATACCCAGCCATAGTCGGTGATACCCTGCAATACCCAGCCATAGACACCCCCCCCCCTCCCGCCGCCCTCCGGTGCTTCTACCGACTCGCCAATACGATCAAATCCAGAATCTTTTTTTTTTTTTTTTTTCAGGCTTCCCAGCTTAGAGGTGAGATGCGGGGTCTTATTGACCCCACATCTCACTGTAAAGAGGACCTGTCATGCCATATTCCTATTACAAGGGATGTTTACATTCCTTGTAATAGGAATAAAAGTGATCAAAAAATTTATTTTTGGGGAAAAAAAAAATGTCAAAACTAAAATAAATAAAGTAAAATGAACAATAATTTTTTTTTTTTTTTTTTAAAGCGCCCCTGTCCCCATGTGCTCGCATGCAGAAGCGAACGCATACGTAAGTCCCGCCCACATATGAAAACGGTGTTCAAACCACACATGTGAGGTATCGCTGCGAACGTTAGAGCAAGAGCAATAATTCTAGCCCTAGACCTCCTCTGTAACTCAAAACATATAACCAGTAAAAAAAAAAATTTAATCGTCGCCTATGGGGATTTTTAAGTAGCGACGTTTGGCGCCATTCCACGAGCGTGTGCAATTTTGAAGAGTGACATGTTAGGTATCGATTTACTCGGTGTAACTTCATCTTTCACATTATGCAAAAATTGGGCTAACTTTACTGTGTTTTTTTTTTTTTTTTAAGCACAAAACAGTTTTTTTTCCAAAAAAAAAGCATTCGAAAAATTGTTGCGCAAATACCGTGCGAGATAAAAAAAGCAACGACCACCATTGTATTCTCCAGGGTGTTTGCTAAAAAAACATATATAATGTTTTGGGATTCTATGTAATTTTCTAGCAAATAAATGATGATTTTTACATGTAGGAGAGAAATGTCAGAATTGTCCTGGGTGCTCCAGAATGCCTGATGGCGCTCCCTGCATGTTAGGCCTCTGTATGTGGCCACACTGTGTAAAAGTCTCACACATGTGGTATCACCGTACTCGGGAGTAATAGCAGAATGTGTTTTAGGGTGTAATTTGTGGTATGCATATGCTGTGTGAGAAATAAACTGATAATATGACAATTTTGTGAAAAAAAAAAAAAAAGTAAAAAAAAATCTTGATTTTGCAAAGAATTGTGGGAAAAAATGACAACTTCAAAAAACTCATCATGCCTCTTACTAAATACCTTGGAATGTCTTCTTTCCAAAAAGGGGTCATTTGGGGGGTAGTTGTACTTTTCTGGCATGTTAGGGTCTCAAGAATTCAAATAGGCCGTCAGTACTTCAGGTGTGATCAGTTTTCAGATATTGGCACCATAGCTTGTGGACTCTATAACTTTCACAAAGACCAAATAATATCCACCAATGTGTACTTATTTTTACCAAAGATATGTAGTAGTATAAATTTTGGCCAAAATTTATGAAGAAAAAATTACTAATCTGCTAAATTTTATAACAGAAATGAAGAAAAATTCTTTTTTTTTTACAGAATTTTCTGTATTTTTTCTTTTATAGCACAAAAAATAAAAAACCCAGCGGTGATTAAATACCACCAAAAGAAAGCTCTATTTGTGTGAAAAAAAGGACAAAAATTTCATATAGGTCCAGTGTTGCATGACTGAGTAATTGTCATTCAAAATGTGAGAGCACCGAAAGCTGAAAATTGGTCTGGTTATTAAGGGTGTTTAAGTGCCCAGTGGTCAAGTGGTTAAAGCGATTGTAAAGTCACTATGTGACTTTTACGTGCATCCCTTGCAGGTATCTCATCATTAACCACTTAAGGACCAGGTCTCTTTTTCAGATTTGGTGTTTACATGTTTAAAACGTTTTTTTTTTTTGCTAGAAAATTACTTAGAACCCCCAAACATTTTATATTGTTTTTTTTTTTCTAACACCCTAGAGAATAAAATGGCAGTCATTGAAATACTTTTTTTTCACACCGTATTTGCGCAGCGGTCTTACAAGCGCACTTTTTTTGGAAAAAATTCACTTTTTTGAATTAAAAAAAAAAAACAGTAAAATTAGCTCAATTTTTTTTTATATTGTGAAAGATAATGGTACGCCGAGTAAATTGATACCCAACATGTCACGCTTCAAAATTGCGCCCGCTCGTGGAATGGCATCAAACTTTTAGCCTCAAAAATCTCCATAAGCGACATTTAAAAAATTCTACAGGTTGCACTTTTTGTGTTACAGAGGAGGTCTGGGGCTAGAATTATTGCTCTCGCTCTACCGATCGCGGCGATACCTCACATGTGTGGTTTGACCACCGTTTTCATATGCGGGCGCTACTCAAGTATGCGCTCGCTTCTGTGCGCAAGCTCGTCGTGTCGGGGTGTTTTTAAAAACCTTTTTTTTTCTTATTTATTTTAATTGATTTTATTTATTTTTACACTTTTTTTTTTTTTTTAAAAAGGATCATTTAATGTAAACATCCCTTGTAATAGAAAAAAGCATGACAGGATCTCTTAAATATGAGATCTGGGGTCAAAAAGTCCTCAGATCTCATATTTGGACTAAAATGCAAAAAAAAAACAAAAAAGACATTAAAAAAAAAAAAACAAAAAAAAAATACCTTTAACCACTTCAGCTCCGGACCAATAAACACCTTAAGGACCAGAGGTCTTTTTGCAATTTCGCACTGCGCTGCTTTAACTGGTAATTGCGCGGTCATGCAATGTTGCACCCAAACGAAATTTGCGTCCTTTTCTTCCCACAAATAGAGCTTTCTTTTGATGGTATTTGATTGCCTCTGCGATTTTTTTTTTTTGCGATATAAATGGAAAAAGAGCGAAAATTTTGAAAAAAAAAGATATTTTCTTCTTTTTGTTATAAGAAAAATCGAATAAACTAAATTTTAGTCATACATTGAGGGCAAAATTTATTCAGCCACATGTCTTTAGTAAAAAAAATGTCAATAAGCGTATATTTTTTGGTTTGCACAAAAGTTATAGCGTCTACAAACTAGAGTACATTTTCTGGAATTTACACAGCTTTTAATTTATGACTGCCGATCTCATTTCTTGAGGTGCTAAAATGGCAGGGCAGTACAAATCCCCCCCAAATGACCCCATTTTGGAAAGTAGACACCCCAAGGAAATTGCTGATGGGTATGTTGAGCCCATTGAATATTTATTTTTTTTGTCCTAAGGGATTGAATAATGACAAAAAAAAAAATGTCACTAAATGATATATTGCTCACACATGCCATGGTTATATGTGGAATTGCACCCCAAAATATATTCCGCTACTTCTCCCGAGTATGGGGATACCACATGTGTGGGACTTTTTGGGAGTCTAGTCGCGCACGGCACCCCGAAAACCAATCACCACCTTCAGGATTTCTAAGGGTGCAAATTTTTGATTTAACTCCTCACTACCTATCACAGTTTCGAAGGCCATAAAATGCCAAAATAGCACAAAACCCCCCAAAATGACCCCATTTTGGAAAGAAGACACCCCAAGCTATTTACTGAGAGGCATGTTGAGTCCATGGAATATTTTATATTTTGCCACAAGTTGCGGGAATATTACAAACTTTTTTTTTTTGCACCAAGTTGTCACTAAATGATATATTGCTCACACATGCTATGGGCATATGTGAAATAACACCCCAAAATACATTCTGCTGCTTCTCCTGAGTACGGGGATACCACATGTGTGGGACTTTTTGGGAGTCTAGTCGCGCACGGCACCCCGAAAACCAATCACCACCTTCAGGATTTCTAAGGGTGCAAATTTTTGATTTAACTCCTCACTACCTATCACAGTTTCGAAGGCCATAAAATGCCAAAATAGCACAAACCCCTCCCCAAATGACCCCATTTTGGAAAGTAGACACCCCAAGCTATTTACTGAGAGGCATGTTGAGTCCATGGAATATTTTATATTTTGCCAAAAGTTGCGGGAATATTACAAACTTTTTTTTTTTTTGCACAAAGTTGTCACTAAATGATATATTGCTCACACATGCTATGGGCAGAAGTCAAATTACACCCCAAAATAAATTCTGCTGCTTCTCCCGAGTACGGGGATACCACATGTGGGGGACTTTTTGGGAGCCTAGCCACGTACGGGACCCCGAAAACCAAGCACTGCCTTCCGGATTTGAATATAAAATGCTACCAAAAAACCTGTTAGCGATGGCAGGGATCAGGCCTGACTCTGCGATCGCTGCAGTTATGTGTTTAGTGTTTTGTAAGTGACAGTGATCGATCGATACTGCACTTGGGTGGGCTGGGCAGAGGGGCAAAACGCAGGTGCTAGCAGGTATTTGGGCTGATCCCGCTAACAATGCGTTTTTTTGGAACCCTAAACTGCTGGGGACGCTAGTATAGATCTGATCAGATCAGATATTGATCTGTTCAGATTCTATACCACTACGGGAGGTGTATGCTTTGCGTGTGGGTGTTAGCGGTACTGGCACTAACCTAGCGCTGCCTGGGGCGACGCAGACCCTGACCCTAAAACCTAATTGATATCACCCGCTGGGTGATCAGGGGGGTTAAACCTTTATTGGGTAATAAATGGTGGGTGCCCTGATGCTATAAAAAACAAACTAACCAGAGTCACCCGTAACACTTATACGGTGATCAGTGGTGAAAGGGTTAACTAGGGGCAATCAGGGGGTTCAAATTTTTATTAGGTAGTATATGGGGGTCCCTGGCGCTATATAAAAACCTGACGGGGAACCTAAATAACTAACTGGCTAACCAGCGTCACCAGTGACACTTATACTGTGATCGCTGGTGAAAGGGGGTGAAAGGGTTAACTAGCAGCAATCAGGGGGTTAAAACCATTATTGGGTAGTATATCGGGGTACCTAGCGCTATAAAAACCTGGCGGTGAACCTAAAAAAATAACTAGCTACCTAGCGACACTAGCGACACTGATGCAGCGTTCAGAAAAATGATCGCTTAGTGACACTGGCAAAAGGGGGTGAAAGGGTTAACTAGCGGCAATCAGGGGGTTAAAACCATTATTGGGTAGTATATCGGGGTACCTAGCGCTATAAAAACCTGGCGGTGAACCTAAAAAAATAACTAGCTACCTAGCGACTGTAGCGACACTAATGCAGCGATCAGAAAAACGATTGCTTAGTGACACTGGCAAAAGGGGGTGAAAGGGTTAACTGGCAGCAATCAGGGGGTTAAAACCATTATTGGGTAGTATATCGGGGTACCTAGCGATATAAAAACCTGGCGGTGAACCTAAAAAAATAACTAGCTACCTAGTGACACATGCAGCGATCAGAAAAATGATCGCTTAGTGACACTGGCAAAAGGGGGTGAAAGGGTTAACTCTAGGGGCAATCAGGGGGTTAAATCTTTATTGGGGGGTGATAGGGGGCTACCCTGGACCTAACACTAACTGTCCTGACAGTTTTTACTGTCACAACTGACACTGAATGCATTGATCAGTAAAGAAATTATCAATGCAATCAGTGACACTGTGACTGGGGGGGGAGGGGGTTTGTGTGCCTGTGTGTACCTACATGTCAGTGTAGTGTTGGTGCACACTTACTATTAGTCTTCTCCTCGTAGTCCGGTCAAAAAGACCGCCCCGAGGAGAATGACATCACTTCCTCCTTCCTGTGTAAACAATACACAGTGGGAGGAAGCTTCTCATTGGCCAGGAGCGATCCAGAGGGGGTGGCCGAAAACCAACGGCCATCCCCTCATCACGGAGCGCTCCTGGAGCGAACCAGACCGCCGTAACCAGCGGGAGGGGGTCCGATCGGACCCCCCACCCGCTGGAAGGCAGGCACGTACATCTACGTGATTGTGCCTGCCTGTGCCATTGTGTTGACGTACATTGGCAATACGGCGGTCCTGAAGTGGTTAAGGAGGTATGGGCGGAAGTGACGTTTTGACGTCGCTTCCACCCTCCTATGGTATAGAGACGAGTGGGGGCCATCTTAGCCTCACTCGTCTCCATACCCAGCTAGCAAAAGGACCCGATCGCCTCCGGTAAGCGGCGGAAGGTGTGGGAGGGCGGCACCTCTCCCGCCGCCGATAGCGGTGATCTCGCGGTGAATCTGCCACGGAGACCACCATTATCGTACAGCCGACCGGCGCCTGAAGAGATGGATATCTCGGTTGTGGCAGCAGCTGCTGCCATTACCGAGACATCCCTCTTCAAAAATAGGACGTACATCGTCGTGCGCTGGTCGGTAAGTGGTTAACAGCAGCGTGTTTAACCACTTCAGCTCCGGACCAATAAACACCTTAAGGACCAGAGGGCTTTTTCCAATTTCGCACTGCGCTGCTTTAACTGGTAATTGGGCGGTCATGCAATATTGCACCCAAACAAAATTTGCGTCCTTTTCTTCCCACAAATAGAGCTTTCTTTTGATGGTATTTGATTGCCTCTGCGTTTTTTTTTTTTGCGATATAAATGGAAAAAGAGCGAAAATTTTGAAAAAAAAAAGATATTTTCTTCTTTTTGTTATAAGAAAAATCGAATAAACTACATTTTAGTCATACATTGAGGGCAAAATGTATTCAGCCACATGTCTTTAGTAAAAAAAATGTCAATAAGCGTATATATTTTGGGGTTTGCGCAAAAGTTATAGCGTCTACAAACTAGAGTACATTTTCTGGAATTTACACAGCTTTCAATTTATGACTGCCTATCTCGATTCTTGAGGTGCTAAAATGGCAGGGCAGTACAAACCCCCCCCAAATGACCCCATTTTGGAAAGTAGACACCCCAAGGAAATTGCTGATGGGTATGTTGAGCCCATTGAATATTTATTTTTTTTGTCCTAAGGGATTGAATAATGACAAAAAAAAAAAAATTTACAAAAAGTTGTCACTAAATGATATATTGCTCACACATGCCATGGTTATATGTGGAATTGCACCCCAAAATATATTCCGCTACTTCTCCCGAGTATGGGGATACCACATGTGTGGGACTTTTTGGGAGTCTAGCCACGTACGGCACCCCGAAAACCAATCACCACCTTCAGGATTTCTAAGGGTGCAAATTTTTGATTTAACTCCTCACTACCTATCACAGTTTCGAAGGCCATAAAATGCCAAAATAGCACAAAACCCCCCAAAATGACCCCATTTTGGAAAGAAGACACCCCAAGCTATTTACTGAGAGGCATGTTGAGTCCATGGAATATTTTATATTTTGCCACAAGTTGCGGGAATATTACAAACTTTTTTTTTTTTGCACAAAGTTGTCACTAAATGATATATTGCTCACACATGCTATGGGCATATGTGAAATGACACCCCAAAATACATTCTGCTGCTTCTCCTGAGTACGGGGATACCACATGTGTGGGACTTTTTGGGAGCCTAGCCGCGTACGGGACCCCGAAATCCAAGCACCGCCTTCAGGATTTCTAAGGGCATACATTTTTTATTTTACTCCTCACTACCTATCACTACCTATCACAGTTTTGAAGGCCATAAAATGCCAAGATGGCACAAAACCCCCCCAAATGACCCCATTTTGGAAAGTAGACACCCCAAGCTATTTGCTGAGGGCCATGTTGAGACCATTGAATATTTATTTTTTTTTGTCCCAAGGGATTAAATAATGACAAAAAAATAAAAATAAAAAATTTTTTTTTACAAAAAGTTGTCACTAAATGATATATTGCTCATACATGCCATGGTTATATGTGGAATTGCACCCCAAAATATATTCCGCTACTTCTCCCGAGTATGGGGATACCACATGTGTGGGACTTTTTGGGAGTCTAGCCACGTACGGCACCCCGAAAACCAATCACCACCTTCAGGATTTCTAAGGGTGCAAATTTTTGATTTAACTCCTCATTACCTATCACAGTTTCGAAGGCCATAAAATGTCAAAATAGCACAAAACCCCCCAAAATGACCCCATTTTGGAAAGTAGACACCCCAAGCTATTTACTGAGAGGCATGTTGAGTCCATGGAATATTTTATATTTTGCCAAAAGTTGCGGGAATATTACAAACTTTTTTTTTTTTGCACAAAGTTGTCACTAAATGATATATTGCTCACACATGCTATGGGCATAAGTCAAATTACACCTCAAAATAAATTCTGCTGCTTCTCCCGAGTACGGGGATACCACATGGGGGGGACTTTTTGGGAGCCTAGCCACGTACTGGACCCCGAAAACCAAGCACTGCCTTCCGGATTTAAATATAAAATGCTACCAAAAAAACTGTTAGCGATCTCAGGGATCAGGCCTGACTCTGCGATCGCTGCAGTTATGTGTTTAGTGTTTTGTAAGTGACAGTGATCGATCGATACTGCACTTGGGTGGGCTGGGCAGAGGGACAAAACGCAGGTGCTAGCAGGTATCTGGGCTGATCCCGCTAACAATGCGTTTTTTTGGAACCCTGAACTGCTGGGGACGCTAGTATAGATCTGATCAGATCAGATATTGATCTGTTCAGATTCTATACCACTACGGGAGGTGTATGCTTTGCGCGTGGGTGTTAGCAGTACTGGCACTAACCTAGCGCTGCCTGGGGCGACGCAGACCCTGACCCTAAAACCTAATTGATATCACCCGCCGGGTGATCAGGGGGTTAAACCTTTATTGGGTAATAAATGGTGGGTGCCCTGATGCTATAAAAAGCAAACTAACCAGAGTCACCCGTAACACTTATACGGTGATCAGTGGTGAAAGGGTTAACTAGGGGCAATCAGGGGGTTAAAACCATTATTGGGTAGTATATCGGGGTACCTAGCGCTATAAAAACCTGGCGGTGAACCTAAAAAAAATAACTAGCTACCTAGCAACAGTAGCGACACTGATGCAGCGATCAGAAAAATGATCGCTTAGTGACACTGGCAAAAGGGGGTGAAAGGGTTAACTAGGGGCAATCAGGATGTTAAAACCATTATTGGGTAGTATATCGGGGTACCTAGCGCTATAAAAACCTGGCGGTGAACCTAAAACAATAACTAGCTACCTAGCGACAGTAGCGACACTGATGCAGCGATCAGAAAAATGATCGCTTAGTGACACTGGCAAAAGGGGGTGAAAGGGTTAACTAGGGGCAATCAGGATGTTAAAACCATTATTGGGTAGTATATCGGGGTACCTAGCGCTATAAAAACCTGGCGGTAAACCTAAAAAAATAACTAGCTACCTAGCGACACTACTGCATCGATCAGAAAAATGATCGCTTAGTGACACTGGCAAAAGGGGGTGAAAGGGTTAACTCTAGGGGCAATCAGGGGGTTAAATCTTTATTGGGGGGTGATAGGGGGCTACCCTGGACCTAACACTAACTGCCCTGACAGTTTTTACTTTTACAACTGACACTGAATGCATTGATCAGTAAAGAAATGATCAATGCAATCAGTGACACTGTGACTGGGGGGGGGGGAGTTTGTGTACCTGTGTGTACCTACATGTCAGTGTAGTGTTGGTGCACACTTACTATTAGTCTTCTCCTCGTAGTTCGGTCAAAAAGACCGCCCCGAGGAGAATGACATCACTTCCTCCTTCCTGTGTAAACAATACACAGTGGGAGGAAGTTCGTCATTGGCCAGGAGCGATCCAGAGGGGGTGGCCGAAAACCAACGGCCATCCCCTCATCACGGATCGCTGCTGGAGGGAAACGGACCGCCGTACCCAGCGGGAGGGGGTCCGATCGGACCCCCCACCCGCTGGAAGGTAGGCACGTAGATCTACGCGATTGTGCCTGCCTGTGCCATTCTGATGACGTATAATGGCAATACGGCGGTCCTTAAGTGGTTAATTGTATTTATTTTATTTATGAAAAAGGCTAAAACACCTTTTCTCACACCACCGCTGTGCAGTCACATGATCCTCCTGTGCAGAGGGATCTTGGCCCCTCCCTCTCCTCTCCATAGATCGGGGCCGGCGGTTTGAGGAAAGGTATTTAGCCTTTTCATAAAAAATAAATTAAATAAAAAAAACACACACTTGTGAATTGCAGCCTAATCCAAAGGGGATGCTTGTATATTAGTTGCACTATGCAGCTGAATAGCAGCGGGAGGGGTGGCAGGAGAGCCGCTCTCACGCTGACAGGGGGTGGGAGACTGTCAGAGCAGAGCAGCAGATGATGGAGGCATGTAAATGGACCACGTGATCAGCAGCCATAATTACCATGGTCAGCGCAGGCAGGGGGACACAGGAACTGGCAGCAGCAACCAGGTTTTTTTATTTATTTATTTTTACACAATAGGAGGAGAAATATGACATAGCACAAGCACTGTGCTATTCAACATACAGTTCTGCTCAAAAGTTTGCATACCCCGGCAGAAATTGTGACATTTATATTGAAAGAATAACTGATCATGCCAAAAAACTGTCTTTTAGTCAATATAGTGATTACACAAAGCCATTTATTATCACATGTGCATCCATGTGAGAACTAACAAACTCATTGACACAAACACCAATTGTGGTTTTAAGCCATAGATGTGAGAAATTAACTTTTATTGCCATTTTAACCTGTGTGTGCCACCTTCTGTGTTGGTACCAAACATTCCAGGGGATGTAAACTTCTTATCAGGGCCAATTGAGTGATTTTTGTTATCATTATGATTTAAAAAGGATCCAAAAAAAAATGAGATTTTTGTACTCACCATAAAATCCTTTTCTCTGAAGGTCATTGACTTTCTTGACCTTAGGGTCATCATGCCACCTTAAGGAGAGGACTAGGCAGAACATGTAACACATGTATAAACAGCAAGACTGCACAGCACTGCCCAGGGGGCAGTCCTGGCTATAACCCCTCACCCTGCTTCCTGCAGCTCAGTTCATCAAAAAGCAGTACAAACATAAATAGGAGGGGTGGGTGCTGTGTCCGTCAATGAACTTCAGAGAAAAGGATTTTACAGCAAGTACAAAAATCCCATTTTCTCTTTTGTTCATTGATGGACACAGCTCCTTTAATTCGCTTGATGCGCTTACGTCAACTTTGTAGAACTTAGTGAAAGCGTGAACGAACAACCAAGTTGCCGCTTTACACACCTGGGAGGCAGACGCTTGATGTCGGAAAGCCCAGGAGGTCCCAATTGCTCTGGTGGAATGAGCCGTCACAGGAAAAGGGGCATCCGCCCCTTTAAGGTATAGGCCTGAACCACGATCTGTCTGATCCACCGAGAAATGGTGGATGACGAGACCGCTAGACCTTTTTTCGTACCAGCCAACGAGACAAACAGAGAGTCTGACTTCCGGAAGGGAGCCGTAGCAGACAGATACACCCGTAAAGCCCGGACCACATCCAGGGAATGTAATGCCGCGTACACACGAGCGGACTGTATGGCGTACTTAGTCCGTCATACAATCCGACGGACAGTCCGTCATACTTTCGACTGAACGGACTTGACCACACACGGATGCACAAACAGTCCGTCGAAAGCTTGCGCGATGACGTGTACAGCACGTACGACGGGACTAGAAATAGGAAGTCCAATACACAGCAAAGCACCTTTCCGCCATGTAAATCCTTTCTGATCATGCGCCATTCTTAGTCCGTCGAACTAGCCTACTGACGAGCGGATTGTCCGCTGAAACCAAAGTACGACGGACAGAATTTCCAAAAATCCGAAATACTTAGTACGCCAGACTGCACGCTGAAAAAGTCAGCTGAAGCCCACACACGAGCGGACTGTCCGCTGAAATGTGTTTCGGCGGACTAAGTAGGCCATACAGTCCACCCGTGTGTACGCGGCATAAGGCAACCTCTTTCGGGTGTGTCAGCTTAGGACATAAGGATGGTAACACATGTCCTCATTTAGATGGAATACCGAAACTACCTTTGGAAGGAAAGAGGGCTGCGGACGTAGAACCGCCTCATCCTTGTGGATGACCAGGTAGGGAGACTTGCATGACAAGGCAGCCAAATCGGAAACCCCCCTGCCAGATGTAATAGCCGCTAGAAAGACTACTTTCTGAGAAAGCATTAACAAGGGAATCTCTCTAAATATTCTCAAACGGCGGTTTCTGAAGCGCCGATAGCACCAGATTCAGATCCCACGGGAGGTAGCGGTGGTCGAACCGGAGGGACTACGTGTCGAACCCCTTGCACAAAAGCTGCTCACCAATGAGTGAGTAGCCAAGGGCCATTGGAAAAAAGACAGCCAAGGCTGATATGTGTCCCTTGATGGTGCTTAAGGCAAGTTTCTGATCCACTTCTCGCTGCAAAAACAGCAGGATCCCGGAAACTGAATAAGTGCGCGGACGCCACCCCATCTCCTCACACATGGGAGATGTAAGCCTTCTATGCACGATGGTAAATCTTCCGAGAAGAAGACTTCCGTGCTCTCGGCATAGTGGAAATTACCGAGCCTGACAGACCTCTGTCCTTTAGCACCTGGTTTTCAACAGCCATGCCATTAAACCAGTGACGTTAAAGCAGGATGAAGTATCTGACCTTGCAATGGAAGGTCCTCTCGCAGCGGTAGACACCAAGGAACACCACCAGTCGTACTAGGTCGGCATACCAAGGAAACAGTGGCCAATCTGGGGCAATCAGAATTACTGGAATCCCCTCGCCCTCCACTCTGTGCAGTAGACGTGGTAGAAGTTTGAGTGGGGGCATAAATCAGCCGATAATGCCCCCATGGAGCCACCAACGCGCCTGACGTGTCCGCCCAGGGGTCTCTTGTCATGAAAACAAACCTCTGCACCTTCCGATGGAGCAGAGAGGCCAAGAGGTCTACATCTGGTGTGCCCTACCTTAGGCAAAGAGCCTGAATACCTCCGGATGTAACGACCATTCCCCTGGGTCCAGCATCTGATTACTTAGGTAGTCCGCCTGACAGTTTTCTACACCCAGGATGTATATGGCCAACAGGGCCAGCATGTGTTGCTCTGACCACTGGAGGATGTGAGCGACCTCTCGTGCTGCAGCTGAGCTCCTTGTTCCTCCTTGATGGTTGATGTACGCCACCGCCGTGGCATTGTCCATCTGGATTCTGATCGTGTTTGCCCTTGTAGCCTCATTGACCATGCGTAGAGGCAAAGCCTGATTTCCCCCCCCAACCAGTCAGGCTGGCTTCCGTTGTGATCACCGTTCAATGGAGAGGAAGGAACGATCTCCTGGACCAAAGGGTCGGAGACCCCAGCCACCAGAGAAGGGAATCCCTGACTAACTGGCTCACCCGCATTTGGCAATCCAGGGATAAGCAGGCGCCTTGTCAAACTGGGAACGCTTACCTGCTGACCCGGACGGGCGAAAAAGCAGTTTCTGAGCAGAAAAAGTGGTAAGAGTATGTATGTTAGGGAGTTAGGGACCTTAGATTGTAAGCTCCTTGAGGGTAGGGGCCGATGTGGTACGCACTATATAAAGTACCTATTTAAAAAAAAAAAAAAAAAAAAAGGGGGGGAGCAACAAGTATGAAAAATAAATAAATAATAATATTTTTTACTTTTTGCTATAATATTAAAAAAAAAAAAAGGGGGAGCAACAATTTTGAAAAAAAAAATATTTTTTACTTTTTGCTATAATGAATATTTAAAAAAATAAATAAAAAAAGGAGAGCAACGATTTAAAAAAAAAAATGTTTTACTTTTTGCTATAATTAATATTATAAAAAAAAAAAAAAAAAAAAAAAAACATTTCTTCATCAGTTTAGGCCAATGCATATTCTACATATTTTTGTAATCCAAAAAAAAAAAAAAAAATTAAATCGCAATAAGCGTATTACTGTGTAAATGTCACTGTCAGGGAAGGGGTTAACACTAGGGGGCAATCAAGGGGTTAACTGTGTTCCCTCAGTGTGTTCGAACTGTGTGGAGGTGGGAGTGACTAGGAGAGTAGACATATCCTTTTTTCCCCACTTTGTAGGAACAAACGATATGTCTCCTCTTCTCTGGCAGCACAGGGACTTGTGTTTCCACACACAAATACCCACGTTGACGTTCATGCACACGATCACAAGTGGCCGATGCTTATCATGCCTGCCAGCCACATGCATTAGGTCCCCCGCCATGCAGCGGGTGTGCACTCCCTCTGGTGGCCGAAAAAGGGTAGGACATACCATACGGGGTTTCACCCAGGAGAGCCGTTCTGCCGCAGTATATCTGCATGAGCCGGTCGCGAAACGGTTAATACAGAAAAGGCATTATTGTAGGACAACCTTTAGCGTCAAAACCAGTAAGTTCGCTTTAAGGGCCACTTCACACCACATGCAGTCCAGTGTGTTTTTGTTTTTTTTCTGCATTAGAAATGCATGGATAGTAGATTATATGGGTTACAACAGCATCGTTCAGACCAGTGCGGTAAGTTCCAAAGAAAATTTTAAAAATTAGAACATGCTGTATTTTTTTTCCTGAACTGTACTGGAACGCAGTAAAACACATCAAAAACACACTGGAATGCACGTGTCCAAATTTAAAGGAGAAGTCCAGCCTGAGCTCCTTTGGCTGTACTTCTCTTATGGATCACAGGAATGCAGTATGTTTTGCACTCCTGTAAATGTTTTCAGCAGAGAGCGGACTGAAGTCTGTTCTCTGCTGACATCACAAAAATCAGTCCAGACATTACGTCACCCCAACAATGGGAGTTCGGATTCACCTGGTGCCTGGACTGATACCTGTCGCAGCCTCTGAGACGTCTGCTCTGCCCCCTCCACAGTTCAGCACTCCAGTGAGCGAGGAGGAGCAGAGCGGAGAGCTGCTGATTGACAGCATACAGCTCTCTGCTTGGGGAGCCGAGAGAACCGAGTCATCGGCGATGTTCGATCGCTCGGTCCTCGGTGCAGAGACGCGCCATCCATGCAGGTGAAAAGGGTTGGCACACCAAAACTGAGAAAATAGACATCCACCTTTTTTAGCAACACCTTAGCGTGTTCCCATGTGTCACTACAACACACGCATGTCAGAGCCGTGTTGTGATGCCATTTAAAAGAACACCCCTCTAGAGCGCTAACACACATGTGCCAATACACCGTGCGTATTACTGCATCACAGAGGTGTGAATGGGGCCTAGGAGAATGTACAAAACCCCTTGTCTTCATTGTGTGAACTACTCATCCCCCATGTAATAGGTACATACAGAGGCAACTTGAAGTTCAGCCTGGGTGACAACCATGGCTCTCTACAGATACCATAGAGAAGGGAGGGCAGAATAGACAGAGGAGCGATATTTCCGGGATCACCAGAAGGAGAAAGAAGAATAAAAAAAAAAAAAAAAGGAGAACAAAAACCTGATAAAAGAAAAAGGAATGCAGCCAACACATCCGAGGACTGGTAAGCTGCAATAGATGAAACAATGTGCTCATAGCTCTGAGCCCTCCAGGTGACAACCACTTCTCTGGTAGGGGTGTCACAGGAAGTGAGGGGATATTACTCCTCAGTGGGGTCACACACACAATACATCTGCTATCGGGCTTCTTGCTATCTATCAATGCATAGTCAGTAAATGAGTAACCCCGGACTAGTAAGCGAAGGACAATGTCGGGGGAGAGGCACACTATACACAAAGGTGAGCGGAAACAATCGGAGATCTAATGCACATCACACCTCACCCGTTTAAAAGGACTTCCGGCTCCCAGTTGAATCCTCCCGCGCACCTTCCCCTTCCGGTCCAGGAGATCACATGATACAATCTCCTCGCTGGATGGAACTATCCATCTAACCGCCAGCCGATGCCACGCCTACCTCTATTATGGGCGAATCGTTTTCCTGTTAGTACCGATTAACAATATTAGCGGTGAGAGCTGTGATTGGCCAGTAAGTGTTGTGGGTTTGACTGGTCGGTAGTACTGTGGGTGCGATAGGCTGGCAGAGTTGTGGGCGGGATCGGCAGGAAGTTTTGGGGGTGGCATTGGCTGGCAGAGTTGTGGGTGGGATTCAGACGGTAGTTTGGTGGGTATGATTTTCCGTCAAATGCTGTGGGTGGGAGCGGACGGTAGTTTTATGGATTGGATTGGCTGGCAGCGTTGATGTGCGGGTACAATCCTCCGCTGTGTGCGAGGGATTTTAACCACTTCCATACCGGGCCTATTCTGACACTTCTCCTGCATGTAAAAATCATAATTTTTTTGTTAGAAAATTACTCAGACACCCCCCCCCCCCCCCGCAAACATTATGTTTTTTTTTTTTTAGCAGGCACCCTGGGGAATAAAATGGCGGTCATTGGAACTTTTTATTTCGTACAGTATTTGCGCAATCATTTTTTCAACCGCCTTTTTTTTTGGAAAAAAAAAACGGTTTAATGAATTAAAAAGTAACAAAACAATTAAAGTCAGCCCATTTTTTTTTTTTTTTAGAATATGAAAGATGATGTTACGCCAAGTAAATAAATATCTAACATGTCACACTTCAAAATTGCCACTCATGGAAGGGCGCCAAACTTCGGTACTTAAAAATCTCCATAGGCGACACTTTGAAAATTTTTAATTTAAATTTTTAATTGTTACAGAGGAGGTCTAGTGCTAGAATTGTTGCACGCGCGTGGCGATACCTCACATGTGTGATTTGAACAGCGTTTACATACGTGTGCGTTCGCTTCTGAGCGGGAGCTTCCAGAGACGGGCGTATAAAAAAATTATTATTATTTTTATTTTACTTAATTTTTTTTTTTTTTACATTTTTTTTTTTTGATCACTTTTATTCCTATTACAAGGAATGTAAACATCCCTTGTAATAGGAATGGTGTGTGACAGGTCCTCTTTATGGAGACATGCGGGGTCAATAAGACCCACATCTCTCCTCCAGGCTGGAAAGCATGAGATCAGTGAAAAAAAATTCACTGATCTCATGCTGACAGCCACAATCGCGGCTTTGTTTACATCGCGGCCTCTGACGGTCATAGTTATGACTGGTGACCACCCGGTCACCGTAAATTTCTATCGCCGTCATCCGGCGCCGGCCGATTCTCCAGGCACGGGAGAGCCCGGAGAAGCTCCGGATGGCGGCAGGAGGGGGGGGGGAGTCCCCTCCCGTTGCCTATAAGAACGATTAAGCGGTGGAACTGCCGCTATGAATGTTCTTATGGTGCACAGAATCACCGGCTGGAAAGAATGATATCTGAATGATGCCTCTAGCTGCAGCCATCATTCAGATATCACCTCACAAAGTCAAGGACATCATTTTACTATGGCCCGGTAGGGAAGTGGTAGCAGCGGCAATACTGCTGATCTCAGAGGTTTGCTAGTCTGACAGAAGTTCGCTGCTTTAAAATTCAACACTTAAACATTCATACTGAGTTCTAAGTACTGTTTTTCATGATATAACCTCAATTTACTGTTAAAAATAAGCATAAAGTGCAAAACTCCGGTGGGTGTAACAAGATGTCCGCTTTCCCCTTTCTCAGTGTATCCTTACTATGGAGGAGTGTGGGGTGTAGCAAGATGGTGGCGTCAAAACGTCACTTCCGTTATACAGTCTGTTGGGTCGCCAAATCTGATGAAACGTGGTCATCGTGTTTCGATTGCCCAGACGTGTGTAATGGCGGTGATCAGTGATTTTTAGTGGAAGTGCGATATTGCGACAGACAGATTGGACACCTTTCACACTTTTTTTTGGGACCAGTGATATTATTACAGTGATCAGAGCCAAATACAGCCAATGATTACAGTATAAATTACATTAGCAGGGAAGGGGCTAGCACTAGGGGGCGTTCGAAGGTTAAGTGTTCCCTGGGAGGTGTTTCTAATGCCGCGTACACACGATCAGACTGTCCGGCGGACTTAGCCCGGCGGACAAACCGCCGGACTTTGCAGCAGAGGTCCGTCTGACTTTCTGACCGAGCGGACCTGCCCACACACAGCCGGACTTTTCCGGCGGACTAGGTCCACCATACTTTTGAAAATGAACGGACTTGCCCACACATGTAGGAAAGTCCTTTCATTATGAACGCGGCTCCAGGTAGACGGGACTAGCCAGTGAGGTCAATGTCGCCGCCTTTGGCGGCGAAATTGGCACCTGGTATGGACTTTAAGGGGAAGCCCTATGCCGAAAAAACGGCGTGGGGATCCCCCCCCGAGTCCATATCAGACCCTTATCCGAGCACACGCCCGGCCGGTCAGGAAAGGGGGTGGGGACGAACAAGCGCCCCCCCCCTCCTGAGCCATACCAGGCCGCGTGCTCTCAACATGGAGGGTGCTTTGGGGAAGGGGGGGCCGCGTGCCCCCCCACCCCACAGCACCTTGTCCCCATGTTGATGAGGACAAGGGCCTCTTCCCCACAACCCTGGCCGTTGGTTGTCGGGGTCTGCGGGCGGGGGGCTTATCGGAATCCGAGAGCCCCCTTTAATAAGGGGGCCCCCAGATACCGGGCCCCCCACCCTATGTGAATGAGTATGGGGTACAATATACCCCTACCCATTCCCCTGTGAAAAAAATGTAAAAAAAAAAACACAACACAAGAGTTTAAAATAATTTATTGCACAGCTCCGGGGGTCTTCTTCCGTCTTGAGGGGTCTTCTCACCAGACTCCTCCGCTATCTTCTGCTAGCTCTTTTACTAGCGGAGGAGCCCGGCTTTCTTCTTCGTCGCCGCCCGGGGGTCTTCTTCTGACTTCGGGGGTCTTGTCCCCCTCTTCGGTTCTTCTTGCCGGGCCTCCGCTTTCTTCCTTTAGCTCTTTTACTAGTGGTGGCCCGGTCTTCTGTCGCTGCCTCTTCTTCCGAATTCGGGGGTCTTATCCCCCTCTTCGGTTCTTCTTGCCATGCCTCCGCTATCCTCTTCCAGCTCTCGGTCTTCTGTTGCCGCTGTCGCCGTCTTCTCGCCTTCTCTTCTTCTTCTTTGAGATGTTGACTCAACGCTGTCTCTGTTGCTGTCTCAGAGGATGCTGGGACTGTAACATCATAATGGGCAGGGACGTCACCCGGTGACCCTGCCCATTGTCCCTATATAAGTCGCCGCGCAACATTGTTATTGTCATTACGGCCAGAGACAGCGTCGAGTCAACATCTCAAGGAAGAAGAAGAGAAGGCGAGAAAGCGGAGGCAACGGCAACAGAAGACCGGGCCACCGCCAGTAAAAGAGCTGGAAGAAGGAG
Organism: Lithobates pipiens; assembly: GCF_037356315.1. Lineage (NCBI taxonomy): Eukaryota > Metazoa > Chordata > Amphibia > Anura > Ranidae > Lithobates > Lithobates pipiens. The sequence continues at coordinate 104,486,499 of NW_027507748.1, forward strand.
CGGAGGCCCGGCAAGAAGAACCGAAGGGGGACAAGACCCCTGAAGTCGGAAGAAGAGGTGGCGACAGAAGACTGGGCCACCGCTAGTAAAAGAGCTAAAGGAAGAAAGTGGAGGCCCGGCAAGAAGAACCGAAGAGGGAGACAAGACCCCCGAAGAGGGGGACAAGACCCCCGAAGTTGGAAGAAGACCCCCGGGCGGTGACTAAGAAAGAAAGCCGGGCTCCACCGCTAGTAAAAGAGCTAGCAGAAGATAGCGGAGAAGTCCGGCGGGAAGACCCCCCAAGACGGAAAAAGACCCCCGGAGCTGTGCAATAAATTATTTTAAACTCTTGTTTTTTTTTTTTTTTTTACATTACATTTTAAAAAACATCCCCTAGCATTTCTAACCATGACCATCTTGAGTAAGGGCAGATGATTCACGTAGCATTTACTCCCTGGAATCCATCTGTCCTTAGCTCAGGCAGTCAGGAAGGTGTGCTTGGCTGTGAAACCCTCCACCTGATGAAATAAAGAAAATGTCCATGAAGACTCCTGGGATGTAGGAGATCATTTGCTTAGGCCTGGGTACCAGGAAGCAACAGAAAAAATGAAAAAAAAAAAAAAAAGCAAGTAGATATAATATACCGAATATTAGATAATATATATGAACAAATGAATGTGGTGGGCAACTACATGGCAAATGAGGTTCAATGTAGAAAAATGTAAAATAATGCATTTGGGTGGCAAAAATATGAATGCAATCTATACACTGGGGGGAGAACCTCTGGGGGAATCTAAGATGGAAAAGGACCTGGGGGTCCTAGTAGATGATAGGATCAGCAATGGCATGAAATGCCAAGCTGCTGCTAACAAAGCAAACAGAATATTGGCATGCATTAAAAAGGGGATCAACTCCAGAGATAAAGCGATAATTCTCCCGCTCTACAAGACTCTGGTCCAGCGGCACCTGGAATATGCTGTCCAGTTCTGGGCACCACTCCTCAGGAAGGATGTACTGGAAATGGAGCGAGTACAGAGAAGGGCAACAAAACTAATAAAGGGTCTGGAGGATATTAGTTATGAAGAAAGGTTGCGAGCACTGAATTTATTCTCTCTGGAGAAGAGACGCTTGAGAGACGATATGATTTCATTATACAAATACCGTACTGGTGACCCCACAATAGCGATAAAACTTTTTCATGGAAGGAAGTTTAACAAGACACGTGGCCACTCATTAAAATTAGGAGAAAAGAGGTTTAACCATAAACTACGTAGAGGGTTCTTTACTGTAATGCCCCGTACACACGATCGGAAATTCCACCAGTAAAAGTCCGAGCTTTTGGTCGGAAAATGCGATTGTGTGTATGCTCCATTGGACTTTTGCTGGCGGAATTTCGGCCAGCAAAAGATTGAGAGCAGGCTCTCAATTTTTCGGTCCGGAAAAGTTCGTATCCGAAAATGCGTTAGTCTGTATGCAATTTGGAAGTGCAAAAAATCACGCATGCTCGGAAACAATTCGATGCATGCTCAGAAGCATTGAACTTAATTTTCTCGGCTCGTCGTAGTGTTGTACCTCACTGCATTCGTGACGGTCGAAAGTTCAGAGAACTTTTGTGTGACGGTGTGTATGCAAGCCAAGCTTGAGCGGAATTCTGTCGGAAAAAGCAAGTTTTTTCAGACGGAAATTCCAATTGTGTATGCGCGGCATAAGAGCGGCAAGAATGTGGAATTCCCTTCCACAGGCGGTGGTCTCAATGGGGGGCATCAATAGTTTCAAAAAACTATTATGCTGCGTACACACGATCGGACTATCCAGCGGACAAACCGCCGGACTTTGAAGCGGAGGTCCGCCGGACTTTCCGAACGAGCAGACCTGCCCACACACGACCGGACTTTTGAAATGAACGGACTTGCCCAAACACGGAGGAAAGTCCGTTCATTTTGAACACGGCTCCAGGTAGCCGGGACTAGCGAAGGAGGTCAATGTCGCCGCCTCCATCGGCGAGATTGACACCTCGCTGGCCCCGTCAGCTGGTATGGACTTAAAGGGGAAGCCCTACGCTGAAAAAACGCCCCCCACCCCACAGTCCATATAAGACCCTTATTCGACAATTTTGAGTCAAAACTTCTTTCTAAGTCCGCCGGACTTTTGGAAAGAGAAAGACCAAGTCCGCCCATTGTCTGATCGTGTGTACGCTGCGTTAGATAAGCACCTGAATGACAGCAACATACCGGGATATACAATGTAATACTGACATATAATCACACACATAGGTTGGACTTGATGGACTTGTGTCTTTTTTCAACCTCACCTACTATGTAACGATATATATATTAATATACTTCTTATCTATTTACCAATGCTAGCAGCATAAGGATTAAAATAGTTAATGCTGATTGCGAGAGTTTAATTCCATTTTAATATTTATGTAGCATGAGATTTGTCATGTACTGGGAATTAAAGCGGTAGTACTGTATAACTTCAAATAAAAAAGAAAAAAAAGAAATTTGGTCCCTGGTTTATGCCATAATGTGCTAGTATGCACCTCATACTAGTACATTATGACAGACTTACCTTTCAAATGAAGACTTCCAGCAGCACACGGTCACCACTGCCAGGGCTTTCATCTTCACCCAAGGTTACGGGTTCACAGGCTCTGGCACAGCGTATTGCATTCCATTGCATACTGTGTGCCCTAAATGCAGAGCATCACTGTGCATGCATGGGTGACGTCATCAGCTATTGCTTATGCTATTATCTCCTAAACGGTGCAGGTTTAGGAGATATTCTTTATACCTACAGTTAAGCCTGATGGTAAGCTTACCTGTAGATGGAAGTTAAACCGGAGCTTTGCCCAAAGATCTTGCTTTAAGATCTCCTCCCCAACTCCCCTTTAGCAAATGGCACGTTTTTTTGGGGGGGGGGGGGGGTAGCGGATACCTGTTTTTGAAAGGTACACTCTCCCACTTCCACTCAGATCACCTAGGCGATCCGAGCAGAAGTTATCCTCCCCGTCTCCGTTCTTCTGGGACACATCACAGGTCCCAGAAGACTGCAGGACCCATCAAAGTGCACAGCGTGGCTCATGTATGTGCAGTGGGCAGCCGGCTGTGAAGGGGACCAAAAACCAGTGGAAAAAAAGGCTCGGTTGAACACAGCGCTGGATCCTGGGACAGGTGATTGTTTCTTTATTAAAAGTCAGCAGCTACAGTTTCTGTAGCTGCTGGGTTTTCATTTTTACAAATGACTGGAGCTCTTCTTTAAGATTTTACTACCACTATAAAGTGATATTAAAGCTTCAATATTTTTTTTAATTCAAATAATAAACATGTTATAGTTACCTGCTCTGTGCAGTGGTTTTGCACAGAGCAGCCCCCATCCACTTCTTCAGAGGTCCCCTGCCAACACACCTGGCTCCACCTTTTCAGCAAGTGCCCTCAAAGAAAGTCACTTCTTATGGGGGCACTCATTCGTCTTTCTCCTGAGCTGCCCTGTCTGCACCTATTGACACAGACAGGGTGGCTCGGCAATGTCCCCAAGCTCCCTCGTCACAGAATTTGATTGACAGCCAATGGCTCCTGCTGCTATCAGTCTGCCCAGTGAGAAGGGAGAGACATGCTGCTCTTGTGCACATCGCTGGATTGTGATCTGGCTCAAGTACGTATGAGGGGGGGGGGGGGGGGGGGGGGTATTGGAGATATCCTCTGGCACAGAAGTTATTTTACCTTAATGCATAGAGTACATTAAGGTTAAAAACCTCCAGCCTTCCTAACCTTTTATTGGTCAGGATGAAAAAAAAAGGAATCAGGGTTTTCCAATTTGATCAAGAGATCATCTGAAGTAAAAATAAGGGGGTTGATATCTGTAACACTGGGCAATGTTACTGAGTTGCAGAACTTTATTCGTCTACAAGATGGTATGGAACTGTGGAATACAATTTTCGGAGCAGTATGGGAAATGTAGTCTTGAAGAAGGATCCTATTGGCAGCCATACTGGGACCACAAGTAGAAGGTCCATAAGCAGCTGGAGGCAGGAGGGAGCATATGAAAGTAAAAGCCTGACAGAGATGTGGATAATGGGGGTCAGGGGGGTTCAAATGCCTGGTTCCCCGCTCTGTTGCAGCCTGCACATGACACCACAGACAAGCAGCACAGCAAAGCAGTCAGTGGCGGAGTGTAGTTTCAGTTGCAAGGGTTAATAATCATGCTTCACTCACTCTGTTTTAGCCCGCTGAGCCGGGCTGTTGGGCATGGGCTAAGGCTGACAGTGTCTGGCACAGACCTGTATTACAATGAGGCAGCACACTGAGGACAGCAGAAGCGGCTGGGGCCTGTCCCGCCAACAGCCCTATTCCCATTGGCTTGCAGTGCCGCTGTCTGCCTTGGGGGGAAGAGCTTTGCCTGGGCCCAGGAGTGCAGAATGCTGTGCTGTGTAGCCTCCACCCGCCGCATGGATGAATTGGCGACTGCTGCTCTCCTCTCCATGTATGTCCCTTTTTCCTCAGTGAGGCTACCTCATAGAGTGTCCTCAGTCAGGCTCAGACTAACTTACCACTGCTGTGCTGCTGCTGCTGCTGCTGCCAGTATAGTACTGACACTAGTTTCAAGGGTTAATAGTGCGTCCATTGACACCGATTTTAAGGATTATTAATGCATCCACTTGCACCAATGTCGGGGGTTGTTCTTGCGTCCACTGACACCAATACTGGGGTCATTATTGCATCCATTGTCCCTTGTGCTGGGGGTTTTTAGTGCATCCACTGACACCAACACTGGGGGGTTGTTCTTGCGTCCACTGACACCAACACTGGGGGTTAATAGTGCATCCACTGACACCAACACTGGGGGTTAATAGTGCATCCACTGACACCAAAACTGGCAGTTAATAGCGCATGCACTGACACCAAAACTGGGGGTTAATAGTGCATCCACTGACACCAAAACTTGGGGTTAATAGTGCATCCACTGACACCAAAACTGGGGGTTAATAGTGCGTCCACTGACACCAATGTAGCATGGCCCCCTTGGGGACTGCTGAGAATTACCTGCTCATCTGCATGGCCATGACCAAGTAAACCTTCCAACCCACCTGCCACTCTGGGTTCAGACATCCTGTTAATACTATAAAGCAAGAATCAAGCAACCCTGTAGTATAATGGGTTTTGAAATGTTTTACTTGAACCAAATAGGAAAAGTTATTTCACAAAGAGAGGAGTGAATCCACTGAACTGTGATAACAGCTCCAACTCAGCAAACAAACTCCTCCTGAAGACACAACAAGATTTAACCACTTCAATACAGGGCACTTAAACACCTTCCTGCCCAGACCAATTTTGAGCTTTCAGCGCTGTCGCACTTTGAATGACAATTGCGCGGTCATGCTACACTGTACCCAAATGAAATTTTTATCATTTTTTTCCCACAAATAGAGCTTTCTTTTGGTGGTATTTGTTCACCTCTGCGGTTTTTATTTTTTGTGCTACAAATAAAAAAATACCGAAAATTTTGAAAAAAAATATGTTTTTTTTTTGTTTCAGTTTCAAAACTTTGTAAATAAGTAAGTTTTCTCCTTCACGGATGGGCACTGATGGGGCTACACTGATGGGCACTGATAAGGCGGCACTGATGGGCACCAATGAAGTGGCACTGATGAGGTGGCATTTATGGACACTGATAGGCGGCACTGATAGGCGACACTGATAGGCGACACGGATAGGCGACACGGATAGGCGACACGGATGGGCGACACGGATGGACACTGATAGGTGGCACAAATTGGCACTGATAGCTGGCACGGATTGGCATGGATGGGCGGCACATATGGGCATGGGTAGGCGGCACAGATGTGCATTGGTAGGCGGCACAGATGGGCATGGGATTGGCACTGATAGGCGGCACAGGTGGGCACTCATTAGCGGCACAGGTGGGCACTCATTAGCAGCACAGGTGGGCACTGATTAGCAACACAGGTGTTATACTGTACTAATGGATGCCAATCAGTGCCAAACAATAATGCATGCCAATCAGTGATGCCCATTGTGGGCACTGATTGCCATCCATTATGGGCACTGATTGGCATCCATTGTGCCTGACTGGCATCCCTGGTGGTCTAGGGAGGATTACCTCTGCTGGGCATCCCTGGTGGTCTGGTGGCGTCCCTGGTGGTCCAGTGTGGGCATCCTCGGGGGGGCTGTGCTGATAATCGATCAGCACAGACCCCCCCTGTCAGAGGAGCAGCCGATCGGCTCTCCTCTACTCGCGTCTGACAGACGCGAGTGAGGAAAAGCCGATCACCGGCTCTTCCCATTTACACTGTGATCAGCCGTGATTGGACACGGCTGATCACGTGGTAAAGAGTCTCCGTCGGAGACTCTTTACCGAGATCGTAGTTGCCGGGTGTCAGACTGACACCCCGCAACAACGATCGCCGCGATGCGTGCCCCCGGGGGCGCGCAGCGGCTCATAATCCTGATCACGTCATATGACGTCCGGTTAGGATTATGAAACCACTTTGCCGCCGTCTATTTGTAATAGGGCGGGCGGCAAGTGGTTAAACAATGAATAATGCTATATACACAAGGATATACTATATTCAGATCCGAAGCCACCTCCTAGCGGATGTTTCAGTTAACTACACAAGTGGCCCTACTGAGATAGATGTAATCTAGACAACCTATGCTATTTTAATGGAAGAGCTAATCTCCTGCCGGTGTTTAGTGTACAGAGTACAGAGTTCCCTCTTTACATCTGAACACGGAGAGTTCCCTGACACTGTAAGGGGGACTCTGCAGACTCTGATGTAAGGGAGAACTCTGGGGACTCTAACATAAGGGATGCTCTGGGAACCCTGATCTAAGGGGAAACACTGAAAACTGTGATGTATGGAGAGGACTCTGATGTAAGGGGGGACATGGTGGCCTCTGGTGTAAAGGCGAACTCTGATGTAAGGGGTGCCCTGAGAACTCTGATTTACCTCAGTGTACTCAATTAAAGGCAGGAGAGAGAAGGGGGGAGAGTCAAAGACACGGGATGGACGGTGAGCTCACTCACCCCTTGGCAGTCATCCCCTCTCATCCAGATGTATCTGTGGCTGCTGGACTTGTGTGTGTGTGGGGGGGGGGGGGGGGGGGATTGTTAGTGCTGACTTTAGGCAGTGTGAAAGAGAGTGTAACAGACACTCTTGGCTTACACAAGCCATAATCCAGTCTGAATAATGTGTCTGGGTTTCAGACAGTCTATAACCCAGACGCATGATTCCAAACCCGAACTGTGCGGGTGAATCCCGGACAGGTGGCAACCCTATATGCTATGTTGTGTTGTAATTTTTATCTGCCAATACAGTCTGCTTTTTTCCTTTAAAGAGGAAGTAAACCCTGATGAGTTTACTTCCTCTTTTTTTCCCTGCAAAGGTAAAGCATAATGGACTACTATGCATCGCATAGTAGCCCATTATGTGTCACTTACCTGACACAGGAGCCAGCGAAGTCGCGCTGTCCCCTGTAGTCCGCCGCATCCATCTTGCTGGTGGCGTCTCGCAGCTCCGCCGCTGTCATTCGGCGAAGCCGCGATGACGTCACTCCCGCGCATGCGTACGGGAGTCGACAAATGCGGCAGCTCCATTTTTGGAACTGCCGCGTTCAGTGCGCCTGCGCGCTGCTAACAGCGGTGCCCGTTTTCGGGCAAATATCTCCTAAACCATATAGGTTTAGGAGATATTGCTTGGACCTACAGGTAAGCCTTAATCTAGGCTTACCTGTAGGTCAAAGTGGGTTGTAAGGGTTTACAACCACTTTAAAGGGCAGTGTGTGCAATCTTTGTACATCTGCTGGGAGTTCCCAGCCAAGCTATTCTGGTGGTGTCAGCGAGGGCGAGGCCTCACCTAGGGCTAAAGTGAGCAGAGAGGGTACTACATACATTTCTTTGATTTTGACATGTCCCAGGGGGAGAAAATTTCTGTCAGTGCAGTATGCTTTGTCACATGCTTTACCATTCACCCCTAAGGTGAACTGCAGTAAATAGCATCACAGTGCAAGTAATAAACTACAGTCAAAAAAAAATAAAAAATGATTGGAGTATTTTTGGGATGTTACATAGTTGGTAAGGTTAAATAACGACTCCGGACTCCTGCACAAATGTTGAATAAAGGCACCAGTCCAACAGGGATGTGGAATAGATATTGGATGGGCTATTTTAGCAGACTTTTAATTTCAAATTTATAATGTTCTTCTTTTACCATTAGTAACACTGGAGATGATTTACTAATACTAAAGCATGAACAATCTGGTTCAGATCTGCATGTAACCAATCAGCTTCCAGGTTTTATTGTCAAAGTTTCATTGAACACGTTGAAGTTAGAAGCTGATTGGCTACCATGAACAGCTGCCCCAGATTCTGAGTGCACCAGTTTTAGTAAATCTTCCCCACTCACTGTGATAACATATTCATCTGGCCATTGTAAACTTCAGTGCTGTTTTAGCACAGCTTCCTCTTTATAGCTGATGTTAGTGATTGCACTTTTTGCTGCTTGTGATTTGTTTTTTAAAGTTTAACTAAAGGCAAAACTTTTTTGGATTGGCACCAGAAGAGTCAAAGAGGGGAAATATTCAAAAGGGGACACTAGTTTTGTTGATTCCCTCACTTTGGAGGGACTTCCTCTCATTTCCTGTTTTGGCTGTGGAACGGGAAGCAAAGGGAAATCTTCTCAATGAGACAAATGGCAAAAAAAACCTGATGGGTATAACCCTCCATTACTCTATCCAGTAAGAAAAACGTTTTCCCCTTAACTCTAGTTTAAGTAAAGCGTATGGCATTCTGGTAGGTTAATTGGCTCCTGTCTAAGTTATCCCTAGTATGTGTATGTATGTGTAGCACAGACCCCCGAAGGAGCGGCTGGTTATTTTTGGGCTTACCGTTACCTTCTTGACCTTGTGTGCGTCTATGGGTTTCCCGAGGTAGATGGCCCAACGAACTACAGAAACACTGGATCCACTTTACAGATTTTTATTTTCAAAACGTTGAACAGAACACAGTCTCTCAGTAGGGAATAGAGGGTATGGGTAGGAAATCTCAGGTACTCTTGGAACTGCTGACACTTGAATGTCTCTCTCTATGCAATCCAATAGCCATTCGCAACTGGATATTACAACTATCGGATAAATCCCCTTTTTGTGAATTTAGCAACCAACAGGTGATTCAGATAATGAAAAGTCTCTTCCACAGACTTGGTTGTAGAACTTTAGAATGAAATTAGAGAACTCTCAAACGGTACCAGTATCTTGCAGCTGGTCCGGCGATACCGTATGGGATCCTTTCCAGCTTAGCTTCCAGGCTCTTGCTGAGCAGCCAGCCTTGCGCGTGGCCCTCTTCTGAAGAGCCCTCCCCTGGTTTGCGTTTTCAGTTGCTGGGCCTCTCCTAAACTGAGACGGCCCCCGGACGACCTTGGAAACCTCCTTCCAGTTACTGTACCTTGGGATAGCCAGCCCTGAGACTCAGAAATGGATGGATCTGCACCCTAGGCCATGAAAGAATCCTCTGGACCGGAAATCCTGAATCACGTGACCTCAAGTACCCTTTCCCAGAATACACAGTGAGACAACGCACACACTGATTGGTTCCGAGAAAGATTGGCACCCCATGCATCCAACCGGACTGCATTCCAATGCCTGCCAAAGGTGACACTCACACCTATGGCCCAGCAGAACACAATACAGTCCAGCCAAACTGATACTGAGACCATAATTTACTACAATTAACCCTAAAACCCAACTATGGTCTTAGGAACACTCCAATTGACAAAAAAACATGTGCATGCTCTTCAGGAGCCCAGCGCTACATATGAATATGAGTTAGGGACCTTAGATTGTAAGCTCCCTGAGGGCAGGGACTGATGTGAATGTACAATATATATGTTAAGCATTATATAAATTCTTGGTGCTATATAAATACCAATAATAAATAAAATAAATACATGCACCCCTACGTTACTGGTATGGCTATGATGCTTCTTGGTAGAAAGTGAGGTAGTTCCTCTTTGTTGTCACTAGATGTCATTGTTGTTGCATCTTTGAGGATTGCAGTACACCTTCAAAAAATATGCTTTAGTGGTGTAGAAAATGATTTTATTTTGGTAGTTTCATAACATGTCATTTCATGGTTTGGTGCTTTGCATCTTTAGCTGCAGTACATAAAATATAGCCCTGTAACTAAAAGTTGGGGAAAAAAGTGCCACCATTCTTTAACCACTTGCTTACTGGGCACTTAAACCCCCATCCTGTCCAGACCAATTTCCAGCTTTCAGCGCTGATGCACTTTGAATGAGAATTGCGCGGTCATACAACACTGTACCCAGATTACATTTTTATCATTTTTTCCCCACAAATAGAGGTTTCTTTTGGAGGTATTTGATCACCTCTGCGTTTTTTTTGTTTTTGTTTTTTGTTAAAAACATTTAAAAAGACAGAATTAAAAAAAAAGTTTTTATATTTTTTTATATTTTTTTATATTTTGTTATAAAATTTTGCAAACAGGTAATGTTTCCCCTTCATTGATGTACACTGATGAGGCAGCACTGATGGGTACCAATAGGTGGCAGTGATGGGGACTGGAGGGTGGCAGTGATGGGTAGCAATAATGAGCACTGATAAGCACTGGTTGGTTACACTGATAGGCAGCACTGCTAGGTGGCACTGATTGGCACCACTGGTGGGCATTGATAGGTGGCACTCATGGACATTGATAGGTGGCACTGGCAGGGGGAACTGGTGGCACAGATGAGGCAAAATTGCCTCTTCCTCTTTGGGACAGATGTCCCTTGCACATAAGCCAGTGATCGGCTTTTTTTTCTCCTCAGGAGAGGAGGAAAAAAAAAACATTTGCCAAGCTTTTGTTTACATTATGTGATCAGCTGTCATTGGCTGACAGCTGATCATGTGGTAAGGGGCCATGATTGGCCCCTTACTCGGATCTGTGATCACTCGAGTCTCAGTGACTCGGTGTTCACAGCACGCGCCACAGAGGGCACACGGGCCGCCTGCAAAGGGGAGGCCTTCACATGATGGCCTCCCGGAAATTCAGGTCCGCACTGTGGCCGTCATTCAGCTATCGCGCGGACGCCAAGAGGTTAAGGCAGTCTACAGTTATATAGCCCACACATTTCTGTATATTTTGGATGGAGTGCATAATGATTAGAATCCCTGATAGGTTTTTATTACTGTCTGTGTTCCCATTTGGAAGATTTGCCTATTTTTATTGTTCTAGTGACCATTGGCAGGGGTGTAGCTAGGATTGTGAAGGATCTGGTGCACCCTTAGCACTGCAATTAGAAGCAAGATGTTTTGTGCGCCGAGAATGTCTTGACAATTGCATGTTATTAGATAGGCTTATAGAGAGGATCCGAGCCTACATGCTTTATACACAGCATGCAAATATCACAATCCCTATAACCATAACATAAGATATTAACCACTTCAGCCTCGGAAGGATTTACCCCCTTCCTGACCAAGCCCTTTTTGCGATTCGGCACTGCGTCGCTTTAACGGACAATTGCACGGTCATGCAAAGTTGTACCCAAACAAAATTGACATCCTGTTCCTGTGTCAACTGTCTAAGAAGAGAACTCCCCTAATATTGGAGAGATTTCCTCTCTTCCTGTTTCATTTGCAGTACCGGAAGTGAATAGAAATGCACCAAATGGAAACCAAAAGCAAACAAATTAACTACGGTACTACTTTATCCAAAACCTAAAAAAAAAAAAAAATGTCCTATACAAGTTCCAGTGTTTAACAGGTGGGTTACCTCTTGATTTGGCCCCTTGAAGAAAGGACCCTGTGTGGCGATGAAACCTTGGCTTACTTGACTGATGTGACATTGCACTAATAATATAGTGTATATGTTTGTAACAAAATGCTGGTGATGACTTCACAGGCTCAGGCACTCTCTCCATTCCCCTGCAGCTGCCGCTGGCTGATATAGGAAATAAGGTGACTGGACCGGAGCAGGCTAAAAATAGGTAAGTATATACAGTACATCTTTTTTGCACAGGTTAGCCAGCATTGGTGTTAACAGGGGTAGGGTACATTTTAAGGCTAGTCATGTTTAAGCTGGAATTCTAAACTATTTGGGTCACTACAATAGAACTCAAAATATTGAGTAATATTGAGTAATATTGCAATAAGTGTTGCTTTGGAATAACACTTTATTACACTGAGATTGTTCTGTCTCACTTATTTGCATTTATTGTGTTGTATTGAATTGCATCATGTTACTATTGTTCTGTAGTATTCTGATATCTAGTAGTGGTTTTGGGGCAGTACATGTTACTGTGTATCTCCCTGTGCTCTTCCCTCCTATTTAATTCTGGTTAGTTTAGTCCTAGCTAGACCCTCCTTGTTTCTTCAATGTTCCCTCAGTCATTGTTAGAAGCTTAGGAAAGTCATTAGCTTCTTACACTTCAAAAGACTAGAAAAACATAATTTGTACAGCAATTATCTGAAATAAAATTGCTTTGGATTCTGATACTTCTGTGTCTCATTGAAGAGTTAAGGTGTCTGTGGAGTGTGCCAAGTCAGCAAGTGACCATACTGTCCAGACAGACTGAGTCTAAGAAGGTATGTCATTGCAAAAAGTGGCATTTGAAACAGAACAGAGATGCTGTGTAGTTCAGTAATACAAATTGAACACATTTTTCTTGCGCTTATTATCTTTTCTGCACTAATACATGTGTGTACTTCTAAAATGGTTGGGCGCTTATTTTTTTTTTTTTTTAGCACCCTCCTATAGTTAGCCTGCTAGGCTAAATTTTATGCCGCGTACACACGACCAGTTTTCCCGTCAGAATAAACTCTGAAGGTTTTTCAGAAACTGTCTTGCGTACACATGATCACACCAAAGTCCAATAGTCAAGAACGTGGTGACTATGATTCTCCAGGCATAGTGGAGAATCAGGAGAAACGGGATTTATAAAAAGATGGAAAGCCTGGTAGCAGTTCGGAGAAGATTTTGGTAAGATTTATAAAGATATGTTTAACCGCTTCCTGCCCGCCCTATAGCCGAATGCCGGCCTTAGGGCGGGCGGCTTCCTACGCCTGGCCGTCCCTGGACGGCCTGGTGTTTACTTCCGCAATGCGCGCTGCCGCGGGCGCGCATCGCGGAAGTTCTGTGTTTGCCGTGTCCCCCGGGGACAGGCAAACACAGATCGCTGTAAACGGCCAATCACAGCGGCCGTTTACAGCGTGATCGGCGTGTCCAATGGGAGATGATCTCATATGTAAACATATGAGATCATCTCTCAGCGCCGCTCTCCCTCCTCACACAGACAGCGTGTGAGAGGGGAGAGAAGAACGGCTGCAGCAGCCGTCAGTGTAAAAAAGAAAAAAAAAAAAAAAAAAGTAAAAAAAAAGTTTAATAAAAAGTGCCATCCTCCCCCAGAGCCATCCTCCCCCAGTGCCACCCCCCCCAGTGCCATGCCCCCCCCCCCCAGTGCCATCCTGCCCCAGTGCCATCCTGCCCCAGTGCCATCCTGCCCCAGTGCCATCCGCCCCAGTGCCATCCTGCCCCAGTGCCATCCGCCCCAGTGCCATCCGCCCCAGTGCCATCCACCCCAGTGCAATCCACCCCACCCCAGTGCCACCTGCCCGCAGTGCTATCTGTCCCCAGTGCCACCTGTTGTCAGTGCCATTTGTCCCCAGTGCCATCTGTCATCAGTGCCACGTATAAGTGGCATCTGTCATCAGTGCCACGTGTTATTAGTGCCACATAGTGCCATCTGTCATCAGTGCCACGTATTAGTGCCATCTGTCATCAGTGCCACGTATCAGTGCCATTTGTCATCAGTGCCACCTGTCAGTGTCACGTGCCATCTGTTGTCAGTGTCACGTGTCATCAATGCCACTTATCAGTGCCATCTGTCATCAGTGTCACGTGTCATTGGTGCCACGTATTAGTGCCATCTGTCACCGGTGGCACGTATTAGTGCCACGTATTAGTGCCACATGTCATCAGTGCCACGTATTAGTGCCACGTGTCATCAGTGCCACATATTAGTGCCACGTGTCATCAGTGCCACGTATTAGTGCCACGTGTCATCAGTGCCACGTATTAGTGCCACGTGTCATCAGTGCCACATATTAGTGTCATCTGTCATCAGTGCCACGTGTCATCAGTGCCACGTATAAGTGTCATCATTGCCACGTATCAGTGCCATCTGTCATCAGTGTCACGTGTCATTGTCCTGGTATTTCAAAAGTGTAATAAGTAGTCAACAAGTTAGATGTGTAATTTATGCTCCTAGAACACGTGATGGCGCTCCCTGCATGTTGGGCCTCTCTATGTGGCCAGGCTGCGAAAAAGTCCCACACATGTGGTATTGTAATACTCAGGAGGAGTAGCAGAATTTTTTGGGGGGTGTCATTTGTGGTATACACATGCCACGTGAGAGAAATAACCTATTACAATGACAATTTTGTGGAGAAAAATAAAGAAAATGAAAAATCTTCATTTTGCAAAGAATTGTGGGAAAAAAATGACAACATCAAAAAGCTCACCATGCCTCTTACTAAATACCTTGGAATGTCTACTTTCCAAAAAGGGGTCATTTGGGGGGTATTTGTACTTTCCTGACTTGTTTGGGTCACAAGAAGCGAGATAGGCCACCAGTACATCAGATGTGATCAATTTTGTGCGATTCGCACCACAGCTTGTAGACTCTCTAACTTTCACAAAGACCAAATAATATCCACTAATTTGGGTTATTTTTACCAAAGATATGTAGCAGTATAAATTGTGGCCAAAATTTATGAAGAAAAATTAATAATTTGCATAATTCTGTCACAGAAACAAAGAAATATGCGTTTTTTTTCAAAATTTTCGGTCTTTTTTCATTTATAGCGCAAAAAATAAAAACCCCAGAGGTGATCAAATACCACCAAAAGAAAGCTCTATTTGTGGGAAAAAAAGGACACAAAATTCATTTGGGTACAGTGTTGCATGACTGAGTAATTGTCATTCAAAGTGTGAGAGCACCGAAAGCTGAAAATTGGTCTGGGCAGGAAGGGTGTTTAAGTGCCCAGTAAGCAAGTGGTTAAAGAAGGTAGATTAACTTTCCCTGAGGGGGATATAATACACTTATATATATAAAAGCAAAAACAAAAAAAACCCACATCTATTGAAGAGAACAATGTTTCAATGATGTAGCAACGAGTCGGGTTAAAGATGAACATTAGAGTTGATTTGTGTTCCCCGAACGAGTTTACTGAGGTGGCAAAAAAAACAAAAAAAAACACGTATGACAGGACTAGAAAAAGAAAGTTCAATAGCCAATAGCCTCCGTCTTGTACTTGCTTCAGAGCATGTGTCGTCTTTGGTCTGTAGGAACAGCATACAGACGAGCGGTTTTCCCCATAAGAATTGGTTCCATTGGAAATATTTAAAACATCTATTTCTAGGTCCATCAGAATAAAAAAAAAAGTCCAATGAGGAATACACACGATCAGAATATACGATAAAAAGCTTCCGTCTGACTTTTTCTGATGGACATTCCGCTTGTGTGTATGTGGCATTAGTTTTTGGTTTCACTGTAGTTTGTGGAGCAGTGATCTATTGGTTTTGTCTGTTCAGGGTTTCCTGAGCTGGATGTTTGATTTCTCTCGCCTACCTCTGGAAGAAGCTTCCAGAACACAGGGCAGGGAGATTCATACAGCGGGCATAAATATATTTATGCTCCAGCCAATCCCTGGAAGGAGGCATCCAGAAGGTACTTGGGGAGAGTATAAATGTTTGCAAGGCCTGGGCAGAGTTTACTTTCCTTTCCAGGGAAGGTTCCAGTTCTCCTGGGGCTGCTTCCCCTGGGAGAGAGCTACTGAGACAAGAGGTTGCAGTCTAGGCCTCAGCAGGAGCTGGGCTAAGGGCCTGGAGGAGAGTCCTACCGGACTTTTCTGAAGGTCCTAAAGTCCTGGTGTGGAGAAGGATCCTGTTATCCCCCTCACTAAGGATCTACCTGTGGATGCTGGGTGGCAGCCAGCTCCTGGAACACTGTGAGTAAGGCTTGATTTGTTACTGTAGACTACGTCTGCTCATGAAATGATTGTTTCACTATGCCCTTGTACACACGGTTCGAGATTCAGACGGAATGTGTCTGATCGGACCGTTTTGTCCGATATTCCTACTCTGTTTGGTCTACTTTGGACTGTTTCCGTCAGAGTATCCGACGGACCAAGTTTTCCAAATTGTTGGTAAAATTTTCCGACAAAATGCTCCGATCGGACATACTCCGATCACGTGTAGAGAATTCCGATTGGACAAAGTGCCACGCATGCTCAGATCAAATTCCTACACCAAAGCTATTGGCTACTAGCGTGAACGTAGTCCCGTCGTAGCGAAATAACGTAATCACGTCGGATTTTCCGACAACTTTCTCCGACCGTGTGTATGTAACAGTTTCGGACAAAATCCGACGGATTTGGTTGTCGGAATCTCCGACCGTGTGTACAAGGGCTAAGACGTTTGTCCTCCCATTGATTGCTAACTCCATTTTGGAAAATTCAGTGACCCTAAACACCTCTCCTTTTCTAGTTTTTCTGCCATAATTTCTAAAAAAGACCTCCTAGACTGAGCCTGAATTACTGGTGTGTGTGACTGGCAGCCTCTGTACTAGCAAGGGAGACCTGGACATATTCTCAGCAGGGGTGAGCGGAATTTTTTTTACACATCTAAATGAACATGTAGAGGGGATATCTTTCCCGGAGCTCTCCTTTGTTCTTGTATTTGTGTTTCTTCTCTGTTCCTACTTACAGTCTCTTATCTTATTCCTGCCCAAACTGGCATCCCCTGTGTTAAAGCGGTTGTATACCCAGAAAAAAAAAAAAAAATGAGGCAAAGGCATAATGAACTAGTATGCATCGCATACTAACTCATTATGAAATACTTACCGTATTTATCGGCGTATAACACACACCGGCGTATAACGCGCACCCCAAGTTTAGGAGGGAATTTTAAGGAAATTTTTTTTTAAATGCCCATCAATGCAGCCTTATCTGTGTCCATCTGCAGCCTTGTCAGTGTCATTTTCAGCCTTGTCAGTGTCATTGCAGTCTTGTCAGTGTCAGTGTAGCCCTGTCATTGCAGCCTTGTCATTGCAGCCTTGCCCCAGTGTCATTTGAAGACTTGTCAGTGTAGCCTTGCTCCAGTGTCATTGCCGCTTTCCAGTTTAAAAATTGCACCACCGAGATACAGAGCCGGATGTCCTGTGTGTCTCGGCAGCTCTCAGCCCCTCTCGGCTCGTGGGTGCGTGTTATATGCAGATCCCCACCGATATCCGCTGATTGTGAGCGAGCCGCCGAGATCATAGCTGAGTGTACATGGCTAGACTCGGCTCCGCTCAGAGTCACACCCAGTCCCTGTGTCCATAGTCCGGGACTGAGCATGACTGTGAGTGGAGCCAAGTCTAGCCGAGTACACTCGGCTATCATCTTGGTGGCTCACTCCTCCTCTCACAATCAGCGATATCGGCGGGGGATCGGCGTATAACACGCACCCACGTTTTAAGGGGTAAAAGGTACATGTTATACGCCAACAAATATGGTACCTTAGAATGAAGCCCCCGCACTGTCTCCCGGTCACCACAGAGGGAGCGGTCATTTTGCATCTGCGATTCTTCCAACGGCATGGGGGACCATTCCTGCAAGTTCCAGCACGATATGCCAGACCTTCGCTGTGCATGCGCCACTGACATCAGTACAGGTTTAGGTACAACTGTACAGGTGTAGGAGATATAAATTTTTCCTACAGGTAAGCCTTATTATTGTCTTACCTGTAGGTAAAAATGTGCTAAAGGAGTATACAACCGATTTAACACTGGTAAATTATCCAGCAAAACACGCATACACAAAAGGACAATTACTGCTATATCAATGGTCTGAGTGTACTAGTCAGTGTAAAATATCCTACTTTTAACCGGAGCAAGAGTTAAGCAAGAATTTGTTTTTCAGTTGTGTTTTAGCCCTGTTCTCTCTCCTTTCTTGCAACACAATGAAATTGACAGCTCCAGCTAGATGCTATGTTTTTATATGAGGAATGCCAAACCACATCATCCCTGCTGGCTGGCTGCTGCTTAAGGTGGGAGAACCCTCTGGAGGACTGGAACACATCAAAGACATTTACCAAAAATTTGAAAATGTGACATGGAGCAAAATGGTACAAGTTGCTACAGCCTCATTGACTGCAAATACCTATTTAACCACTTCTGGACCAAGCTTATTTATGGCACTTGTTACTTACAAGTTAAAATCCATATTTTTTGCTAGAAAATTACCTAGAACCCCCAAACATTGTATATATTTTTTTAGCAAAGACCCTAAGGAGCAACATGGTGGTCGTTGCAAAATTTTATGTCAAACGGTAAAGGTAGCCCAATTTTTTTTGCATGTTGTGAAAGATGATGTTACACAGAGTAAATAGATACCTAACATGCTACATTTTCAAATTGCATGCACTCGTGGAATGGCAATAAACTAGGATACTTAAAAATCTCTGTTACCTGTTTAGAGTTATAGAGGAGGTCTTTTTCTAGAATTATTGCTCGCACTCTAATGATCACTGTGATGCCTCACCAGTGATTTGAACACCTTTTACATTTGTGGGCGCTACTTACATATGCATTTTCTTTGGTGCGTGAGCTTGCGTGGATGGGGGCGCTTTAAAAAAAATACATTTTATTGTTTATTTTAGCTTTTTTTTTTTTTTTTTATTATTGAACACTTTCCCTTTAAAAAAATTAAGTAAATCTGATCACTTTTATTGCTTTCACAAGGAATGTAAATATCCCTTGTGACAGTAATAGAGACAAGTTCTCTTTATGGAGGGATCGGGGGTCTAAAAGTATTCAAAACACCAAAATCAGCATTTTAGAATACTGTCATTTTTTTTTAATCATCGCCATTGGCAACCAAGTAAACCGGAAGTGACGTTGTGATTGGCTCACTGATTTTACCAGAAGTCTGCACTAAGATACAAATCAGATTTTGGCATCTCCTGCAACAAAAATTTAATTATTGGTGAGATATGCTTAAAGGGAAATCATGTCTAAAGTGTTTCAGACCCTGCAGCTTGTTTCACTATTGCCCTGCAGGTGCAGCAGCTGATTTATAAATTATACAATTATAAAATCACTCCCATACAGATTCACTGTGAACATGAACACACAAGCAAACAGCTATTCCTTTAGAATAACAAAAGGTAGGAATCTGCAACACAGTTTCTTAAAATCGTTGAAATGTTTATAGATCACCCGGGGGGGGGGGGGGGGGGAATATTTTTTTCTCAAGAGTTACTATTTAAATATTGGTAAGTTAAAATGAAGTCACTCAGTGGTGCCTCCACCCAACATCAGTCACCACAACGAACAAAAAAAACCTGTGTTGTGTTTTTTTTATGTACACTTTTTCCCCCAGGTGAATGTGTAAGGGTACTCCCAGATTCTGATAAGACCCCCGCCCGCAGACCCCGACAACCAACGGCCAGGGTAAGGGTCTAATATGTACTTTGGGGGGACCCCCACGCCGCTTTTTCTGCGTAGGGGTTCCCCTTTAAATCCATACCAGGTGACGGGGCTAGCGAGGTGTCAATGTCGCCGATGGAGGCGGCGACCTTGACTTCTTTCACTAGTTCCGTCTACCTGGAGCCACGTTCAAAATGAACAGACTTTTCTCCGTGTGTGGGCAAGTCCGTTAATTTCAAAAGTCTGGCAGACTAGCACACAGACGGGCGGATTTTGAGTCAAAACTTCTTTCTAAGTCCGCCGAACTTTTGGGAAGAAAAAGTCCGCCGGAACCCACACACGGGCGGATTGTCCGTCGGACCAAGTCTGCCAGATAGTCCGATCGTGTGTACACGGCATTAGTCAGAAAAAAATGCTCAGTAGGCAAGCAACAGAAGAATTACCAGTAACTCACTAGGTACAAAACACTGTAAAGAGTGTTCAGAGTCTTTCAGAGTCTTTATCACTTGTTTCACTCGCTCTCAAGGATTTGCTTCCTTTATCTGTGTCTTGCTTTGGGTCCTTTGTTGTACTTTCTTTATCCTCTCAGGCGTGAATACAAGCTCCGGTTTGTTCCATGAGAACAGTGGTTCTGGTCACTGCGACTGCGCTAGTGGATGGGCAGAAAGAGTAATCTTGCTTCTTGGTTCAGTTCAGCTGGCGAAATATGACCGCATCTTCGGGTTGGAACTCGTGTGTTGGTTCCTGTGAGGGTAATGGAAAAGAAAAGAATACTTTACCATAGGTGCTATTCAGCTTCATAATTAAGTTTCTACAAAATTCTTCCTGTATCAAACTCAGATCTCCCTGCTCTATTACCAAGGTTTCTTAATCCAGGCTGTCGGAAAAGGCTGACCCATCAGGATCTCAAAAGGGGACAAGTGATTGGTCTTGGAAGGGGTCATTCCTATTTCTGCTAAAACTGCAGGCAGCACAGTTTTCCATTTGGCAAATGTGCCACCCGTAGCCTTCCTTATTTTGTCTTTAACTTTTCAGGTCATTCTTTCCACTATACCCGAACTCTGTGGGTGATATGGAATGTGGAATTTCCACTATTTGCGAAGTCTTAACTAGTTCCTGACCTACCTTGGAGACAAAGGCTGGGCTGTTATCTGAATTTATTTGCAATGGACATCCCCATCTGGGTATTACTTCTTGTGTCAGGATTTTTACAACTGTCCTTGCATCTTTCCGGGTACATACAAAGATTTGTACCCACCTGGAGAACATGTCCAATATCACTAACAAATATTCCGGTCTCTTGCCCAATGTTGGCATGCGAGTGAAATCAATTTGTAGACGTGTAAAAGGAGAGGTAGGATACAGTAGATGTTCATGTTTGGGCTTCTTTGGTGTGCTTGGGTTATTTCTGATATATTCAATGCATCTGGACACAAATATTTACATAGGGGTAATAAATGTAGCATGTGGAAAGTCTTGTGTTAACATTTCTGCTGTAGCTTTCCATTCTTTATATGCAATGCCATGGTACTGTGAGATGAATAAAGGTGCACTTGCTTTTGGTATGCCTGGTTTACCCTCTTTGGCAATAAGTCCTGTCTCAGGACTCATTGTCAGACCCTGTTTTAGCCAATAGGCCAGATCTTCTGGTGAAGCCATAGCATGTAGGTCCTGCAAAACCTGTTCAAGCGCAAAGTTGGGGTTGTAAGGGGGAGAGGCATTTGGATAAATGCTGGGACTGTCAAAGCAGCTTGTTTAGCAGCGGCATTGGCCAGTGCATTTCCCTTTAAAATGTCATTAGTACTGCGTGTCTGTGCTTTACAGTGAATAACTGCTATCTTACTAGGTAGTGTAATAGCATCAAGGAGGTTGGTGACTAGGGAAGAATGGGAGACAGATTTTCCATCGGCAGTAATGTAACCACACCTCTGCCAAATTACTCCGAAGTCATGTGCGACTCCGAAAGCATATTTTGAATCTGTGTAAATGTTTACCTCTTGTCTTTTTAAAAAGCTGACATGATCTAGTGAGAGCAATAAGCTTTGTTGCTTGAGCTGATTGATAAGGGATGGGTTGTGCCTCTATCACTAGGTCAGTTAGTTTTACCACAGCATAGCCTGCGTAATAGGTGTGATCATCGGGGCGAGAGCAAGACCCATCCACAAACACAATGGGGGTTATTTACTAAAGGAAAATCCACTTTGCACTGCAAGTGCACTTGAAAGTGCACTTGGAAGTAAAGTCGATGTAGATCCGAGGGGGACATGCAAGGAAAATAAAAAACAGCATTTTAGCTTGCACATGATTGGATGATAAAATCAGCATAGCATCCACTCATTTAAGATCTACCCCTTAGATTTAGCGTGAGTGCACTTTCAAGTGCACTTGTAGTGCAAAGTGGATTTTCCTTTCGTAAATAACACCCAATGTGTGCTCCTTCTATGGGACTTTAAAGTAAATCAGCTTGAGGTGATGTGTCCTGATGTACAATGTATATACAATCATGGGAGGAGACTAATTCATCTGTTTCACCTTCTATCCCAAGCAGGGCATTCCAGATAGGAGCAGGACCTGCCATGGGGGCGCTGTACCTTATCTGCAGGGAGGGGTTGCTCATGAGGATGACTTCATACCCACTTAGTCGCTGTGCAAATGTGTTGGGTATTAAGATTTTTTTTAGCAGATACACAATCTGGTGTGTTTTCCTAGTTTCATAGGGTGGCCTAATGTAAATGATGTAGCCATTTCTACAGCCATGACACAAGAGGCCAAAGCCCTTAGACATGCCGGCATGCCTTGTATCGGAGCTGGGACTACTCTAGAAAAAAAGGCTAGAGGTCTCAACTTTTCTTCCATGCTCTTGTGCAAGGACACCAGCCATGCTTTTACAGTTATCTATTGCAAACAAATGAAAAACTTTACAATATTCAGGTAATTCCAAACCAGGAGCCGTTACCATAGCAGTTTTAAGATACACAAAAGCATTAACTATTTCATAATTTCATTTCATAAGGTCAGGACTGTCAGGTAGAGCAGCTTGTCTCAGCAAGTTGTCATAGTAGGAGCAATCAGGTATCCATTGGTGGCAGTAACCAATCATACCTAAGAAGGTTAACACTTCCTTCTTGGTATGTGGGTGGAGCAAACCCATGAGAGCTGCAGCTCTCTTGTGACTGATTCTCATTTCACCATGGGACAGAGTAAAACTAAGGCACTCAACAGTTTCCTGACACCATTCCAGCTTTTTCTTAGACACTTTGTGACCTGTCTGTGCTAGATGTTCTAACAGTAAAACAAAATCTTTCTTATAGGCTTCCTGGGAGGGACTACACAACAGTAGGCCATTGGTGTACTGAAGAAGGACAGAACCATGGCTAGGTGCCCAAGACTGTAAGGTGGCCTGGAGAGCTATTGATCCGTCACCCACTATAGGAGAAAGCTAGTAGTAGTTGTGTCTCTTCGTCAACAGGGATGGAGAAAAAAGCTTTACTTAAATCAGTAACTGAAAAACACACTGCCGAGGCAGATATGGAGGCATTGAGAGATCGTACATCAGGTACAATAGGGGTAATTGGAATCACAAGCTTATTTATGGCTCGGAGATCCTGCACAAACCTGTATAATCCATCACTCTTTTTGACTGGGTTTACGGGGGTGTTATAAGGCGATATGATGGGTCTTAAAATTCCTTGGTTTTGTCTGGCCGTGTAAGGGGTACATGAAATGTATCCTACATCAAGGCTATCTTTAGCCCAGAAGGGTGGTCCTGTGGAAATGGGGGAGGGACTTCAGTTTGAAAGAACAGTGGTGATTGTATGGCTACTCCCCCACTTTGAGTCAAGAAAATGTCAATTTCTAAGACTCCTATTAAATCTCTTCCTGAAAGATTTTCCTCGGCATGAATGTATTATCCTGAATGAATGATGTAAGAGTACAGTTCTAGTGACAAAGTCAGTTTTCTCCTGCCTCCTTCATATACTTCATGTCCCACCCGGTGCTCCTGTGGAAAGCTTTCTTATCCTCCAGAGTCCCCTGACCATACCCATATAGAATTGGTCATTTGTGTCTGTGCGCGAGAAGGGGGAGCTACTGCGCATACTTTCTGTCCAGCCAGCCAGATCATCTATGAAAGGATTTATCAAAAAATAATCCGTTCCACATACTCAGGCCACATAGGCTTTACATGTCTCTCTGGGATTAGGTGGGGGTATTCTTTATTTCCTCCCTTACCCATTCTTAATTTGGTTACAAGCAACTTATACAAACTTACCGAGGGTCGTTGTCTCACCTTACAAGACCCTCTTGCAATGTACAACAATAATATAAGCTCTAAACAATATTCTTATACTCTATACAGCAATAGAAAGAGAAGCAAACGGTTGGTAAAGTTCCCCTGATCGTCCGCCCGTCCAGCTCCTCCCGTAGGAGCCTCTACTTTTACTGTTTTCAAATTAGTCTCTCAAAGACTATTACTTTAATGTGCTTCCCAAAAGCACAGCACTTTACAATTAATCTCTCTACAATTATGCACTATACAAGGATGCAATATTGTCAGAGCCAAGGCAAGAACAGCGTCAACAAAATCGACACAATTCACTTACCTCAGATGATCATCGCATTCCACATGCTGCCACCAGCGCTGTAAGGGTCAATTTTGCTTAGACGTCTGGACAATCAGAGAAACTTCTCAGAGCCCTCGCGGAGCATTGAAATCAACACAATACAAGAAAGTTGTTTCAAAGAATATTCAGTTTAATGGCAGTGTGAGCTGAGTTTTTATATACCGTATATACTCGAGTATAAGCCGAGATTTTCAGCCTCTTTTTTGAGGCTGAAAGTGCCCCCCTCGGCTTATACTCGAGTCATCGCTGTCTGCCCGCTCGATCAGCGTGTCGAGCAGACAGACAGCGGCCATTCTATAATTCAAAAGCCGCGCCTCCGGCTCCGCCTTCGCCTGTGATAGGCGGAACACTGAATTTCCCAGCAGCCTGTGTTCCGCCTATCACGGACATCGTATCATCCTCGTACTACGGACGAGGATGATACGATGTCCGTGATAGGCGGAACACAGGCTGCTGGGAAATTCAGTGTTCCGCCTATCACAGGCGAAGGCGGAGGCGCGGCTTTTGAATTTTACAATGGCCGCCGAGGCGCCGACGAAGAGGGCACGGGACGGAGGCAAGGCAAGGCAAGGCACGGCACGGGACGGGACGGGACGGAGGCAAGGCAAGGCACGACACGGGACGGAGGCAAGGCACGGGACGGAGGCTCGGGACAAAGGCTCGGGACACAGGTAGGCTGGACACACACACACACACACACACACACACACACACACACACACACACGGATGGATGGATGGAGACACACACACACACAGGGATGGATGGATACACACACACACAGGGATGGATGGATGGATGGAGACACACACACACAGGGATGGATGGATGGAGACACACACACACAGGGATGGATGGATGGATGGAGACACACACACACAGGGATGGATGGATGGATGGACACACACACACACACAGGGATGGATGGACGGACACACAGGGATGGACGGACACACAGGGATGGACGGACACACAGGGATGGACGGACACACACACAGGGATGGACAGGCATGTCTCACCCTCGGCTTATACACGAGTCAATAAGTTTGCCAGTTTTTTTGGGGGTAAATTGGGGGCCTCGGCTTATATTCGGGTCGGCCTATACTCGAGTATATACGGTAAGCTGGAACGAAAGGAATCATGTAACACACATGGGGGGGGGGGGGGGGGTCAAGACATACAGCATGACATCTTTAGACATCTGGTTTAAACTATTTATAGGTCATGGGATGCTAATGGTTGATTTTGTCTGAAAGCAAAGTTTCACAACCAATTCTTACTGGAGCTTATCACGTGGTCATTGTGACAAACAAGACCCTAAAATAAAGATATTAGTCTGTCAGCTATTTAATGTTTCAGTCTTGTTAACTCTTTCTCACCTTTCAAGGACCATGCAGCTTAAGATACGGGAACTTATTTTTTGTAATATTATTGAGTTTTATGGTAAATACAGACAATATCAAACCACATTTTACCAACAACCGGTTACAGTAAAAATTTAACCAGTTTACAACAACGTAATACAACAAACAACAAACAAACAAACAAAAAAAAAGAGAAATAAAAGCAAAAACAATGCAACACTTGCCCAGACAGATATATACATTCGTCAAACCTCCAGCTGGAGGTAGGTACAGTATAAAGTCATCCAGCTCAATGCCATCTTGGTCAACGATACAGGATAATGCCTGCATTTCGGTTCCCCAGTGAGAATTTAAAATCCAAGTAACTCCTTTCTAATAACATGAGTTCAGCCAGTAACTCCCCCATATCCCCAGAAACACACTCCCCGTCTTTATATCCCATACCAAGGACCATTAATTGTATTTGATAGGATGATCCATTTTTAGCGTAAAACAGCAGGAGAGTCAGAAGAGTTCATATAGCCCTAGTAGTGGGCAATGGTTCAACCAGGTGCAACAGGTATACGTCAATGGACAGTGAAATCGAGATAGAGGTGACTGACCTGATACACTGCGCTTGCTAGTAGGGTTTAATGTGGGGACAGTCCCAAAATACATGCCTAAAGTTTGCAAGGGATGCAGAGCATCTCCAGCATAGAGTGTTGGTTCCCAAACATCCTAGCTAATCTGGCTGCTTGATGTAGGGGCACTCAGCAGGAGGGGGACCAGGAGCGCTAGCGAGGGACCTGAGAAGAGAAGGATCGGGGCTGCTCTGTGCAAAACCACTGCACAGAGCAGATAAGTATAACATGTTTGTTATTTTTAAAGAAAAAGAATGAGACTTTAGTATCAATTTAAGGCCCCTCTCACACGGCTTTCCGATGAGGTCCACCTGTCAGTTTTTCAGGTGGACCTGATCAGATACTCCATTCAGCCCTATGGAGCAGCAGATGTTAGCGGTGACATGTCTGCTGACACCTGCTGCTATCCGATCCGATCCTGTCTGCAGAATCTAGAACAGGTAGTGGGAGTGTCTTTTACCTTAAGGGCACTTTCACACTCACAGCGCCCGGGCGTTGTTTTAGCTGTGTTTTTTGGCCGCTAACAGGGTGCTTTTAACCCTGCTAGCGGACGAAAAAGAGTTAAAAGAGCCTGCAAAGCACCGCTTCGCCAGCGCTGCCCATTGAGTTCAGTGGGCAGGGGCACTCTAGGAGGCTTTCACATTGGAGTGACAGGAGAGGCGCTTTACAGGCACTATTAGTGCTATAGCGCCTGTAAACCACCTCCGTGTGAAAGGTGTCTAATGCAGAAAATCCAGATTTACAATATGAATCTTTTGAAATATGGAAATATAACACATTAATTTGGCTTAGTCTTTTTCTGCACTGACTAAGAAATAACAGATGTATATGTTTGTATATTATCTCCTTGCAAAAATTCTGATTATACACACTTTGCTACTATACAGTATGTTGATGGTAACCTGGTAGGACAGTTACCAGCATAAATAAACAATGTGGGTCCAAATTCAGCAGTGATCGCTAAACCCTGGGCAGAACACAGCTGTTACAATCTCTACAGATCATAAAACTTTATTAAAGTGTGCAACACCAAGCTCTCCTGTCAGAGACAATCGTATGCTCTGTTAAGAAAACAGTTGTGTTCTTTCCAGGATCTGCTTCGTTGTAAAGGTTAATTAGTTATGATAAATTACACCTGATTTTCTTGGGGCAGTGTATGCTACATAGCATTTCTTCATCCTCTCTCATTGGTTTGCAATGATGTCAGAGTCTATTTGGCCATGTAATTTGATTTTATCTGAAAAGCAAAGGTCCATGAAGGGGCATTTTATATGAGATTGAAAGGAGACACATGGCTGTGGAGTTCAACCAAAATCTGAAAATAAAAAGAATAAAAACACCTTTCGTTGTCAAAACCCTAAAACTACAGCTGATCTGGAGGAAGGGAAAAATATTGTCCAATTTGTGCTAACAGGAAAAAAACCCCCTACTGATCCCCAAAGGCAATCAAATATTCCCTGGATCAATATCATACAGCAGTGATGGCGAACCTTGGCACCCCAGATGTTTTGGAACTACTTATCCCATGATGCTCAACCACACTGCAGAGTGCATGAGCATCATGGGAAATGTAGTTCCAAAACATCTGGGGTGCCAAGGTTCACCATCATTGTCCTACAGTGTTATTTATTTTGCCTGTTAATCACCAGTTACAATTAGGTGTATGTGGAAACATGTCCAGCCATTGTTTTTGAGCAGTCTACTGAGTTGACTAACACTAGCTCCTTTGGAAAGCTATCTTACATTACCACAGCTTTTACTGGAGAGAACCCTCATATAACATACACAAATAAATCTCTTTTCTTCCAGGCACAAAGAGTATTTATTGTCTTTTGTCATGACAAACAACTTTTAACTAGCTTTACAATAGATCCTTCTATAGAGGGAAGACTAATCAGGAATTTCATAAAAGGGCCTACAGGCACATTCTAAGCATGCAGAAGTCCAATCCTGATTTTTCTTTAGGTAGGCACGTTGGGGGTAACCATGGGGGAAAATTTCCATATATCAACTTTCTCATCCTTGATCGAGTGCACCGTAACTATAGAGGTAGAGACTGTAACCGAGTATTACTCCAGTGAAACACGCTGGATAGTATACTTGGATGCCACCTCGCCCCCTGGTTTAAATGATATGATAAACTACCAACCTTTTTTGGAGGGCTTCTCATCAGGGGAATGGGAAGAATAAATGGTTTCTGGAGTTGATGGCTATCTGGTTCCCCTTTTGGGATTCTAACTTCTGTCTGTTTTCTTATTTCCTCCCCTTGTTTTCTTATTTCCTCCCCTTGTCTGGCTATGAATTACTTATATTCTTCAGTCCAGTATAGTATTATATATATGCTGCCCTGATTGGCCCATTTATGAATTATTACAGAGTTGTTATTTGTATGTATGTGCCTTGCTGTTTTGGTGTTTTTGCCCTCTTTCTCTTTCTCATGTGCAATCTGACATTGGTGGCTCTTGTTTATATGTTTGCCTCTTGGCGAGTGATGTCTCACCTGGCACACAAAGGGGTTTCTCCACAATGTTTATGTGGGCTCCCCCTTGTGACTACGCGGCGCTGGCGAGGTCGAACCTCTTATGTGGTTCCGCTCCTTTGTCAGCAAGACGCGTATTGTGCATCGGTGTCACTGGAGTGCAGGGCACTGTCACGCCTTATTTGGGGTGCACTCTCAGAACAGTTGGTCCTCTCTGATCACAGCACGCATGCGAGGCGACCTTTCACCGTCCTCGCATGCACGATACACATGGGACTATAGCACATGTCCGGTCGTCCCAGTGTGTATAAAGATCTCGCTGCGGCCGGATATCTACACGGCTGTGGCGGACCTGACATCGGATCTATGATCGATCGTTTGATAGGCGGTAAGATGGTGGGTTTCATCATGCTTTGCTCGGCTTTCTTAATTCAGTCTTAGTGATTTATAATCTAAAAGCATCCCTCTTTCCAATCCCCCCCTCCCCCTTTTTGGTCCAGCACAGGCATTCCTCCTGAAAAGAGGGATCTATTGAAAAA
Source organism: Lithobates pipiens (assembly GCF_037356315.1). Lineage (NCBI taxonomy): Eukaryota > Metazoa > Chordata > Amphibia > Anura > Ranidae > Lithobates > Lithobates pipiens. The sequence continues at coordinate 104,515,591 of NW_027507748.1, forward strand.
TTTCCCTGCTATTTTTTGTGGGACCTGTTTTTGAGGGATACTGTTGACTATGTGAGAAATACCTATCTCCTAGGTCAGTGATGGCGAACCTATGACACGCGTGTCAGTGCTGACACGCGTAGCCATTTGGGGTGACACGCACAGGATTTCATGCGATTCATCCTCGGCTCCTGCACGGCCGCCGAGGATGAAAGAATCTGTGCTGGAGGAACGCGGGGGGGCGGGACGTGTGATCTCCCCCGCCCACACTCACTTACTGTATCGCCGCCGCCCCTTTCTGAGCGCAGGGGCTGCTGGTAAGGCGTGCGTGCCGTGCGCACACACGTCATCAGCGCGGCGAGGGAGGACCCGCAGGAGAGGAGCGCGGGAACAGTGCGCGCCTCTCTCCAGTCAGGCCAGCACAGAGAGTCTACTCCTGGGACTGTCAGTTACGACCGCACCACAGCAGGGAACAGCGGAGTGCCAACGGGAACTGTGAGCGTCATTAGCAGCAACTATTGGGGTGCCATGGACTTGCCCACAATAACTGAGATAAGTGAGGGGGAGGTTGTGTTAGCTTGTTAGGCTAGTTAACCCCTAATTGGCTATCTATAATTCTATCTGCTGTCACTGGCCCACTGATGGAGCACCCAAAAAATAAAAAACAAAGGTTAAGTAAAGGGAGTGGTAGTAGCAGTGGCCGACCCTTTCAAGAGACATGGAGCGAGATGTATGGCATTATAGAAAAAAATGGCAGATCATTTTGCGTTCTATGTACTGAAACGGTAGTAAGCAGAACGTGGAATATAAATAGACATTTTGAAACTAATCATTCCCAGCTCTTGGAAAAAAGTGAGGATGATAGGAGGGAATACATTTCCAGGAAGCTACACCTTTATAAGAGCCAATCTAACTCCATCCTTAAATTTATAAAAGGCTCTACAAATTTAAACTCTGCAAGTTTGAGCATTGCTCACTCCATAGCTCAGCATGCAAAAGCGCTTAATGAGGGAGAATTTATTAAAGAAACTCTCCTAAGATGTGCGCCAGTTCTATTTCACGATATGCAGAATAAAGATGCAATTATTAAGAGAATATCTGAGTTACCACTCAGTAGAAATATCATAAAAGACCGAATAATGAGACTGAACACAAACGTACAACAGCAATTAAAGAGAGACATAAGGAATTGTAAATATTTTTCCATCTCTCTTGATGAAACTACTGATGTCACATCGCATGCTCAGTTGGCTATTATTGGTCGATATTCTGATGGTCACACAATGAGAGAAGAGTTGATAAAGTTAGTATCAGTGCCAACAAGTACATCAGGAAGCGAAATATGTAAGGTTGTTATGCAAACATTCTGCGACCTAAGCATTGATATATCTAAAGTTGTGTCAGTGACGACAGATGGTGCCCCAAACATGGTGGGGAAAAACGTTGGATTTGTGAAATTGTTTACAGAAGCTATTGGACATGCGATTGTGCCTTTTCATTGTATTATCCATCAGGAGGCTTTATGTGCCAAGGCAGGATTCACTGACTTAAATGACTTAATGTCAGTTCTAACAAAAATAGTTAATTTAATAGCTGCTCGCCCCCTTCACAAGCGAGAATTTTCAGCACTTTTACAGGAGGTTGATTCCACCTACAGTGGACTGCTGATGTACAATAATGTAAGATGGTTGAGCCGAGGAAAGGTTCTTGAGCGCTTTGTGGAGTGCTTTGAAGAAATTAAGGTATTTCTTGAAGAGAAGGATCTGGGAAACTTTCCTCAGCTCAATGATGATAAGTGGGTCAACACCCTGATGTTTTTTACAGATCTCTCTGTTCATGTTAATGAACTGAACTTAAAGTTACAAGGTTTTGGCAAAAGTATTGATGTTATGTTTGGATACATAAAAGCTTTTGAAAGTAAAGTAAAAATTTTCAAGCTGGATGTAGAAACTAAAACGTATAAGTATTTTCCTCGAGTACAAAAGCATTTTGAGAAGGCCAGTGCAGCTGTACGAAATGAAGTGGAACTCTTGCATATGAAGTACCAGCATGTTTTAGACTCGTTACTTGACCAGTTTACTGATAGATTTAGTCAATTTAGAAGCCTAGAACAGACCATGAAAATAATTAAGTATCCTGATGTAGTAGTCTACAATAGTTTGGAATTAAATGGTTTCCAATGGATGCAAATAGATGATTTGGAGATGCAGCTTGCAGAATTTCAAGACAGCATCTGGGCTCAGGTGTTTGTTGACTTGAGGTCAAAGCTTGAGAATCTGGAAAGGGGCCGCTTGGAGAATAAAGATGAGTGCCACTACGAACAGGAAATTTGGAGTGCCTGGAACAGACTACCAGACACTTTTAGCACCCTGACAAATATAGCAACAGCTTTACTCACAATTTTTCCTTCTACGTACTTTTGTGAGACCTTATTCTCAGCATTAAATAATATCAAAACCAACAAAAGAAACAGATTGACAGATGAGGTTAGTAGCGCTTTCTTGGGCCTGAAGTGTACAAAATACCAACCTTCAATTGAAGATTTAGCCAATGAAATTCAGCAACAAAAAAGTCACTAATAGGCAGGTTAGTTAAAGAATTCGCCCTCCCCCTCACTTATCTCAGTTCACGGCAGGGCTGTGGAGTCTGCTGCTTCCAGCTCCACGTCCTCATCAACATGCCGCTCCGGCCCGTCCCCGCTATGAATATTCATAATCATCGCCCTCGCGTCACTAGGAATATTCATAGCAGGGGCGGGCTGGAGCGGCATGTTGATGAGGACGTGGAGCTGGAAGCAGCCGACTCCACAGCCCTGGTTCACGGCACCCCAAACAAGTTCAATAATATCAAGGGCAACATACGAAATTGACTGATGAACAAAGAAGTTACTAAGCAGGTATGTTAAATAATTTGTTTTTGGTTTATTAAATACAATTATATATTGCAATTATACATTTTTGTAGTTTAAACTATAAATTGCGCAAAAATTATGTTTTTTTGTCGAAGTGACACACCACGCGAGTTATGCTCGATTTTTTGCCGATTTTTGACACACCACACCAAAAAGGTTGCCCATCACTGTCCTAGGTGTTCCTTATTTTATATATACACACTAATGTACACCAATTTGGTATAATTAAGAGATATTTGAGTTATTACTATGTTATTTCTGTTCACCTAGATTATACCAGCTCTGATGTCATACATGTGATCACCAATTGGACCTTTGCTAAGATATCCTTTGCCTATGAGGTGTTTAGCATCTAAGACCCATCCGTCCAATCTCTCTGTTCTCCTTGTGGGGGGGCCTCTAGGTCTCTTCACTCTTTTACTCTTCATATAAACAATTGATATCAGTGGTATGTACTTGATATTTCCATCAATATTTTCTTGCAGTCTTCTTTCTCAACCTGGGTTTACTATCTTTTTAATTATATATATTTTTTCAATAGACATATTTGCTCTGTTTGTTAATAACCCCTGAAGAAAGGCATCTAGCCAGAAACGTCAGGTCCATCAGAGATGTAATAAATGTTTGTATATGTATCATTTGTTTATTTCATATTTCTATGTCCATTGTGACCATTTTAATCACGTCTAAATTTATACAATAAATATATTGTTTTGATACCATTGGTGTATTGGACACTTTAAAATTCCCACTTTCCCAAGGGGGTTTTCTTTTTGTAATTTTACAATATAGACCAGTTATATAAAGCATTTTTCAAAAAAGATCATATGCACCCTTTCATTGAACCTGCATTTAATAAGTAAAGATTTTCTATCTTATAGGGATCATAAAAATGTTAATTGTGCCTAAGACCCCCAAAATATTTAGTTTGCCTTAAATTCCTGCACACCCTGTACCTAGGCGCTCCTGAAGCCTCATAGATGCATATCTGTGGTGTAAGATCTATGGCTACTAATCTCACAAGGTTTGGAGATTTGCTGACATCATTACTGTGATGCTAATAGTTCTTCTTGCTGTAGAGAAACCTTTATCTGAAGACCAGCAGTGCAAGAATCTTTCTGCTTCTGCTATCTCCATTATATGGATCTGTGCTTCCTCCACCTCATTAGCTTGATCATTATCCCACCAGCCATCAAATTCGGCAGTCATCAGTGGGATAGCTCTACTGCGAAAATGCAAAGTTCCTTTACCAAGAGATACAGTGCCGAGCAAAGTATGGTAAGTCAGTAGTGGAGAAATAGTCAGCTACAGGAAGCATTCAAATAAATTAGCTGCCTTAACGTTAATGTGCTTTAATGTGCATGCATTACATGCATCACAACAGAGTGCTATGGTAAGAATGAGCCCTAATGCTATATTGTTATAAATGTTCTCTCCCCATCAGGGAGGGATCCGCACTCCCAGGGCTGCTGCCCCTAGGAGCAGAATCACTGAGACAAGATACTGCAGTTTGGGCCTCAGTGGTTGCCGAGCTGAGGGCCTTACGAGGATTGCTGAGGAGGCATAACGGTCGAAGGAAACTGCCTCAGAGTCCTGGTCTGGAGAAGGATTTTGTTATCTCCCTCATGAAAGTTCTACCTGTGGAGGCTGAGTGGCAGACAGCTCCAAGGATACCGTGAGTGAAAATCTTACAGGGAACTAATAGCTGAGCAAAGGAGAAGGGATCAGGTGCTAGAGATTGCCCTATGGTCTGCAGCTGACAAGAGAGGTTTGTCCTGTACTGTTGCTAAATGTTTTGGAGTATCCTGTAACCCCTAACCTTGTCCCCCTGTTAAAGTTATTCAGCAATAAACACTAAAAAGACATCGCCTAGACTGATATTTAATTGTCGGTGTGCCGGGGTTATTGGTGATCTCTGTACTACTAGCCTCTCTGTCTCCAGCTTATTCGAGGGTCAGTGCTACATGTGTATACAACAGTGCATTTTACAGATAGTACATTTTTTTAGAACAAATTTTTTTTTCGGAACATGTGGTTTATAATGTAAAACAAAGACAACAAGATGGGGGGCATCCCTATTATATAAGTTTAATGGGGTGATGAGGATATCTAGGTGAAGCACAATAGGGCCATGTTAAAAATACAGGCAAAAGGGGCAGGTGCTCCAAGCCCACTAGTTCATCCGGTTCTGTCATAAGATGGTGCAAAGCCCATTTTTATGAGAATATTCTATTTCCATAAGGATAATTCAAGTATGATTGAGCTGTATTAATTTTTTAGATGTAAACTTTATTCACTATATTTTTACCTTAATCCAGTTGTTTGCAAACCAAATAAACACATAACTTACAATCTGGATGATATATTTATTGCATCTTTTATGTTGTTTTCTTGTAGCCCTGATGAAGGGACAACTGTTGATCCCCTGAAATGTGTAGGCTTCAACTGAATGTGACCTTGAATTAAAAAAAAAACCCTTTGCACTTCAGTGTACCACATCTGGTACTTACAGTACCTCTTTACACACTAGCTTTCTACAGAAGAAAACTGGACTGTCAGTTGCTGGTGGTAGACAGTGTCACCTCCCATCCAGGAGCAAACTACAGCAGGAAATTCTTTCTGAATGTTTAAAGTACCTTTTAGAAAAAAAATGTCTTTATTTTCATGAAAGTAAAAAAAAAAACATCAAAAGGAAAGTCATTACCACATGGCTATTCCCATGTAAAAACTTTGTCCATTTTTAAATTCTAAAATACAGAATCTATTTCTCACTATACATCCATATTTACCCTAGGGCCTATGCTATATATTATATGGCAGGTCCCGTGACATGCTATGTAATATATACTGAAAATGATGCTGAAAGGCCAACTATAGCAATTTTTTGACAAGTTGAACCACATGCTGGTTTCATACATCTTTTGGGGACTTTGGGTGAGATAATATCCCCCCCCTCGCTATAACTCATTCTGTCTGACTGCCATTACAACTGACGATGGAACACCTTCCTAATGGATCCTCCATGTAACTAGAAAAAATAATTCAGTACGGCATCGTTATCAGGGGGTGCAGACAGAAACTACTTTGGACCCATCTCTGCAATTGAGTATTCCGCCTTCTGGTGTCCATCCTTAATTGAATTTGGGTGTATTTTACTTTATCAATAACCTGTAATAAGAAACATAAGGAGGCTGCATTGATTTTCTTCCCCCATTCTGAAATAACTAGTTGCCTGGCTGTCATGCTCACCCTTTGGCTTCAATACTTTGAGTGACTAACTCTGAACAATTATACATACCAGGAGTTCTGCCTTCCTACTGGTTAGGAAAGTTTCACATAATGAAATGCATTAAAGTCACAGATAGCCAGGCAATTACATTTTCAGAAGGAGGTCAGCAATGGCAGCCCCCACATCTTTCTAACTGTGGGTTCCCTTCAAGTTGATGTATAAAATTGGTATCAGATAATAGCTGGGGTTATAATTGTTCTGCATAGTTCTATCTTTCAGAAAATGGATTTTTCTTCTTTGGTCTTTGCTTCAGATGCACAGCCAGCATTACAAATGCTGTTAAAATGATGGCAGCTCCAGTCACTGTGTATGCAATTCCCAGGAACATGTTACTTCCGCCACACCAAGAGAGCGTAGATAGAATTGCGTATTTTCTTCCTCCAAACTTCGATACAGGAAAATCTAAACGTGCAGGTTAAGAACATAATTTATTCCATGCTTTGCTAGTAAGAGCACCTCTGTTCTAGAGTTGTAGCAAGGTAAGATCTCTCACAGCCTTCTTCAGACTTTTTACCTCCAGAGGTCAATAGCAAAAATTCCCATTACATCAGGGGTCAATAGGAAGATGCCACGTTTACAGAAAGCTGAAAGATACTTGATGTCATGCTGCTGGTTTTGCCAAGTATCTTTGGTCCTGAAACTATCCAGGCGCCATCAAATTGGAGGTCATCTGTCAGAAGTCTAGTTGGAGGCCAGGTTGCTGAGAGGGCTCCCCTTGCAGCTGAGTGCAGCGCAACTCTGAAGGTGGAACAAGGAATGCAGTGCCCACAGAAGCAGGGTTTGCCGGTGGCTGTGGCCTGATGACTTGATCACTGTGGAGCAGCTGAAGTAAGCTGGATGCACTGTGTGGTAGGTGTGCTAAAAAGGAGCCAGACATAGTGGGTAGTTGGGAAATTTGGTAGGAGAATCAGAAGCAAGGCCAGGGGTCATACACAGTAAGATCAGTCCTTAAGCAGATTAGGGGACCGAGGTAGGGTCACTGGAACAAGCCAAGGTCATTCACAGTAAGACAGGCAGAAGCAGAGTCGGTGAGCCAAGCCGAGATCAAGCAGTGGAGCAGGCAGAAGTAGGTCAGAATATAAGCCAGAGGTCAAGCCAAGAGATCAGGATAAGCAGGTAGAGGAAGCCGGGATGTTCAATGGGAAGTCCACGATCAGAATGCAGGAACACAGGGAACACAGGGGAGCGACAATAATCCAGCAACTCAGGGATCTCAGCAGTGAGTTTATATAGGCAGTGGGTGTCAGCATCTATCATACCCTGCGCACTCCCTTTAGCTCTGTCATGCATCTGCGTGCACCCGTTAGCGTCGTTGTGCAACTACATACGCCGATAGCCTGGAGGCTTGTCTGGTGCAGCCATGATGAGTATTGGCGACATTGCCAGTCCTATGGCTATTTCCCTGACATCATCAGCCACATCTCAAGAAGCCCCTAGCAACCTCTGGAGGAGGCTGTAAGAGAAGACCAGTTAACAAACACGCATTGGCGCACATGTGCGGGCACACTAGCATGTGCACAAGAAGAAATATGCATATGTGCATGCGTCTGCGTGCACAAGCATGCACCTGTGCGCGTGCACACACACGCATGCACTGGTGGTAAATGGCGTATTTAAACTGAGCAATGACATGAGCACATTGCTGAGTGGTCTTTCAGCTTGTTCCTGTTTGACTGTGCCCTGATCTGTTTCCTGCTTACCTGTGTTTGACCTGTCTTGACCTCAACCCTCCTTTGGACTTCCGCCTGCTGACCTTGGCCTGTGATTGTCTGTCTCATGCTCTTGTACCTTGCTGTCCGACTGTGTAGCGACTTCGGCTTGTATCCTGTTCCTACTTTAGTCTCACATTCCTGTACCCTGCACTGTTGATGACCCCTTGGCTTATGTTCTGGCTACGCTCCTGCCTACTGATCCAGCGTCACAGAGTTCCAGTTCTGGATGCCTGTCTGGTGATTTACGGGCCTCAGCTGGTGCCGCCTGCTATACCGGCCCTAGTGCCACTCTGTGTCCTACACTCCCTGTCATCACTACCAGGGGTGTTGAACAGGAGGTGCAAGAGAAGTCCCCTCTACAGCTTAATCTCCACCAGGTACATGACTGAGCTTTAGCTGAGAATGGCTGATCTATCAAGTGAAAAGATAGCCATGGAGTGAAGGCTAACAGTACTGTGAAGCAGCACTGTAGTTTGACACACCTGGGTCCCTCAGCAAGATATAAGTCGAGATTCAATCCTCTACCAACTATTCCAGACTCAACATCAACCACCACTGTAACGCTCCCTGTAGCCAACATACCCACCCCATCACCACCTTTAAGCTATTTTCAACAAATTACTGAAATATGTAAATATCTCTGCTTCTATTGGTTCAGTAAACTGTTAAAGTGGTTGTAAACCCTTACAACACACTTTGACCTACAAGTAAGCCTAGATTAAGGCTTACCTGTAGGTCCAAGAAATATCTCCTAAACCTACACGGTTTAGGAGATATTTGGCAAAAGACAGGCACTGCTGTCTATGGCGCATGCGCCGTAGACCGCGGCACGCAGGTGTACTGAGCGTGACATCGTCAACGACGAAGATGCCGCGCGTATCGGCTCCCGTGCGCATGCGTGGGAGTGATGTCATCGCGGCTATGCCGAATGACAGCGGCGGAGCAGCAAGACCCCACCGAGAAGATGGATGCACCGGACTACAGGGGACAACGGTGACTTCGCTGGCTCCTGTGTCAGGTAAGTGACACATAATCGATGCATAGTAGTCCATTATGCTTTGCCTTTGCAGGGATTGAAAGAGGAAGTAAACTTATCAGGTTTTACTTCCTCTTTAAAGGGCATTCCTGGTGTGGACCTCTCCTTTCTACATGGGGATATCTCCAGGAAAGGAAACTCATGCTCAAGAGGCAAAGCAGGATCCATTGGTGTAAGGTTTAAAGCAGAGGACTGTCAACATGCACCGGTTAGACTAGGATTGGGTTGCCCCACAGGCACCCCCATGTGCAAAGGAGAGAATAGAATAGTTCTCTAGGGGTGAGCCCCATGGCCATGGTAAACTGTTAAGGCAAGGTCATTGCCCCTGGGAATAGGCAGGGTTAAAGTGTGTGCATGCTCCCCTGTGACACAACAGCTCTGTCATGACTGTTTTTCCGCAACTGCTTTGAAGGTCCTTTAATAATCAGATGAACACCCTTCAAGCACTGTAACCTTTTGCCCAGACATAAATGTTATTGACTTCATTGGGCTTCATTCTTAATGGGCGTAGATGGCTGTGGAGCCAGCACAGAGGTTTTTTGGACATAAAAAAAAAAACACCAGATGGTTTTGCTACCAATAAGTAACAGCTAACAAGTGACTATACATGTTCACAGTAAGGCCGCGTACACACGCGGGGACTGTTCGCCCAACTTTGTCCGTCAAACAGTTTCGGCAAACAGTCCGCTCAAAATTAGCATGGACGGACATGGCCACACACGACGGACGAACAGTTTGCTGAAACCGTGCGCGATGACGTGAACGGCACGTACGACGGGACGAAAAATACGACGTCCTATACACTGCATTATAACTTTCGGCGTGTAAATCCTTTCTGAGCATGCGCGGAACTTAGTTTGACGAACAAGCCTACACACGAGGGGACTGTTCGCTGAAACAAGGTTTCAGCGGACAGTTTTTCGGAATTTCCGAAAAACCTTGTTCAGCGGACTGTTCGCTGAAACTGTCCGCTGAAAGCCCACACACGAGCGGACTGTCCGCTGAAACTTGGTTTCGGCGGACAGTTTCAGCGAACAGTCCCCGCGTGTGTACGCGGCCTTAGCCTGTAACTGCAGGTTGGTACAGCAGCTCTTTTCCCCCCAATGTCTTTTTATAAAGCTCACACATAATCATTCACAGAAAGGATACTATATTCTATGACGTAGGTATAATTCCCAGCAGGGAGGCCATTCGAAAACTGTTGTACACGAGAAAGACGACGATAAAGTTTCCTGAAGGATGGGAATGCAGCCACTCTCATCCAGTTTATAAAGTCATCATTTTTGTAACCATTGTTATTGGGATCGTTGGGATCGAGTTCGTAAGCAGGCTTTTGCCAGTTGTGAGGCCTTGCACTTCCTGCAATGAAAGAAAAGTAAATGAACCCACTATATCTATGAAAATGCACCTTGGTAGATTTTATTATTATTATTATAATACAGGATTTATCTAGAGCCAACAGTTTTCTCAGCACTTTAAAAATTGCATTGATTTATGTTTTAGCTTACACAGCAGTAAGTCTCCAGAACTCATCATCGAAACTCTATTTCTTAATAGTTCAAATAATTATTATTTTTATTTGGGCTGATGATTTGCACATTCTACACAATACCGTAGGTTCTTGTGAAAATTTGAAGTTTAAGAAAAACCAAAAGATATTTTTATATTTATTATATTGTTGCTGTCTATATCTGGGGAGATTGACCATATCTGTTGGTCCTGAGGAACACTGTCTCTGGTACAAAAAGATATAGGAAAAACAAAATTTTTGAGTTTTTGAAACTGAAACAGAAGGTAGGAGAAAATCTTCAGATTGAATGCGCTTTCTGATGACACCTTCTAAGGTTTATTCACATGGATGACAGCCCTTGCTGCCCCTCTGAAGAGCAATCAGTAGTGAAGGGCTGTCTGTTAACAGGCAGCTGGGAGGGAATATGTTGTCTCCTCATGGCCTGTTCTAACCCTGAAAAGGCTGAAAGACCACACTGCAACTACATGCATTTCAGAGTGGTTGCATTATAGTCCCCTTGTTATCATTGTGTTGTGTTCGCCGGCACTCCTGCCCGCCGAACACTAAAGGGGTTTAATGTGTACAGCCCTAAGCCCCTGAATGTTCTTTAGGTGGGCAGTAAAACCACTGGTCATGCGTCTGTTTTTATCACCCCCTAGCTACCTATGTGAACGAAGTATAAGTGAGGCTATCCCCTTACTTTGTAAAGATCTTATTTAACTCCTTGCTGTGTCTTTGGAACAGGCAATACAATTATTTTAGCCAAAACAAAAATGTCCTTCTTTAACCACCTCAATACTGGGCACTATCACCCCTTTTCAGTCCAGGCCAATTTTCAGCTTTCAGTGCTGTCGCACTTTGAATGACAATTGCACAGTCATGCAACACTATACCCAAATTACATTTTTATAATTTTTTTCACACAAATAGAGCTTTATTTTGGTGGAATTAAATCACCACTGGGTTTTTTATTTTTTGCGCTATGAATGAAAAAATCAGAAAATTTTGAAAAAAAAAATAGTTTTCACAGCTTCTGTTATAAAATTTTGCAGATAAGTAATTTTTCTTCGTACATTTTTACCAACATTTATAATGCTAGATTTCTTTGATAAAAGTAACCCAAATCAGTCTATATTATTTTGTCTGTGTGAAAATTATAGAGTCTACAATGGTGCCAGTCATTGAAAATTGATCACACCTGATGTACTGATGGCATATCTCATTTCTCGAGGCCTAACATGCCAAGAGAGTACAAATATCCCCCAAATGATCCATTTTTGGAAAGTAGACCGTCCAAGGTATTTAGTAAGAGGCATGGCAAGTTTTTTGAAGTTGTAATTTTTTTCTCACAATGCCTCGGAATATGAAGAAACAACTTTTTTTTCCCACAAAAATGTCAGGTTAACAGGTTATTTCTCACACACGGCATAGGCCTACTTGCAACTACACCCCATAACACATTATGTTACTCATCCTGAGTATGACAATACCACATGTGAGACTTTTTGTTTGCAAGTGTAGCGTCGATCAGGGCAGGACTTAGCGTGGTGGGGGCCCCTGGGCTTGAGTCACTTTCGGGCCCTACCTTTAGGAGGGAATTTTAAGGGAAACATTTTTTAGGGAGGAAGTTTAAGGAAAAAAACTTACATTTAAATGCCCATCAATGCAGCCTTATCAGTGTCCATCTGCAGCCTTGCCCATCCATCTGCAGCCTTGTCCAGTGTCATTTGCAGCCATATCATTTGCAGCCTTGTCATTGCAGTCTTGAAGTTTAAAAATAGCGCCGCCGAGATACAGAGTCCTCTGTATCTCGGCGGCTCTCAGGTCCTCTCAGCAGCTTTCCGGTCCTCTCGGCGGCTCTCGGGTCCTCTCGCAGTCCTGAGTGGAGCCGAGAGTAGCCAAGTGTACTCGGCTTGGCTCACAGTAACACCCAGTCCCTGTGTTATGTCCATCATAGGGAGAGACTGGGCGTGACTGTGAGCGGAGCCGAGCCAAGTACACTCGGCTATGTATCTTGGCGGGGCCCCCTATTGAGCGGGGCCCATGGGCTTGAGCCCAGTCAAGCCCAATGGTAAGTCCTGCCCTGGCGTCGATACTCCTGAAGAGTACACGCTATGTTTGTAAATTAATTTTTTTCCCTAGACTATAGTTTGGTCTTGGGGTTAATTTCACTAAATTGCGATTCTGGCATCAGTTTGGCTGGACTATAGGTGCATGTATCACTTCTGACAGGCATTAGAACGCAGTCTGGTTGGACGCATTGGGTACCAATCTCTCTCTTGGAGCCAATTAGTGGGTGCGTGGTCTCGCTGTGAATTCCGAGAGAGGGTACTTAAAGCGGGGTTCCACCCTAAAGTGGAACTTCCACTCATTGGAACCCCCCCTTCGGTGTCACATTTGCCACCTTTCAGGGGGGAGGGGGTGCAGATACCTGTCTAAGACAGGTATTTGCACCCACTTCCGGGCATAGACTCCCATGGGAGTCTATGCCTCTTCCTGTCCCGGTGAGCTGTCTGCTGGGACACACACGGGTCCCAGAGACAGCGCGGACCATTCATATTGCGCTGCTCAACTCGCACATGCGCAGTAGGGAACCGGGAAGTGAAGCCGCAACGCTTCACTTCCTGATTCCCTCAACTAGAATGGCGGCAGCAGCCGCCGAGAGCTGAGCAATCGATCGATCGCTGCCGACATCGCTGGATCCTGGGACAGGTGAGTGTCCATTTATTAAAAGTCAGCAGCTGCAGTATTTGTAGCTGCTGGCTTTTAATATATTTTTTTACAGTGAAATCCCTCTTTAAGGTGGAAGTCATGTGGTTCTGGGTTCCGGTCCAAAAGTATGTTGTGACTCCGTGGTCCTGGTCTTCCTGACCAGCCCCCAGAGGCACTCATGGCCTGGGGTGCAGATCCATCTAGTAACTGGAAGGAGGATTTCAAGGTGGTCCAGTGCCGTCTCAGATTTTGAAGAGGCCCAGAAACTCAAACTGCAACCAGGGCAGGACTCTTCGGAAGAGGGCCATGCACAAGGCTGGCTGCTCGGTAAGAGCCTGGAAGCTGAGTTGTAAGGACACCAAGTAAATCTGCATTCTTATGGTATCGCCGGACCGGCTGCAAGATTCTGGGGACCCTGATGTAAGGAGGGGCTCTCTGGGTACCCTGATGTAAGGGGGGGCTCTCTGGGGATCCTAATGTAAGTAGGGAAGCTCTCTGAGGATCCTGATGTTAGGGGAGGCTCTCTGGGGACCCTGATGTAAGGGGGATCCGCACTACGTAATAATATTTTATATATACCTTCATGATTTCTTGCACCGGGGGCCCTGAAGATTCTAGTTACGCCTCTGAACAGAGGTATGAATAATGGGCCTGAAATAAGTAAACCATGGACTACAAGTGATCTGTCCCACCTACCGTGGAGGAAGATGGAACTTGTAGGCTTCCCATTCATAGATCACTTTGAATGAATAATGCGGCTGTGTGAGTGGAGCCAGACACATCCACACTAAATTCAAATATCAACAGGTGAAGGTATGTGGGGGTGGTTTGAGAGTGGAGGGATTTGGGGAATGTGATCATAAAATGGGTGCAACACATATGATCTCAAAGGAGGACTATGCCTTTAAGCTGGAAAATCTATTCTGGAGTTGGGTAGAATCACCTTTCAATCTCTCTAAGCCCTTGTACACACGATCGGAGATTCCGATGACCAAATCCGTCAGAGTTATTCCGACGGATTCATTCTGGACTCGGTCCGGAAGTGATGTTGCATACACACGGTAGGACCAAGTTGTCTGAATTTGTGGTTGCAAAGAACGCGGTGACGTAAGCCGTGTACGGGGGGCCTACAAAAGGGAAGTTCAGCACCACGTCTGGCACCCTTTGGGCTCCTTCTGCTGATCTCGCGTTAGTAGAAGTTTGGTGAGAGACGATTCGCGCTTTTCAGATTTGTGATTCAGATCGCTACTGCTCTTCGGTTTGTGCTTGTGTGTGCGTATCTGATAATCAGTGCGTGCAGTCAGTAAGTATTTGTTTCTCATTGTGGACTATATCTTGATATAGTACGCTTTGATTTGCATTTCTTATTGTCTGCTTGCTTCTGCTATTCAGGTCGCTCTTTCAGGCCTTGCTGTTTATCGGTGCTTTCTGTTGTCCGTTCTGACGAGCCGACCGCTTTGAAACCATGTTTCGTCTACGTACTCGTCGTAGAGTTTGTGCTGTGCAGGGGCTTTGTTTGGGGTTCTTACTTTGACACAAGCCCGTCCATGAACAGGGAGGGGAGGCGTTTGTGGACCAAGAATTGGTTGCGCCAGCGTGACCAGCACATGCCTTTGCTCCGTGAGATCCGGGAGAATAGTCCTGATGATTTCAGGAATTATCTCCGGATGACAGAACCCGTTTTTCACCGTCTGCTGGCTTTGCTGACCCCTTATATCACCAGGCAGGATACCTGCATGCGGCAAGCCATCACTCCGGAGCAGAGGCTCATCGCCACGTTGCGCTACTTGGCGACAGGGAGAAGCCTTCTGGACCTCAAGTTCTCTACAGGCATCTCCCCCCAGGCTCTGGGGATCATTATTCCAGAGACCTGTTCTGCCATCATTCAAGTCCTGCAGAAGGTCTATATGAAGCTAAGTTTTATCCTTTAACATCACATTCTATGTATTTCATGATTGCTAATGTCTTGCATTTCTTTCCTCATTCCCTAATTACCATCATTGAAATATGCTCTAATTCATATGCTCTGATGACTCTCATAAGGGGACCTTATGCTTTAGGCTTTAAATACTCAGTTCCCAAAATGTTATACTAATCTTGGCCAAAAATGTTGGTGTCTAATCTGCTTGCAATGTTGATTTGTCAAATTACTAATTTTGGTTCTTGTTTCACTCCACAGTGTCCTTCAACGCCAGAGGATTTTTAATTTCCGCCTGTCCAGAGCCCAAGGAGTGGTGGAGAACACTTTTGGTATACTGGCCAGCCGGTTCCGCCTTTTTCTTACGCCTATTCACATGGCGGAATACAAACTCAATCACATAGTGCTGGCGTGCTGTGTTCTGCACAATTTTCTTAAAAAATGTTCTGCGAACTATGCGGTCTCAGTTGGCCAACAAGAAGCAGACTTGCTGGAAAATGAAGATAACCTCACGGACCTTGAACCTGCTCATCCTGGCTTGCCCCCCCCCCCCCCAAAGCACCCGTGAGGTTAGAACCCAATACATGGACTACTTTGTGGGTAGGGGGGCCATTGATATGCCAGACAATGTCTGAGAGGCATTTTCACAATACATTTTTCTTTGAAACTCCTTCATTTACTGCTTGGCTTGGTTTTAGGTGTCTCCTAGGTATATTTATGTTTTTTCAAGTTGTGCCTTTTTCAACAACAGTGCAAACCCAAGTTCTGAGCGAGATGAGGGGACAGTCTCTTCTTCAGATAAGCTTATTATGTTGTGGGTCTGCTACACACACACCTTGTTTTTGGTAACTAATGTATGCAGTGCATTACTGACCACAATCGTGCTCATTTTCAGCACCATGGCAGGAAAATGGCATGATTGTACAAATTTACACATCACTGTGGGTGTTTTTTACTAAAGGCACATCCACTATGCACTACAAGTGCACTGCAAAAGTACACCTGAAACTAAAATTTTACTCCAAATACATGTTTGGCGCAATGAAAAAGGAAGCCACACATTGTTGATAATTAAACTTTTTAATCCAAGCACATTCACATGAGCGTTTAGAAATGGTTTTTACAACAAAACAAGAAATTGTGTGTATCAAAAACAGACTTTCAGCTAATTTTTGTTTACTTGGTGTTTTTGTGTAAACAGGCATGTATCAAAGAGTAAAAAAAAGAACACAGGAACTTACAAAGTTCAACTTTGAAAAGTGAAGACAATATCAGACATAGGTATGTACAAACTGGGCTGATATTGCCTTCATCACATGGGGTGTGACCCCTGGAAAATCCAAATTTGGAAGATGCACACAGTGTGTCAACATGTGCTATCTCCCATCATGGGGGATCAATGTACATGCTTTGGGGCTGCAACCCCTTCATCTCAGCCACTTTACACAAAACACGTACATTGATCCCCCATGATGGGAGATAGATGTTTACACACTCTGTGCATCTTCCAAATTTGTAATTTCGATAAATACAAAAGTTGTGTTTTAAAATAGCAAAACTAAAACCCTATCTATTTTTTTCTGTTTCACACTCTCCCCAAAACATCAATGATGTTCTTCATTTTATTTTTAACATCATTGATGTTTTGCTGTATATTTTCCAAATCCCGATTGCACCCCATTATCTCCCCAATCAGGATCTGGGCACTTTCACTGGTAAAACGGGAATCTTCTTCCACATCACCTACAAAACAAATCAAAAAAACAACCATGTAATAAAAATATGGTGACATATATTGATGAACTTAACGGAAGCTGTGTTATCACCTGTTGTGGTGACAATTTGCCCAACCTCAACGATCTCTCCTTCCTCTTCCTCCTCCTCCTCCTCCTGCTCCTCTGTTTCTGGTTTTCGAAGTTGCCCTTTTTTGGGAGGGGTGTGGTCCCTGGTGTCCTCATACTTGCCGAGTCTTCTCTCCCCTATGAGAATGTAAAAATAAAAAAATTAGCACACAGAGGGCAGAAATATTAATATGAAACATTGCTTGGAAGTGTTGTACAATTGTGTTTTTTGTCCGAGTTCCAAGGTGAGAACATTATTGGGGACACTTTGTTAAGCTGGAATACTTACCTGCAGAACGATGTTTCTTACGAACGAATGAAACCATGAACTTGAAAGTGGCCATTTTAAAATGCACAACATGAAATCAAAGCACATGGAGCAGTATGCAAGCAAGAATAATCATATGAACACACGACAACTACTTACTTTTTTTAAGAACATGATCCTTGATTCTTCTGTACTGCTCGTGCTCCCTCAGTTTCAGGTCTGACCAGCGTTTTCTCAGTTGATCCTTGGATCGTCGTACCCCAAAATTCTTCTGAAGACTCTTCACAACTTTAGTCATGATCTTGGCCTTTCTGATATTTGGGTTTGGGTAAGGTCCATACTTCCCATCATAGTCGGTCCTGTTCAATATGTCCACCATCTCCAATATCTCTCCAAAAGACATATTTGAAGCTTTAAATCTTCTCTTCCTGGATTGGGACGTTTCAGGCTCCGGGCTTTCCTCACCCTCCTCCTTGTTAGTGGAACTTTGATTGCGCACCTGCGTTCTCTCTGCCATGTGTTCTCCCCACTGCGCCAAAAGCGAAGGGGCGGGGAATAGTCTAGAAAGAACGTCAGGGGTGGGCGGAGTTTCACGCATGCGCACTGTATATAAAACGCAACATGCGTGTATCGTCCGTACGATCTGGGAAGAGAGTGAGGCGCGGACGCGACGATCGTGCCAACGAAGGTAAAAATTTTAACTTGGTGCATCACTAGACTAGACTGCTTCTATCTAGGCCGATGTTGGGACAAGATTAGGAGGGTTTTTAATGGCATTATTAGTATTTGAGGGTTTGTCTTGTGTTGTGTCTTGCAGACAAGATGGATCCATTCCAAAACCCCAATTTTATGGGGCTATTCCTCCAAATGTACAGGGAGATGCCCTGCCTGTGGCAGATCCACAACGAGTTTTATTACGACATAAGAAAGAGGAACGCAGCGCTGGAGAAACTCCTTTCTTTGGTGCGGATCATGGTCCCCACGGCAGACATGCTGTTTATTACCCCAGGATGGTTTACTTCGACAGGCTGCATTTTCTGGTAGACCAGGGGGTACCCAGGCCACCACTCAGGCCACCACTCTCCAGTCTTCCTTCAAGGCATCCTTCACCCCCAGCTGAGGCTTCCAACATCCAACCTGGGCCTTTCAGGCAGCAACGTGTGGTGGGGCCCAGCTTGAGACAGGTATTGCATTGTTGAACATATTTCTTGTGTTACATTTAATGATGTTAACTAGATGTCCTTATTGATCAGTAAGTTGTGATTTAACAAAGTGGTTTACATATCAAGAGACAGTAGTGACCAAAAATGATTGGGACGGGAAAGAAAAATGCTGGGCTCAGAATGATAGTCTGTTCTATTTGGTAACATTCAATTTGCAAAAGCCAGGAGCACAAATTGGTGTGATTGATGAGCAAAAAACTAAAACTATGTCCCCTTTTCATACACAGCAAGACCTAATTCGGGGGGAGGCTGTGGCAAGTAGCAGCCAGGAGGTCAACCAATGCCCTCCTTCTCCTCCTCCTGCCCCAACTACAGGAGCACAGCCACAGCCTCGAAGGATGCCTGGAGGGAAGTGCGTAAGGAAGACGAGCGAGTGATGGCCTGGATTCAGTCTGGTCTGCCAGAAGATGCAGCCTCTTGAAGAACCACATCCTGGGGACATGAATGGCATCTGAATTTCCTGTTCTCTAGGATTTCGGGACCATACTTCTCTCCCTGAGATATGAACTCCTCAAGCCACCAATTTTTATTATTCTAATTAGTTCATGTCTGCCCTGGGGGCCAAAGGCTGCGCCAAAGTAACAAGTTTCTCCAGCGCTGCGTTCCTCTTTTTATTTTATTGCGACCAAAATAAAGTTTTTTTTTGTTTGATGAAATACTTGCGTATGTGTTTTCCTTCCAAAAGGCCAGTTTATTTGTGAGCAGGCAGGTACATTTCAAAAATACAAAGTGAAATGAATAACAAGGGGTACCAACACTAAACAACCTCCTGTAGATTAAAAACGAAAAACCAAAGATAAAAAATACAATAATGTTGTGGTAAGTTTACACACAAAAAAACACCCCCAAAAAAGGAGAAATTAGCAAACTGTCTTTAAATGAGATTTTTAGGAAATAAAAAAAAAAGCATCCAAAAAAGAATAAACAAAATCTAAAATTGTGTAGATGTGACAAAAACAAAAATTGTATTGCCGAAATGGTGAAAAAAGAGTAATGAAATACGTTCGGGAGAAGTGTGTGTGACTATGAGCATCAAAAGAAGTTCCTTCTTGCAGCATTGTAAAGAACAAGAGAATGTGCTTCATGAAAGAATTTTTAACATTGCAGCGTGATGAATGTGCTATATCAATTACGAGCAGTAGTTTTACCTGAACGAGCACTTCCGTGTCGGAATTTGAATGTGAGCATGCGTGGCACCTTGTCCGTCGGAGTAGGCTACATATGATCGGAGTATGTCCGATCGGAGCAGTTTGTCGGAAAATATTTCCAGCAAGTTGGAAAATTTGGTCCGACGGATATTCCGACGGAAACAGTCCGATGCATACCACACACAGTCGGAATATCCGACAAACCGATCCGATCGGACACATTCCGACGGAATCTCCGACTGTGTGTACAAGGGCTAAAAGTGTTCCTATATAGTAATTTAAAAAAATATTTATGAGGGGCGTGGCTTAGCACATGGAGCTGTCAACATGCATCGTGGCAGCTCCCGGTCCTGATGGCTCTCAGGGGTCCTATCTCCTCCATCATCATTTCCATCCTCATCCAATCGCACCAATGGGCAAGGGGAAAACCAAGGATCAATCTAAGCCTGCCAATGACCAGACACAGGGCACATTGGGGGGGTTTCTCACCTGAGCATCTGCAGCCTACATGAACCAGGGGAAATCCAAGATGGGGCTGGTGCCTTCGTCCCCAGCCCACTCTGAGCCAGCAGACAGCATACAGGTATACTCCAGGGGCTACTCTGCCTCCCTCGCAGACTTTGAGCCTCCTATACACAGCTCCCACAGGCCTCACTGTGCTCCGGTGATGGCTGTGATATGGCGTTGCAGATGCAATCCCTGCATGCATATATGCGATCCCTGCCTACAAAAACTGACTTTGAACACTATGTCTCCCGCATAGAAAAGACATATAGGCAACACTTTACAGTCCCACGAGGAGACACTGAATTCCCACACTGTTTTGCAGCAGACACTCATGTATCAGCAGGATGACATTGAGAACCGTAACAGACAGAACAATATCAGAATCCATGAAATGGTGGAGCACAAGGACCTGTCAGGGCAGTCACCGCCATTTTTAATCAGCTACTCCAGCAGCCTAAAGATGCTCCTATTGAATTGTACAGAGTTCACAGGACCTCGGGCCCGAGGATCCCTGATTCTTCCTTTGTCTGCGAAACACGATGTAGAGTTCACTTCTACAAGGTCAAGAAGGAAATTATGCAGGCCGCCAGCACACAAGATTCCATCCGGTTGACCAATACCCCTGTCATGCTACGTCCAGACCTCTCACGCCAAACCTTGGCCATGAGACGCTCTCTCAAGCCACTTACATCTCTCCTCCAGGAGAAACACATCAAATACTAATGGAGGTTTCCATTCCAGCTGTGGGTCCACCATGAAGGCAAAACAGCCCTATTCTGCACCCTGGGAAACTTTCCGCAGTTCCTGAGCACCCTGGAGCTGCCTCATGTCTCCTTGCTGGACTGGCCCCTCTCCCCTACTACCCCAGGTCTCCCATTCATCCCACAGTGACAGAAATACAGCAAGAAGTGCCCCAGATCTCCATCAGATCTTCCTTCCAGATGCCACCGGATGATTGACCCGCACTGGTTCCTGTTATTTTTGCACCTGTTTTGCACTATTTTTCCTTTTTTTTTTAATCCAGACAAACAGATGTCTCCTTCCACAATGTAGCTGGCCTATTTGATTGTGACAGTATAGGTTGCACCTCTTGCCACTGCTCACATCTCATCCCCCACAATGTCCCCCAGATTCCCCTATGCCTATCCGATGACAAAATGGAGGACTATCTGTTTTATCTTGTGTTTCTATGCCTTATGCCACGTACACACGATCTGACTTTCCAGCAGACATGGTCCGGCGGACCAGAATCCGTCAGACAATTCAATAGTGTGTGGACTCCAGCGGACTTTTTCTTCCCCAAAGTCCGGCGGACCTAGAAATAAAACATGTTTTAAATCTTCCCACCAAAAGTCTGCCAGACAGTCCGCTCATCTGTATGCTGGTCCGACGGATCAACTACGATGCAACGGCAACTACAGCACCTGCCCGCGAGAATGTTTCCAGCGAGATCCTATCATGCTGGTTCTCGGCAAGAGGGTACTGTACACCAGGCCCTTAGTTCTGGTATGGATTTTAAGGGTAACCCCCTACGCTGAAAAAATGGTGTGGGGTCCGCCCAAAGGCCATACTAGACCATTATCTGAGCATGCAGCCCGGTTGGTCAGGAAAGGGGGTGGGGGCGAGCGAGCACCCCCCCTCCTGAACCGTACCAGGCCATATGCCCGCAACATGGGGGGGTGGGTGCTTTGGGGAAGGGGGGCACCCTTATTAAAGGGGGCTCCCGGATTCCGATAAGCCCCCCGCCCACAGACCCTGACAACCAACGGCCAGGGTTGTCAGGAAGAGGCCCTTGTCCTCATCAACATGGGGACAAGGTGCTTTGGGGTGGGGGGGCCGCAGGGTGCCCCCCTTCCCCAAAGCACCCACCCCCCATGTTGAGGGCATGTGGTTCAGGGGGGGGGGGGGCGCTCGCTTGTCCCCACCCACTTTCCTCACCGGCTGGTCTGCGTGCTCGGATAAGGATCTGGTACTGTCTTTGGGGGGACCTCCATGCCTTTTGTTGGCGTAGGGGGTTACCCTTACAATCGCAAAGTGTCAACTCGCCGATGAAAGCGAGATTGACTTCCTTCTCTAGTCCCGTCGTACCTGGAGTCAGACTTTAGTCCCTGTGTGGGCAAATCCGTTCATTTGGAAAGTCAACAGGAAAGTCCGTTAGTGTGTGTGCAAGTCCGATCGTTCGGAAAATCCAACGGACCTCCGCTGCAAAGTCCGGCGGATCATCCGCTGGACCAAGTCTGCTGGAAAGTCCGATCTTGTGTACGCGGCATTATAGTTCCTGTTGAGCTGTATATAACCACTGATGCTTGTTATTTCTTTTTTGGCATACGTTTACTCTACCCCCATGGGCCCCCGGGACTGGGAGGCACCCCGTGTGCTTACCATGACTACTCCCCTTAGGACCGACAGTGCATATATACGCACTGTACTTTTTCTAGTCAGTTATACATTTTAGAAATGTTATGTTACCTATTCAATGGCTTACTGCTACCACCTAGTTGCCTGGTATTTTTTTTTTATTTAAATGGTGGCTTCCTTCTTCTACTATTCTAATTCTCATTTCTCCTCTGTACTGGAGATGGATCCCACCCACCCCTCCTGCTCTCGCCTCTCACCTCTCTCTAGTCTGCTTTCTATTCTGCTAAACTGGTGGATGTCTGGCAAGTGCAGCACCCATTTGAGAGATTACAGCTGTTAATCTGTAGCCCACAACTCTTAGGCCGCGTACACACGCGGGGACTGTTCGCTCAACTTTGTTCGTCAAACAGTTTCAGCGGACAGTCTGCTCAAAATTAGCATGGACGGACTTGCCCACACACGACGAACGAACAGTCCGCTGAAACCGTGCGCGATGACGTGAACGGCACGTACGACGGGACTAGAAAACGACGTCCTATACACTGCAATGCAACCTTCGGCGTGTAAATTCTTTCTGAGCATGCGCGAGACTTAGTTTGACGAACAAGCCTACACACGGGCGGACTGTCCGCTCAAACCAAGTTTCAGCGGACAGTTTTTCGGAATTTCCGAAAAACTTTGTTCGTCAGACTGTCCGCTGAAACTGTCCGCTGAAGCCCACACACGAGCGGACTGTCCGCCGAAACACTGTTCAGCGGAAAAAGTTGAGCGAACAGTCCCCGCGTGTGTACGCGGCCCTACAGTTGTATAAACTACTTCCTTGTCTCCCAATACTTGTTAGATATCCCACTTAAGGCATCTCTTGGCAATATATTGTGGTCTGACCATGCCCCCATACACTTAAGCCTGGCTCACCCCCCTAAGTCCTATAAGACATTTTCATGGCGCTTGAACGACAATATATTGAAAGACACCCCATGTAGCAGCGATTCCGTGACTTTATTCAGGATCAACGGTCTGACTAAACCAACCACCATAATTAAATGGGAAGCCTTAAAATGTGTGCTTCTAGGGACATTCATACAACACAGGTCCCGCCTAAAGAAGGCAAGATCTGCCTGACATAGCCTGACTCCTGTCTACTATAGCTACACTCGAACTCGCACATAAACGG
Source organism: Lithobates pipiens (assembly GCF_037356315.1). Classification (NCBI taxonomy): domain Eukaryota; kingdom Metazoa; phylum Chordata; class Amphibia; order Anura; family Ranidae; genus Lithobates; species Lithobates pipiens. The sequence goes on from NW_027507748.1 coordinate 104,539,177, forward strand.
GACCCAGACCCTATAACATATGTTGACCTCTCTAACGCCCGTTGAGAATTAATCTGCATACTAGATTCCCATTCCCCCACAGCTAGGGACAGGGGACGTAACCGCCATTACACTTTAGCCAACACCTAGCTAGGGTCCTACACCCGCACCCACCACATTGATCCATCCAACACATCTGCACCACGATCAGCAAAAGATTAGCAACACTTAGGGTATATCAGATGCCTTTCATCACTACTACTCTCTCAGCTGTATAACCTGCCCTCGCAGCCTAAAAAACCTACAGGGGACCCACATTTTTCCAGCATGGAGGATTACATTTTAGAGATGGCCCTACCACATATAGATGCCAAAGAGTGAGCTGATCTGGATAACCCTATATCGGTAGAGGAGTTCCTAAGTTCCATCAAATGGCTGAAATCTGGAAAGTGCCCAGGCCCCGACGGGTTTTCCCCTAGGTTCTACAAGTAATTTGCCCAGTCCCTCTCCCCGTTGCTCTCAGCAGCATTCAATTCCATAGGCAACTCCCATTTACCATCTAAAGACCTTTTGTCCGTTAACATCTCTGCCCTCTCCAAACCAGGCAAGGATCCCTCTCGGTGTAGTAGTTATCGGCCGATTTCGCTCCTCAACTTAGATGTTAAACTATTTTATGTAAAAGTTCTAGCAAACAGATTATCACCCCTTTTGCCCTCAGTCAATTCATAAGGACCTGGTGGGTTTTGTCCCTGGACGATGTCAATACGTTTTATTTGGCACCAAAGCCTATCCTGCATACATCAAGCATTGCTCACATACCCCAAAATTCAAAGGGGGGGGGGCTCCCAGACTTCTAACTATACCATAGGGCAGCCCTATTGTCTAGGATATTGGTATGGTTCCCTCACCCCTTCCCTAAAGCATCCACCATGGTAGAACAAGACCTCTCCACCCCCGACCTATGGGCCCTACTATGGGGCTATGGGCAGAAACTGCATTTACTTTCCTCCTCCTCCCCATTAACCACAGCTGCCTTAAATTTATGGTACAAAAGAGGGCTGTCATCAGTTCAGTCTCATTTGTATACCCCACCTCAGGTACCCCTGTTGTACCAAGGGACTATGGTAACTGGCTCACGGCCCTTCATATATCCTCCTTCTGCTTTTATTTATTTTCCTCCTCACAAATTCATAGATCCTTGACAGGTTATGAACAGCTCTGCTCTCTCTCAGAAACACCCAGACACTTGCCCTCTACTATCTACAAATGACAACATTCACTGCTGCAAGATTAACCCCCCTCTTACACCAGGAGGAGGTCCACGGATCTGGGAAAGTAGCTCTCTTTAGTTGACTGGCAAAAGTCATTCCATTTCACACACAAATCCTCTAGATCCTGCTATACCCAGGAAAAAAACGTGAAACTCCTCTCCAGATGGTATAGGGACCCTCAACCTCTACATAAAATATTTCAATCGGTACCTCCCTCATGTTGGAGATGTGGCTCGGCCAGGGGAAGCTATTTACACATTTGGTGGAACTGTACTGGAATACAACCCCTCTGGTCGCAGGTTTTTACTATATATAGCAGCCTATATGATCGGTCACTGCCACCTACCCCAGAGATAGCTTTATTATTCATGCTTCCATAGCCTCCCAAAAACACACTGTATTGCGCTTTTTCTTGTCAGCCGCCAGACAGCTTATCCCCCTATTTTGTAAAACAACTACCACCCACCCCTTTGTCTTTGTGGGTCTCAATGATCAATGACATTGTGCATATGGAAGAGATGCTAGCCCTAGTCAATGACACTTATGAAAAATTTAAGGTCCTATGGCTCATTTGGATTAACTTTTCTACCTCGGACTCTCTGAAAACTATGCTGACACCTCATGGCCAACACGGAAACACTTCCTGATTCCATCACACAGGTTTTCTGCACCAAGGTTTGCTCAATTCCCATGTGACTCTCCCCCCTCTTGCACTATACCTTCACCTTTCCCCCCCCTTTCTTATTTCTTTCTTCTCTCCCTTTCTTTTTTTCTATTTTTATGTGTCCTCGTCCCAAACCCAAATGTTCTATTCCCCAACTCTAATAAGTTTCACTTCAAGACGTAAGAGTTTTAGCCCCTTTATATAGCAAGATATTTGTATGATGGTACTTCACTCAGGTTTATATTTTAACGCGCACTGGATACGTGACTTACATTGTACGATTTTCTGTAATGAACATCTGGTCATTATATGTTCTTCTATTTTGTTAAACATAATAAAAACATATTTAACTCTAAAAAAATATTTATTAGTTAATGAAGTCCCGAGTTGTCTTCCCTGCAATAGAAATTTTCCTTGTACCGTGCCACTGGGCTTTTGTGCTACCATCTTGACACTTTTGTCTCTGTGGGAGGCGCTTTTTTCCTGATTTTCATGTGCATGCATGCCACTGGATCTTGCACATGTACAGACATGATACAGGTCTCTGCCAAATCCCAAATATTTCACTTATGCCAGATGGAAATCGCATAATACCTTATCCTTCACTGAAACAGTGCCTCCTAAGATGTGTGATAAGGACAATCCCCTTGTCATCCTCACCTAAGAGATGAATCAGGAAGTGGCAGGAAATTATTGGTATTTACTCTGTCAAAAATAATTAAAATATATGCTATTGTGTAAGGGGAGAGGATGGGGGAAACAATGGGAGGTTTCTAAGACCAAAGACAATGGTCTGCTTTAATATACAGTATAATAGCATGCCAGGCTGAAGTTTTAGTATTAATTTGTTAGAAACAAGTTCAAGGTTATGGTAACAGCTTTTTGTTGGCTTTCTTAGCCTCCTAGACATTCTTGAATAGATCCAGTGCCTGCCTCTACTGTTTATTTTATGTACTTTACCTGCAAACGCCTGTATTAGGTTGTCTTGCGGTTTGGGGTTATTAAACTTCACATTCTTATCAGACCACCATGTGTTTCCTGTCTTGAGTAGAGGGACGGTGATCTTGGTAGAAGAATCGGGAAGATAGAATAGTGATATTGTGTCTGAGGACAATAAACAGCATATGTTGAAACATGTGCAAGTACTCCCACAAAATACAAAGTGTGAAAGTATCAAGTGGAGGGAGATAGAAAGAAAATGGTGTATGTACAATAGAGAACGAGGGAAATGGAGAGACTGTGAGATCGCAAAATAGCTAAAGATTTCATTGGGTAAGTGCCAGTAGTGTGCACTATATCAGTATAACATAAACAAGACATTTTAATGATCTAAATCAGCCATTCTCAACCAGGGTTCTAATGAAATCCTTAGGTTTCTCCAGGAGTTGCTAGGGGTTCCTTGACCCCCCATCTGATGGTGCCTGCATAGTTTTGAATCCAAACCCACTTGGCAGAGCCAGTGGCATGACATCAATGTGTGTTTTGGCCAACTGTAATGGTAGCATTCTGGCTATCAATGTAAGGTGGGCATCTCTGGGGTAAAAAGGTTGAGAAAGGCTGAACTAATCATTCTAATCATTCTTCAGCTCACCATTAAACATGCTGTTGGCAATAGCACCGCAGGGAGCCATTGGGGTTCCATTATTGTAAACGGAAAATGGGGCGCAGTAGCTGAGTTTTTGGATGCTCTGAAAAGTATATATACAAAGGTCAGTTTAAAATGTTTCCCATTGGTATTAATTACACAGCAGTTTTATTTTATGAAAAGTTGTAAAACTACTGTTTAGGTTTTTGGGTTTTCTACCTTACTTTTATAAAAATAAATGACTGAAAACTGTAGTAGATTTATATTCATACCAACTGCTTTATTGAGACAAACAAGTAGTGTAATGTAGCTCTGTATCTTTGTAATTTGATCTTCCTGTGCAAGGAGCAAATGGTTGTCCTTCAGAACTTGACTTCTGCCACTTCCAGCCAGAGCTATCTATATACATCTATATACAGTGGAGGTTGCATCTAAACAGTGCCGTGTTGTGGACAGCCTGGTACATTGGTAAGTTTATGCACACTGGCTTAAAAAAACTTTGCTTCTACAGGAGTTTTGTGTTCTGCCTGTAGAAGCAGCTCAATGTTATCCTATAGATCCATACACATTAGGACATTAAGAGGTATATTTTGATTTTAACGTTTAGCGGCAGAAAAAAAAAGCGTTTTTTATGTTTTTTTTAAAGCCCAGTGCGTATGGAGCCTAAAGTGAGCAAAGAATTTAACCTGAGTATTTTAATGTGAACTGATCTTCTTCTCTTTTGTCCATGTAGGGCAAAGTAAACAGATCAGTTACCTCCATCTCCTTCCTGACTGCATATACCTGCTGTGATATGGCTGAACCAGAGTGACTCCATCTTTATAAGTTCATATAAGATTAACTTGGGTTAACCTACTAGTTAGCTTAAACTCTGTATCTGCAGACTGTGGCAGTTTTTCTATAAAACATGCATATAAGGAAATATAGCTTGCATAAGCAGTTTTATTCTGTACTGTCTAAATAAAGAAATTGTGTCACAATATGTCTAGGCTATATAGCTCATGACTGTGACTCAGAAGCAGATGACATAATTAATGATATGTAATCATATGTAATGTACGCCTCTGTATTAACCACACCCATGTTCTATGCAATGATTGGCTGATAAGGGTGCATATAAAATGCAGCCCCTCCCAGAATAAACCAGACAACCCCCGAACTTTAATCTTGATGTTGTCTCCTTAATACTGCAATGTTAAGTAAAGGGTTTCGTGAGTATTGTAATTGCGTTAGTTATACCTCTAGCTGGTCTTTGTCAGGTATATAGAAATACCATTTTAATCACAACAGAATGGAGGCACTCACTGAGATTTGAATTTAGGAATTGGCATCTTTCCTTTACTTCCCCAATGCTCATACAAGACAGGTGACGAGCTCCATCACAAACTGAGGTAAGTATAGCAATGCCTGCCACAACAGAGAAATACCCTACTGGGAAGAGCTGGTGAGGTGAGTAAAAAGTTGTCATGGGGGGCATTTACACAGACATACTTTCCTCTGAATCGGTAAGGTATCAGCATTTCTTTAAATTGAAACACTCCACCTGAATATTTTTCACATAAACAATTTTTATACCTCAGAAAGGTCAAGATTTACATTTCAACAGCTGTATTCTTAAAAGTTAAGTTCACCCTTTTCCCCCTAAATATCAGCTCCCCTATGTACCAGTATAGCAGTAATGTACTTATTTTGCCAAAATAAACAGCTTCACATTTATTATACGCACGTTTATCTCACTGTCCTTATGGCCATTTTAAAACACTGCTCCATTACTTGTTCCTTATTTCCTGGACAGACTTTAGGTCATGACTCAGGAAGAAGTTGACCAGCAGAGGGTAAATGAAGCAGGGTGTGTGCTAATGAGATCAGTTAGTCAACCCCTTCCTGTGTCATGACTTAAAGTCTGTCCAGGAAGTAAGACAGAAGTAATCGAGCAGTGTTTTGAAACATCCATAAAGACTGTGAGGTAAGCTTGTGTATAATAAATGGAACGCTGTTTCATTTTGGCAAAAGACGTACATGAATGCTAGGGAGACCTAGGGAAACATAGGGGACCTGGAATTTAGAAGAAAAAAAAGGTGAACTTATCCTTTAATATAAATCTATACTGAAGCCTGTTGAACATATTATTGGAAGTTATGAATGTCTACTTCTGATTTATTTGTGTATCCCTGATAAAATATATGTATGCTAGCTGATGACACATGTGACATAGTGTGACAAGTAACACTTGTTATCTAACTCACAATAAAAGTAATTTAAGCAGCTCAAAGGTAAAATCTCCATTATTGCACTTTCCAATGTATCATTTTCCAAGAAGACGCAACTTCAACGTGTCCATCATGTGATTCAGAAAGTGAGGAGTGGTAATTCCTGGTTATTACACCTTTACAGCACTTTGCTCCTGTAGATGTAATTGCACAATAAGAGCTTTATAAACAGTTTTCTCTTGAAACTGCCTTTCTGTAGACATGCTGCATAGATCTAATCCAGCCACAAATTTGCACTGAGCCTTTAAATACCTTTTTTGATGTATGTATGACACCTACTTACAAAAGCCACTACCCCTTTTCAAAAAACCTACTAGTGAGTTTAATACTTCAATTTGAGGTGGTCTGAGTGCAGACCTGACTGGCCTGCCCAGACTACGGAACTGCTTTCCCTCTTCCCCCCCATATGCCTATACTGGCTTGGGGAGTGGCAGTTGGTCTTTAAGGATGGTGCAAATGTGTGGTTTTACATGTTGTTTTTAGATTATCGCTTTTCATTTCCATCTGTTAAGAACACTTTATCACATCAAAATATTTGCAGAGTTGTCTCTGAAGGAGATGCTAAAGAGAGTGAAACACCGCTCCAGGTGAGTCGCCACTGTTCCCACTGCACACTGATGGGTGCTGGCCCTATACGTTACAGGAATCACAATGTGAAGAAAATCCATAAAATCACCTTTATTGATGCAGAAAATTCACAACGACAATTCACAATGTACAAATGAGGGATAAATCATATCCCTAACATGTTTCATGGTATTCTTGGCACTTAATCATAGCTTAATGAGCTACATGAGCTACATGAGCTATGATTAAGCACCAAGAATGACATTTGTACATTGTGGATTGTCATTGGGAATTTTCTGCATCAATAAAGCTGATTTTATGGAAGTGCGGCCAGCCAGACTTTCTTCACATTGAAGAAGAAGCTAGTTGACTTTGAAATGCATTGGAAACAATATGCGATCTCTGTATAAAGATTAGTCTATATGTGTCAGAGGAACAATTCCTCCAGCCTCATCCGCCGTGTCCTTGTTTGTTGCTTTGTGCTCAGACAAATTGCTGGTTTGTCTTCAGCTTCCTATAAGTTTTTGATCCTGCTTCCTGTACCTGTATTGATTGCCTGTTGTGACCCGGATTGTTCCTGACTTCTCTGCTCCTCTCCTGGACCCAACCTTGGACTTGTTAAATGGATTCCGCCTTGTCTCCTTTGTTTGACCCTCTGCCTGTGACCCAGATCTGCCGCCTGTCTCCTTGCCTTGACCCTCTGCTTGTTACCTGGACTTGCCTTGTGTCTCTCAGATACCATACCTCATCCTGTGATCAAGTTTGCTGATTCTGTGTTTAACCCTCAGCCTGGTTCGAGACTTTCTGTTTGTTCTCCTACAGCAAGCCTTCCCATCTGCCAGTGCCGCACAGCTGAACATCCCTGCAAGGACCATCACACAAGTCTACTCCCGCCTACTGGGTAGCCTGTGCCTCTTTGTGCCATTCACTCCCTGTATCACCTCCAGGGGGCAGACTGCACTTAGTCGCATGGGTGAACCGCTCTCTGCATCTTGGCCTCGGTAAGTACTTTTCTGACAATATGTATCATGTTATATGATTCCGTGTTTGCTTTACTATATGAAATTTTAAATATTGTTATGTGTTCCCAATTTTATTTTATCTGTAATAAAATGTATACATTTTTATAAGAAAAACAAATACCTTCTTGAGTCTTTAAAGTCCCACCCCATGGGGGCATCATAATTCTAGGCAAATCATTGCACAACAAGAGCTTTGTATGCAATTCCTCTTGAAGTTTAACTGCAACCAAAACCATTTTTAAAATTTTGTATAGACTACAGAGAGTTTATAAACTCCATCAGATTTTTACTGTTGTTTTTGTCACCATTGTGGAAACTTCACTTCCTGGCCTGGTGACACAAAATGCAGTAAGGGAAATTTCTTCAAGGAGGGAAAACAAACAGACATCCAACTCCTCCAAACTCAACTAGTTAAAGTGCATTTATCCTCGTTCCCTGTTCTGAGACGCAGCAGGAAATAAAGGAAAATGTTCTCAATACAAGCGATTCAAGAAACAAAGCCATACAAACTAACTATTTATTGCCAGTGGTGCATACTGGAGGAGGATATAAATATTTGGGGTAACCTTCTGGAAGCACTCTTGCCTCCTAGGCTCTACATGGTGAAAAGGTGTGTGTAGCAGTGTCATAGAGTCTTGTGCCTCCTAGGCCTGGTGACCAAGAGGGCCTTTTGCCAGAGATGTCTGAGTCTAATGCTCTGTTTCCACTAGTGTGACTTGTCATGGGACTTCAGACATATAGTTGCATGACAAGTCATTGTGACCTGGCCCCCCTCTCTCATTCCTGCAGAACATCACTCCTATCACTCCACCCCTATCCATGCAGAAAATCACCCCTGTCACCTACCTATCTCATTCCTGCAAAAAATCACTCCTGTCACCCCCTCTCCCAGGCCTGCAAAACATCACTCCTGCCACCCTACTCTAAGTACCGCAGAACACCACTCCTGTCACCCCTCTCCAAGCCCTGCAGAACATCACTGCTGTCACCCTAGCCCATGTACTGCAGATCATCACCACTATCCCCCGCTCCCAGCTCTGCAGAACATCACTCCTGTCCCCTGCTCCCAGCCCAGCAGAGCATCACTCATATCCCGCACTCTTAGCCCTCCAAAACATCACATCTGCCTCCCCCTTCCCAGTCCTGCAAAACATCACATCTGTTTGCCCTCTCCCAGCCCTGCAGGATGACAGGAGAAAAGTTTTGATGGACCAGGAGAGGAGAGACACAGCACTGTTAGTAAACAAAGGAACTTGTCAGAGCTCTTACCTTGCTGCTGGGCATCAGACCACAGAGCTCTCCTGAATCACCTCTACATGGCTGCAAAAGCTCAGGGCTCTGTCCTCTAGCAGCTAGACCAGCCTCTCCACCCACCGAACAAGGTAGGAACTGCAGCAGACTAGCAGGAAGGAAGAGGGCTGTGTCCAGTGCGGGGATGAAGTACAGCAGATCGGAAGAGTCTGTATCTCTTATCCACTTTCCCAGCCCAAATACAGAGGCAGAAAGGGCACTTGTTCTTTGTGCAGCATGGCACCGGAAGCAGTCAGTGCCTCCTCTGCCTCTACCTTACCCTCTCCTTGACTTGAAAGTGACAGACAGCGGAGTGCGGGATTTCACTGAGATCTGTGGAACCCCGGACTTCTTTTAAAGCCCAATACAGCCTGCAGAATCCGGGACGGTTGAGGGGTATGTTGAAAATGCTATATAATCTGAAGACTACAGAGTGCTAGTTGGGGCTTAAAGGCTAGTCCGAGGTTTGAAGTAAAGTTTAAGATAGGTTTAAAGGGGTGCTGATCTAGGGTCTGTGGAGAGTTTAAAGGGGTGCTGATCTAAAGTCAAAAGGAGAGTTTAAGAAGGGCTTATCTGAAGTCTATAAAGCAGTTTAAAATAGGACACTTTATTGTGGTCTGGTAGGGAGTTTTAGTAGGGCTGATTTGAGTTCTAAAGAGAAGTTTAAATGGGGCGCTAATCTGTGGTCTGAAGACCACTACTACACTTTGTTGTTCATTTAAAAAAATAAAAAAAAACGAGTCTGGTGCAGTTTTGCCATAAGGTATGTTGGCAGCTTACTCAAAATGTCTTAATGCAATGCACACATTGACATGATGCACGTCAACTTGTGTGTGTTGCCACACTGGAATAGTGTGATCCCAGCCTTATTTTTTTATACTTCAGTTTTCTTCAAAGAATTCATAACAAGAAACCAACCTCCATATTAGTTACATTTCTCCCAAGTAATTGGGCATCATATTTTGATATTACATATCGGCGATGATTCTGGAAAAAATTGCTCAGTCCATAATACATGAAGACATCCCCCTACAGAAAAAGAAACATCCTCTGTTAAAATGATGAACTTTAGCACTGAAGTTAGGCTTTAAAGCAGTGTTTCTCATCCTTTTTTCATTCAAGGCACCTTTTAAAATTATGCACAATCTTGAGGCACCCCCATTCAGTGCTGATGAAGAGGGGTAGGGGAAGGGCAAATAAGGATGCTTACCCAGCATCCTCCTTATCAATTGGCATCATTGGTTATTAGGACGCCGGAGCCTAGAAGGTTGTAGAAGTTTATAATGGTACACAATGAAAACCTGTGGCTTTGTGTAACTGAAAGGCAGGCTCAATCCTACAATTTTTGGGCAATTTTAGGCATTTTGCCAAGGCACCCCTGACTAAACCTACTTCTACAGTATGCCTGATAGTGTATAGTTATACCTATATGTAAGTGGAAGAAGAAATATTTACTGATTATGTATGCATTCTCTGTGTACTTTTCACTTTGGTAACTATCTTTTTTGCTGTATTATGCTTTCTGTAGCAGATATGCTGTATTTGCTTACCTGGAAGCTCTCTTTCACACTGAAGTTGACAGTACATGTGCACGGCTTCTCTGAATTGGAGGAATTAATTCTCAGTTTTGTACATTCTGAGCAATTATCAGAATAATTGATCTGCGAACAGAAAATAGCAGAGGGGTAACTAATACACACGAGCCCTGATGCCATCACCCACCTTAGTTATTAAACAAAAATATTTTTCCTTCTTAAAGAAAAAAAATAATTTGAAAAAACTCCCAGAAATATTAAGACATTTTGGAATAAAATGAAACCCATCTGGGAGTATATGAGCTATCAAGGTGCAGTCATCAGTATCTGTCATTGTTATCCTGGTTTAGTGGTTAGTATTTCTGCCCTGCTGTAGTGGGGTCCTTAGTTCAAATCCCAACCGGGACACTACCTGTAGAGGCATACCCCACTTTTAAGTACACAATGGGGTTTATTTACTAAAGCTGGAAAGTGCAAAATCAGGCTCAGTGTGCATTGAAACCAATCAGCTTCCAGGTTTTATTACAAAGCTTAATTGGACAAGCTGGGGTTGGAAGCTCATTGGTTCCTATGTAGAAGTGAGCCTGATTTTGCACTTTCTAGCTTTAGTAAATAAACCCAATTGTGTACTTAAAAGTGGGGTATGCCTGTATAGAGTTAGTATGTTCTCCCTGTGCTTGTGTGGGTATCCTCTCACACAACAAGGACATTATGGTAGGTTAATTAGCTCCTGTCTAAACTGGACTTAGCATGTAAGTTAGGGACCTTAGATTGTAAGCTCTTTGAGGGCTGGAATTGATGTGAATATACACAATATGGAAAATGGCAGCGCTATATAAATACTTGTAATAAATACATTTCAGGCTGCACAAATGGTCTGGGTCTTTGATTCAGTAGTGAAGCAAGAATAAGAATAACAGCCCAAAGGCAAATTAATAAAATACATATTCAAAACCTTAAAAATGAACTTGTGAGAATAGCAATGGTGAAGTTGCCATTAATGACTACATTTTATAGCTAGCTTCACACCTATGCACTGTTGTAGTGCACGGTAAAATGTGCGTTTTACTATGTTACTACATAGCACATGCACAGATGTTAAAATCATCCGGTTTGTGTGTGTTGTGGTGTTTTGGCAACCAATTTAATATTTATATGCAGTACAGTATATATGTGTGTATATGTATATATATATATATATATATATATATATATATATACACACACACACACTGGGAAAGCAGCATAGTATTAATTGCAATTAAAAGCAGTTTATTCTAGAACAAAGATACAAGGTAGGTCTTTATACAGTGTACACTGAAAGAATTCCTTGCTGTTTTTGAAGTTCAGCAGGTATACTGGTTGGGTAAGTAAGCACTACACATTTAAATGAATAGGAAGAGGAAATACATAATCTACACCAGTGTTCCTCAACCTTTTTTCATTCAAAGCACCCTTTAAAATTATAAACAGTCTCAAGGCACCCCATTCTAAAATGTAAAAAACTATTCTTTTTTACGTTTAAAACATTTTTTTTATTTATTTCTTCAACAACAAGAGCATATGTTCATGACAGTAAACAATTCACTAACAAAGTTTCCTATTAGTATATGATAAACGGTACGTACATTCAAAGGTAATTAAACAATGGTATAAAGGTAACAAGGTAACAAGATGATCTCAAGCTTAAAATATCTGGTCTTGCTTACCCCAATTGGGTTTTAAAAAAACATTCTAATAGTTTTACATAATTCAGCAATATCCACATGTAGATATCCAACGTTAGAGGTGATTTATTTTTTCAAAGCAAATACACTTTTGCACACTGGTACTGACTAATATTCCTATGTTTCTCTTCTCCCTCAATTCTCTCTGCTGTGGAGGCAACAGACATTCTTCTTATCAACTTATGACATCATTGGTTGTTATGATGCCAGTCTCTAGAAAGATGTAATGGTGCATAATGAAAACCTGTTACTTTGTGTAATTAAAAGGCAGGCTTGATCACCCTCTGGCTTGTATACCATTTAAAAAAAAACAATTTAGGCATTTTGCCAAGGCACCCCTGAAGAAACCTCAAGGCATATCATGGTGCCTGGGCACCCTGGTTGAAAAAGGCTAATCTACATCATTGCTAAGCAACCAGCGTACAATACCTAACATGCGAGGGGCCTTCAAACTTTTGCCACTTTCGTTGGAAACGGTGGGGGTGGGAGTATTAGTAATTGGTCGTGTCTGATAGTGTCATTTGACTAGTCTGTCAAGCCAGCTGATCTTGCAGTTTAGTATAAGAATTGTCACGCTGTAGTGAAGATGGTTGCGAAACGTATAAAAAAAAAATGTGCAGAAACCTTTTGAAGAACCCTCATATAAATAAACATTACAAGCAGTGTTAATTTCGTTGACTAAAACATTTTAGTCGACTAAATGAATACTATTTTAGTCGACTAAAATACGACTAAAACTAAAACAATTGAGATGACTAAAATAGGATTAAAACTAAAATGCCACTTTAGTCAAAAGACTAAAATGGGACTAAAATGCCGTTTTAGTCAAAAGACTAAAACGAAATTGAAATTTGAGTTCATGTCCATACATAAATACGTACCATAAATAATAACATATTCGATTTTTCATTCCAGCAGTATTTAATGAGTTTGGAAATTGTAGAGAATGGTTAATTAATGCATTACAATTAAATTTCACCCTTTAGATTTTAAATGACTAAAATGAGTTTTAGTCGACTGAAATGTACTGGAGATTTTTGTTGACTCAAAAGTAGGACATTTTAGTTGACTAAAATGTATTGGAGATTTAGTCAACTGAATATGACTAAAACTAAAACAATTGCAGAAGACTAAAATGGCACTAAAACTAAAATGCCATTTTAGTCCTAAGGCCGCGTACACACGGGCGGACTGTTCGCCCAACTTTGTCCGCTGAACAGTGTTTGGGCGGACAGTCCGCTCGTGTGTGGGCTTTCAGCGGACAGTTTCAGCGGACAGTTGGACGGACAAGGTTTTTCGGAATTTCCGAAAAACTGTCCGCTGAAACCTTGTTTCAGCGAACAGCCCGCTCGTGTGTAGGCTTGTTCGTCAAACAAAGTTGCGCGCATGCTCAGAAAGGATTTTCACGCCGAAAGCTATAATGCAGTGTATAGGACGTCGTATTTTTCGTCCCGTCGTACGTGCCGTTCACGTCATCGCGCACGGTTTCAGCAAACTGTTCGTCCGTCGTGTGTGGCCATGTCCGTCCATGCTAAGTTTGAGCGGACTGTTTGCCGAAACTGTTGGACGGACAAAGTTGGGCGAACAGTCCGCGCGTGTGTACGCGGCCTTAGACTAAAACTAAATCTAAATTTGCTGCCAAAATTAACACTGATTACAAGTAAAACACAGTAACCAGAACAATGATGAAGAATATATAAGGGTCATGGTTATCTATGCCTATCACCTACATTTTATTTCCTTTTCTCATAATTTGTATGGCAGTACAAATGCTTTATTTTATAGTTATACAGTATCTCACAAAGGTGAGTACACCCCTCACATTTTTGTAAATATTTTATTATATCTTTTCATGTGACAACACTAAAGAAATGACACTTTGCAAAGTATTGTGTGTACAGCTTGTATAAGTGTAAATTTTCTGTCCCCTCAAAATAACTCAACACACAGCCATTAATGTCTAAACTGCTGGTAACAAAAGTGAGTACACCCCTAAGTGAAAAAGTCCAACGTGGGCCCAATTAGCCATTTTACCTCGCCAGTGTCATGTAACTCATTAGTGTTACAAGGTCTTAGGTGTGAATGGGGAGCAGGTCTGTTAAATTTGGTGTTATCGCTGTCACTCTTTCATACTGGTCACTGGAAGTTCAACATGGCATCTCATAGCAAAGAACTCTATGAGGATCTGAAAAAAAAGAATTGTTGCTCTACATAAAGATGGCCTAGGCTATTTCCGACGGAAAAAGTCAGATAGAGCCCACACAAGATCGGATTTTCCGACAATATAATCCAATTGGACACTTTCTGTCGGAATTTCCGACCATGTGTACAAGGTATAAGTCCGGTCGTGTGTGGCCAAGTCCGTTCTTTCAGAATGTTAGTCGGACCTCCACCAAAAGTCTGTCGGGAAGACCGTCGGATCTAGTCCGTCGAAAAGTCCGGTCGTGTGTACGCGGAATAAAACTTAGGACATTTTAGGCGACTAACATGTACTGGAGATTTAGTCAGGGTCCCCAGAGAGCCTCCCCTTATATGGGCCCCAGATTCGGGGCTATAGCCCCAAAAGCCACCCCCTAGCGACGCCACTGCTTGTAATAAATACATTTCAGGCTAAATGCGACTAAGACTAAAACAATTGCACAAGACTAAAATGGGACTAAAACTAAAATGCCATTTTAGTCCTAAGACTAAAACTAAATTGAAATTTGCTGCCAAAATTAACACTGGTCGTTGTGGAGCAGTGGAAGAGAACTCCAGTGGCAACCTGTGAAGCTCTGGTGAATTCCTTGCCCAAGAGGGTTAAGGCAGTGCTGGAAAATAATGGTGACCACACAAAATATTGACACTTTGGGCCCAATTTGGTCATTTTCACTTAGGGGGTGTACTCACTTTTGTTGCCAGCGGTTTAGACATTAATGGCTGTGTGTTGAGATATTTTGAGGGGACAGCAAATTGACACTGTTATACAAGCTGTACACTCACTACTTTACATTGTAGCAAAGTGTAATTTCTTCAGTGTTGTCACATGAAAAGGTTTAATAAAATATTTACAAAAATGTGAGGTGTGTACTCACTTTTGTGAGATACTGTACATGATATATTACCCCAATAGATAATTGGAAGCTACTACTCCCACATTATCACAGAATACCACCTGGATTTTTATATCCCTTTGGCATGGGCTTGTGTGCACTGGGCCCGTCTGGACCCCTACACCCAAAGCTCTCGGGACAGACAATTCTGGTAGCCCTCATTTCTCAGCATCACAGATTTGACCTAGGCTGCTGTGTAAGTATTATGGAGAGTTTGCCTTACTTCTTCGGCTATTCCCTATTATTTGGGTCAACCATTAGATCTCCTTGATACATATTTATACATAGATATATTTTTTGCAGATATATCATGCACCCGCTCCTGAGGAAGTGGAGAAAGTCCAGGAAATGCGTAGAACATATTAATTCAGATATACTAATACAGATATGTTTCATTTCAACTAGACCATGTTATGTTACTTTCAATTCCTGCAACTTTTTGTTATTTTAATATGGAGTACATATTGGCTTATATTGTCCAACTATGTTATGTGTTATCATGCTTTTTTTGTATCTGCCAAAATGTGTGATTTTATGTTCACATTTTAAAATATTATCTAATGTACATCCATATATACATATTGCTATGTGTCATACTGGCTGCCAATAAATATGCTTTTTACTTAGGTTTATGTCATGTGCCTCATATAAAGTCCCACACTCTTCCCCCCTTTTTTTTTATATGTGATGATTATATTATAGTTGTTGTAAGTTGTCTTTTGTTTCCTCAGAGCACGTGATGTTCTATGGAGCCCATGGAAGAATTATCTTTTGTTTTTCTCTGATGGTATTAAATTTGGTTAACAAATTTGGTAACACTTTCACTCACGTTACAAGCTGCTATGTATAACTTGCAGGATGGTCTTTTCATTGTGTGTTAGGTATTGCAGGCTGGTTTCTTATCGATTATGCGGATGACAAACTGTATTTACTCTTCCTATTTGCTTACTTAATTTTTTTCCAGGATCTCCTTGCTGAAAAAAACCTAGTGGTGGGGAGGAAGTACTGCAAGGGGCAACCCTGAATTTAAGGTTAAGTATTCCATGCAAAGGCTGATCTTTACTTTACCTGGAGTTCCACAGCCCTGTCAGGATAAGGGATCTGATCTTTTTCTGCTCCCTTTCCTCCCCCGTTGTGACCGGACAGTGAAGGAGAAGCAGCACACTGATGAGCTAATCACTCTGTCACTCTGTTCTGTCATCCTTTAAGCATTCTTTTTGTTCTCCAGCACAACTGGTTGGCTAAACATGCTGCTTCCCTTTCCCCCTTTGATCTCTGCTGTTCAAACTATACAGCAAGAGGCTGACACCAAGTCAAATTCAGGTATGTACACTGCTAATATTTAAAAGAGAAGCATGGCCAAAGCTTTTTTGGCCACACTTCTCATTTGGGTCACAGGATTGCACTTACTTGTGCTCTTCTGTGACCCAGAATCAATCTACAGTGGGCGATATCACAGAACAGTCAGGTGTCCAGTTCACTCAGTTCTTTGGCTTAGAGCTGGTGGGGGACAGCTGCAGCATCAGACTGATGCTGCAGCATGGAGGTAGGTTTGTATGTTTATTTTTATTTTTTTTACCAACCCCAAAAGTCAATATATTTAAAAATATATTAATAATTACAGAGCTAAATTCCTTTGTATCTTTACATTTGCCTAGCATTCATCCTTAAAGCAGAATTCCAGTCCCACAATTCTATATATTTTTTTAATACTCCACTTCAACTTGCTCCACTTAAGACCCCTTTCACACCACACTGCCCATAGCGTCGGTGATAAAACGCCACTATTTTTACCGCCGGATTTGCGGCGCATTTCAGCCGCTAGAGGGCACTTTTATCCCCCACTAGCGGCCGAGAAAGGGTTAAAACCGCCAGCAATACGCTGCAATAGCGACGTTTTGCCAGCGGTATTACAGCGCTGCCCCATTGATTTCAATGGGGAGCAGCGGCGGAGGAGCGGTAAACACACCGCTCCTTCAACGCTCCAAGGAAGCTGCTGGCAGGACTTTTCCCTGACGTCCTGCCAGCGCACCCCTGTAGTGTGAAAGCCCTCAGACTTTCACACTACAGACAATGGTGAAGCTTTTTTAGGGCAGATTGCAGGCACTATTTCTAACGCTATAGCGCCAGCAAAACACCCTGGTGTGAAAGGGGTCTTAAGCAGAGTTCCACCCATAAAAAGTCAGCAGCAAAAAGTGTAGCTGCTGACTTTTAATAATCAGACACTCACCTGTCCCACGGTACAGCGATGTGGGCGAACAAAGCCCCTCTCCTCTCCACGGTGTCGGCATTCTGACTGGCATGTCAGGGGATCACCTTCACTTAAAGCGGAAATTATTTTTTTTTGCACTATTTAGATAGTGTTATGAATGTAGTCCTTTTTATTTAAATTTAAAAGAAGTACCTGGATCTCGGAAGCTGGCCGGGTCCATCCCCACTGTGGGTGTCTGAAGCCCTCCTGTATCTTTTTCTGGGAATCAATGCAGCTGGCTACCCAGCACGCACCTCCCAAACTCGCACCTGCACAATAATGCCATAGCGCAGCGCTCGTTCCTCCTGATACAATGTCATAGCAATGACGGCATCGCTGGAAATTCCCAGCCAGGTTTCTGATGGAAAATACCATGAGATGTCGGTATTAGGCGACTCCCTAGGACTCCTGGGATACATTACGCCCATATCCCAGGTGTCCATGGGAAGAGCCTAATGACATAATTGCCTAGGTGGAAGGACCAGAAAGTGCTCCAGAAAATTAGAAATTACAGGTATATAGAGAAAATAAATAAAAAGAAGTTACCATTTAAAAGCACATGCCTGGAACAAGCATGAAGTCAATGAGTATGAAATGCTTCAGCTCTCAGCATGCACACCGTTCCAGGCAGTTAGTCCAACTAGGATGAGGATGGCAGTCCAAAAACCTGTACCTATGCACATTAGAAATCGCTAGATCCACATTTTAATCTCCACACTGGCTTATTCACATTCTTATACGCCAGCAAGGCAGCCTTTCATAGTGATAGGCCAATAGGAATATATGGTCTGTGGGAGGGAGTGGGCAAGCTTGGATACTACCAAGAGCTTTACCTAATCAGATACTTGACTGCATCTTAAAATAAAACTATAGTTAATATTTGCTACGAAACTGCCACTTACATCTAAAAGTGCCTGTCCTGTTCATTTTAGTATCCCCAAACATTGGTGTGTTCTGATATAAAATAGTTATCTGTGATCTTTTTTGGCCACTTGCTAGGGCTGCTTCTCTTCTGCACCTCGCTATTGGCCTATAATTGAGATGGATTCCTTCACTAACCAATAGTGAGGTACAGAAGGCTACAGGGGTAGGCCAGTGTCAGCATTCACAAGAGCTGGATCCAATTTTCATATTAGCACTCGGGCTTCCTTCCCCTTCCTAGGCACTCACCAAAAAAATAGGAAACCAACTTAAAGACATTTGTAAATGGCTTTTATTCGACGTAAGTGACAGTTTGATGAGTTGTGAGTAGACACAGGTTTACTGCGAAAAACCAGGTTATATAGATCTTACTTTAATGATGTTAAGTAAAATGTTTTACCAAGGACAGAGCAAATTTCAGTAGGACATGCATTAGCCAATATAAAGGGAATAAATGTAAGAAATGGCATTATTATTCTACATACTAAACTAGATCATTCTGTGTATTCTTGAATGAACGTAACAAACCCTTCCAAGCATTTCAAGGTCCAATTTGCATTTTGGCTGTGCTACACCTTTAAAAATCATTTTTGAATGTTTTACTCACCCATATTTCTTTAACATTTGTGGTTGCTACAACCCAGCTGATCCCCACAGCCAGACAAAAGAGTCCAATGATGAAGAAAGTGCTCAGGACAGACTCAGCAGTTAGCAGAGGTCTCCAGGCTGGTAGTCTCTGCTGTTTGACGGCTGTATTATCAGGACATTTGGATAGTGGGAGGCCATCCTTCTCTGCCTTTTTCTTTTTTCCCATCTTTTACCAGCTCCTGGGGTCTTGCGCGTCCCGAATGAGAAAATCATACACCGTGCTTGCTCTTTGGTGTCTGTCTCTGTCTTCAGGTAAGTGGAGTGAATCTTTATTGAACTTTCTGGAATTACTGATTAACTCCAAAGGGCTGGCATTGCTCTCACTGTATGCATAGAATTCCTGTTCACTTTATTAGCCATTGTCAGTCTGGCTCAGTGAACTTTGCTCATGCATAGGTCAATCAATAGGCTATACCACTGTGTGTGTGTTTGTTTTATAAAGCTTTTTATGATTACTACTTTACACTCGTTACACCTTATTACAGCTACTAAAGAGAAACACATACTTGTTTTAAAAAAAATACAGGTTAGGGATCATTTTTTGCAAAGCCTATTATCTAGAAATTATGACACTGATACAGAACACCACTATGAAGTAAATTTCATCTCTTTTATATTTGACACACCCTTTACAGCAGTGTGTTAGTAACCCTAAGTAACCGATATACATTACATTATCTTCAAGAGAAAAACACTCAGCAGATGTCTAAAAGTTTAACGGACAGGTTGCATTTTTCAGTTGACCAACAACTTGTATTTTCCTACATTGTCTGTGGTGTGAAGACATATTAGTCTGAACAAAATACATGTATGGCATTCAGATTGTCTGCAAATGGTGAATTATATTTTCCTTTGATAGGTTTCAGAGTCCAGGTTACATTGTAGTGGAAAATGCTGTGTCACACACCTACCCTGTTCGGGGAAACAGGGTAGGGCTTATTTGGGGGGTAGGGCTTATATTGCAGCCATCACCGACAATCACTCTAGGTCTTATTTTCGGGGAAACAGGGTAGTAGTCTTATGCCTGGTACACATGGTAAGTTTTTTCGTTCAGCCCGGCGGGCTGAAAAAAAAAAAACTGAAGTGCTTGCTGTACTAATAATGCGATATTAGTATAGCGATCTGCCAGCTGTGCTATTGTGTTCTGACATTGGGACCGCTCCCCCCCCCCACCAGAATACACTGGTCAGTGATCACAGCCTTTGGCTGAGAGTGCTGATTGGCTGCTGGTTTTCCAGAATGCTTGTTCGACAGAAGCCGGTTGTAAGCAGCTTCTGTTAAATAAGGACCTGTACACAAATGCAGAATGTCTGCCGGTTTCTACTGTACATTGATTGATTTCAGACGATATTCGCCCTCATGTGTATGGGGCTTTAGAGGTTTGGCCCACACCTGGGCCCAAGAGCAATACAATTTCCCACTCGTCAGCAACAGCGCAGCTACTTTAGGGTAGAAAATATCTTTAATTTAATGCAGCGTATATAATGTTCACAGAATGATGCATAAAATGACAATGATGAGTAGCAACAGTAGAGTAAACATATGTGAATAAAGCTGACTGACTATAATTTCAAAGTTTTGCTACCATTATTGCGGCATCTGTCTTGGTAAAAAACGACCGGTGTAGCTACAGATATTCAGGATCCATTCGTTAGATTGTTTAAATGGCAGAAAAAGATGGCTTTAGCCCACTATCAGCTGAAAATTGGTCACAGGAGTGCAGAACAAACTGCACTCCTGTGATCCATAGGAGAAGTAAGACCAAAAAACCTTTGGCAATACAGTACTTCTCCTTTGAAGTGGTAGTATACCTAGTTTTTTAAATTGTACCTACAGGAAAGCTTATACAGGCTTACCTGTAGTTACAGCAAAATATCTCCTATACTTGCACTGTTTAAGAGATATTCAGAGTGTATGACGTAGGATCTTGGCATGAAAAATGTTGTGGCAAAATTAATTTTGCTGCTTTTGCTACCAGAGCAACAGGAACATCATGCTGTAGTTCCTACTGATTTGCTTCAAATCGCTACCAATGAACCAGATTTCCTTAAGAAGGTCATAGTGTAGAATGTTTTGATCAGTGGAAGAGATGCTAGGAGAGCTGTGTGAGGTCTCAAGGTGTCTACTTTGAAGGAGACTGAGGTATCATCATCCTATCTACAATGTTTCCTGTATCTCCTTCAATAAATGACTCTATGTTTCATATTACATGGCTGCATACTTTCCACAAGAGACCTTGTATATTTGCATAGAGAAGAAGGGAGGCCACCAAAGCTCAAACGACAGCAGGACTCATTCCCTACAAAATTTAAAAACTTACAAAATGTATTACAAAGTACAAAAAAGACACAATTATATATTTGTTTACATTGGGAAAAAAAATCAAGCATGTATATACAACATATCACCAGTAATTCTTGGGAAATGTGATTAATCAATTTGTATAGGCTGTAGTCTCTACGCATTTCATGGGGCAACACCCACTTCATCAGGAGACCGCTGAATTGAGAAGATCTGAATTTTTTGTGTGTATCTGGAGAAACCATGTCATAAAAAAGCAACAGTAAATTGAATAGTGTAGAATTAATGCATTTAGGTCATATATTTGCAAACAGAAGCAATGAGGACCCCTGCTTTTATTTAGAGTTTATAAGCATGTGTGCATTAGTCCTGCATATGTTCATCCTTCACTGATGTTAAATTGATTGAACCATTTGCATTATTTTCTTTGTAGGGAGCAGGAGACTGATCTGGTTTTACAAATATGTGGGCAATAGCAGGAACTATTCCTACATATAATCCAGTTTGTGTGTGCTTCTGTATTCTTAAAAGACATAGGTTTCTCACAGCTTCTCATAAACCATGGATAAATTGAATCGACTTGTAAAAACTGAGCTTGTCTGAGGTCAGCCATGAATGGGTGGTCTCTGCCACATCTCAGTAAACCTGACAATCATTAAGCACATGTTAAAGACCTGGACACATTTCGTCATGCTCTTACGCTATAAAGAAACCTTTCATTTTTTGCTGATTAAATCTCATCCCTTTTCCTTCCAGAAGAGATGTGGTACAAAGGGGAAATTCTTTGGGGTTTTTCCGGCAAATGTCATTCATAGTTGGGCATCACATCATAACAAAAAGCTTCTCTTCTTGACAGCTTCTTCACAAAATCGTTATTTTTATGTTCATGGTTTATGCACCAATCCCCCTCCACTTACGTTAACACAGAGTTGCATTAATGGTATTTTCACACCCCCTTATAAAGTGCGTTTAACTTTTCTTTTTCCAGATTTGTGATGTTACACCAGTGAAGATCTAGTTTCATATTTTATTGCCAGAATCTTAGGATCACTTACGTCTTTTCTATAATGCCATTTTATTCACCAATTTATGCTGTGCTCTTTATTCTGGGTTTTATATTCTGACAGTTTTATACTTGCTGTCTTGGTGCTTTTTCTTTTTTTTTTTTAACTGAAAGGAAATATCTGTTTAACATTGGTGATGTTTTTATGTTTGGTTAAGGTTGTGTAAGTATTTTTGTGGGGATAAATGGTCTAACTACTTTATATTTTAGCATCCAGAGCAGTTTTGTTTTATTTTTCATACACATTAAAGGCCAAGTTCACTTTTTTTTTTCTTCTAAAATCCAGCCTCCCCTATGTACCAATAATGTACCTCTGTTGCACAAAAATACAAGTTTTCTTTGATTTTGAAAACAAGGCCTTGCCTTATCCATGGCTGTATATTGCAGATCACTTCAGAGACTCCCTGGTATACAGACACAGACAGACTAACCAGTAAGACACAGGAAGGAGTTTTCCAGTTGACCTCATTATCACACCTTCACCCATCAACTTTTTTTTTTTTTCACGGCATTTCTCCACGCATGCATTTGCCTGTCTTCCCCATCGTCTCTTCAGATGGTCTCAAACTGCATGCTATACTTCCTGGGGCCACATGCAGCCCACGGGACACCCCTGATGTAGTGCAAGAGCCTGCCTGATTGGATACAGCGTGATTAGATAGATGGTGTGTCCTCCTATTATATAGTTTTGGTAAATCTACAGGAGATTGTGCAGAGATTGTATAATCAGACACCAAACACAGAAGAAAACATTTTGCCACATAAAAAAAACAGGTGACAAACACAGCAGTAAAAAACATACAAAAATGGCCCATGAGCTACTTTGCCAGGTGTAGCACAGCCCATTGAAATCAATGGGCTGCCCTATGTGTGTCACTGGAAAACGAGCCAAAAAACATGCACTTCCACTACTACTCTAGGTGTGAATGGGGCCTAAAAGTGAAATTGGTGCATTTACACAAGAACAATGAGGCTCCATTCACATCTGTGTGTTTCCAAACACATGGCAAACTGCACAGTAAATGTGCGTTTCAACATACGTTTCAGAAATGCTGCAAATGTGCATTGTGTTTGTGTTGTCATTACATGTTAAAGGCATCTCAAGTGCAGCAAAAGAACCAAAAACTGCCGTAACGCACCACTCCAAAAAAAAAATTCTGGAGCTTCTCTGGGGCGATTGTCGCGGGTGAGGCAGCATATTCAAGTGAATGGGCTGCCCTATGCGTGATGAGGGAAAACGTTCAAAAACACCCAAAACAAACACATGCAGGAATGTGAGTTTTCAATACATGGAGATATGAGTGAGGCCTGACAACTAAGTGTTTCTGTCCACTCCCTGTTATTTACTACTATAAAGATGGCCATACGCTATGCAATTTGATTGTACAATCTCTGAACAATTTCCTTTGGATTTGCCAGAACTATGGCATAGAGGATACACAATCCATTAAATTTGTATCCAGACAGGCCCTTGCACTACATAGCTGATGGGAGAGCAAAAAGACATTGTACAATCAGATTGTATAGGAAGTGGGTGGAAGGTAGTATTATAATGAGAGAGGTGTGGTCAAGAATGGTGAACACACCCTATCACACCCTCTTCTGTGATGCAACAAGTTAGTGAAGGCTTCTGGGAGATGACCTAACAGGAAGTGAATGTTGATACAAGCTACAGGAAGTGATGTAATCTGAAAATCAAAAATCAAAAATACTGATAAACCGACAAGATTCCTAATATTCTGTGGATGAGGTAAGCGAGAGAAAAGCACATTGAAATAGCTGAGCCAGGAATGGCATTGAAAAACGTTTCTATTTATTATGAAAAGTGAAATTCTGCCTGGAAAGGTGAACTTATCCTTTAAAATCAGCATTTATTGCTATAAAGTTTCTTAAGCCCCCCAAACAATTACATATTTTATGAAAGCAGGGGAAGAGGCAGTTGTGTTTTTTTCATATTGCATGATATTTGTGCCGCTGTTTATCAAATGCATATTTTCAATGAAAAATACAATAAATGGGATTTCTTCCCAAGACCTCCTGATCTCTAGCTCCCCTTACCCCACCTCCCATGCTCTCCTCCAGGTCTTCTGCTGACCCTCTCCCATTCTATGGAACTCCCGGGCCTAACCCAATCTGTCTGACCATCTCCTACTCTTTAGACGATCCCTGAAAAGCCTTTCAGAGAATCCTATCCTGCCCCACCTAATAACTGTATTTTATTTATTTTTATTTTATTTATTTTCTTTACCAGCTCATCCCCTACAGTTGTTACCTTTTGTATCACGTGACCCTCCCTCTTAGATTGTAAGCTCTAACAGGCTATTGTATTGTAACTGTGCTGTCTGCCCTGTTGTATATCGCTGAGCAAACTGTTAGCGCTATTTAAATCCTGTAAAATAATAAAGAAAAATAATAATCATTTTACTTCACACAAACACAATATAATACCCGTTTTTTTAGAAAAATATAGAAGATAGGACTACTTCAAGCAAATAGATCCCAACCATTCCAAGCCCTAAAATGTTTGCACCTGTGAAATGGCATAAAAAAAAAAAAAAAAAGAAAAAAATCATGACCCATTAAATGCCTTTACAGGTTATATTATGAGAATTAACCTTGAATTATGGCCCTAGTTTTTCATCCCCATAGAAGCAAATCCAACACAGATTGTGCTTGATTAGCTGCTTTCCTTGACACAGAAGGAACAAGAGACCCTGGGAACCACCAGAAAGGGGGCTGCACATTGTCAGTACCGTAAAAGTGATTGGTGCTACAGCCACCCAAATAATGTTTACTGAAAAGCTGGTCTCTGGCTAAAAAAATTGTACAAAGCTCCCAGTTTGTGTCCCTCTCTGGAGAGATTCGCCTCTCCATTTGTCCTGGTGACAATTGTCTGCAAGGGAGAAAATAGTAAAAACCTCATAAATTTAGAGGTGTCATTACCACTTGCCTACTGGGCACTTTTACTCCCTTCCTGCCCAGGCCAATTTTCAACTTTCAACTGTCACACTTTGAATATCAATTGTGCGGTTATGCAGCACTGTACCCAAACAAAATTTTTATAATTTTTTTCACACAAAGCTTTCTTTTGGTGGTATTTTAACCCCAAAATAAAAATAAAATATGCTGCGCTAGATAGGTCCTATACCTAATAATCTGTGCCTTGATCTATAATTATAGATGCACAGGTGAGTAATAAAGTGCATAAATAATAAACACACAGCGGTATAAAGTGCAGGTGCAATCTGTGGCAAGCAAATAATGCGCATACAAATGTAAACACACAACTGGAAAAAAGTGCACAAGTGCAAATAGTGAAAGAACCACACTCAATAAATTTGATTAAAATATATAAACCTAACCATTACGTGGTGCCACCATATACATATAACACAAAATTAAAGTGCTTAATGCATACCAATGTGACAACAAAATTGCAAAAAGTAAATAAATAAAAAAAAATATTATATATATATATATATATATATATATATATATATATATATATAATGTGCAAGTGCATACACCATATGATTGTCCTTATATGATAACATTAAACAGTCTTTTGTAGCAGCCTGTGTTAGGCTGTGATGAGAAACAAAGTACTGATGGTGGTGAGATAGATGCAAAATGACGTAATCTACAGTGATTAAATTAACAACATGCTTCTACATCCAGCCGTGAGTCTGAATCATGCATATAGGTGAAATCCAGAAACCCCTTATGGTAATGAGCTCACCCTGGATCAGAAGTTTCCTCAATGTAGTATTCAAAAAGTGCATGAAAAAGGAAAAAAGCTGATGCAATATCGTTTTAAAATTTTATTACACACAAGTTAAAAAATGCTCCCCCACTGGAGTACTCGCATGTATAAGATGCGTCAGTGCACCGTACTTCATAGAGCCTAATAGATACTGAAAACAGTATGGATTTTTTATTTTTTGCTAAATAAATGAAAAAAGACTGAAAATTTTGAAAACAAAAACCACAAAACTTTTGCAAATAGGTAATTTTTCTCCTTCGCTTGATGAGGTGGCACTGGTGAGCACTAATAAGGAGGCACTGATTGGCAGCCCTGATGGGCACTGTTGAGACTGCACGGATAATCATGTAGAACCCTGATGTTTAGGCAGGATTGCTAGTAAATTTACCTGCCAAGTGTAGTTGTCTTGGCCAATTGATAGGAGGAGATCAATTGATTCCACCCTAATTCTGGAATTGCTGCACTTCTCTCTTCTGTCACTAGATGGCCGGGTATCTGGTGGCATTAGATAAGACAAGGGCATTGCAAGGACAGATTATGAATAGATGGGGTGTCTAAGCCAATGGGCAGGGATTTTCTTGTGTTCCTTGGCCTGCTGACAGAGCCTATTTGGGTGAGGTCAGGCGATCAGGGGTCTGTGCCACCTGGATGGCTGTCTGGGTGGACGCATGTTGTATTGCCCCGGGCTGCTAGGCCAGAGCCTGAGGCCTATCCCAGGACATCTGGCTGCTAGGCTGTCTGAGGGCCTATCCAGAAGAAAGAGAGCAGCACAGGGTCGAGGCTGTGGCTTGCAGTCCAACCAAAAGTGACGGTTCTGCTGGCCAGAAAGCCTGCCGTGGATGGACGTAGAGGGGAAGCTGTCACCACTAAGGGGTCATCCACCTTATTACCAGGGACCACCGTGAGTAGCTGAAGCAAGTACCAGAGCAGTATTATCACCAACTGAGCAAACTGAAGAATTGAGAAACTTCAGCAGGTGTCAACCAAGGGACCCAGCCAGCGGAGGTGACGCTTGCAGAGCAGTCTTGTGTGCCAAGCCAAGAACCATGCAGGCCAGTGGGGTGACGCTTAAGGAGTATCTGTGAGTGCCAAGCTAGGGACCCAGCAGAGATGTGGGGGCGACGCTTGAGGAAGATACTTGGTGAGAAGATTGGAGCTCAGGAGATCCAGTGGCAGTGGATCAGCGGGTCTAAGTGATAGACTGGGAGCTCAGTTGAGTCAAAATCTAAAAAGGAGATTGTGGAGGAAGTGAAAGAGTTCATTACAACATTTGTTAGAAACTATTTAAGATTGTTGCCATCGGAAACAGCGTGTCTACACAATCAGATGTGGTGTCTGGCTGGGTGCCTTTCCCTGCATGGCTGTCTACCTATAAAAGTCTTGGAGTGTGCTAATTAACATTGCAACTATTAAAGAGTATCCGAGCCCTAACCCCTCTCTCCCACAGTTCTGCTTAAGAGAAAATAAATCACTTTGCTTTCAAGAAGTGTCTGGCGCCCACTAATCTACCTTGCATAACACCCACCATGCCTCGTAACCCACTCTAAACAGAAGGATGTCAGTTGTCCCTAACTCTGGAGGTCACCATTAGGCCTGGAGAGGCCTGGGACTTGGCTACAGTCAGGACACTGATAATCAGTGCCCTGATGATCAGTGTACATGTCCCTTTTCCCAGAGCTGGCTATCGACTCTCTTCTCCTCTCATCATGCTGTCAGCATGAGGAAAGGAATGATAACCAGCTTCTGTTTACATTGTGATCAGCTGTGATTGGACACCACAGAGCAGGATGTCATATGATGCGCTTCCAGAACTGGCCGGCCAGGCTGTAGCCATCGTTCGGATACAGCATGGTTGGGAAGTGGTTAAAGCGAGTGGTGAGGGGAAGACCCCATGCACACTGGATGCGTTTTTACAGCTGCTGATTTTGGCTTCAGACATTTTTTTCTACAGTCAATAAACTCTCCAGCATATTATGCTCCTATTTGTCCATGCACACATAGCCTGTTATCACCTGTTTTTGGCTGGGGCATTTTTTGGCTGTAAAAAAAACAAAAAACTAGTGGCTTCTGAGAGGCTGGTTTCAGCTGTAAAAACGCGGCTTACCAGCGTTTAGGTTTTTGAGCCACTGAAAAAAAAATATATGTTAACTTTGAAAAACACAAAAAAACACTTTTGCAAAAACATTGAAAGACTCTCTGCAAATCTATGGGCATTTTTATAACGTTATAACGTCCAGTGTGCATGAGGTCGAAATCTTTTAACCACCCCAATACTGGCCACTTTCACACCCTTCTTGCCCAGGCAAATGTTCAGCTTTCAGCGCTGTCACACTTTCAATGACAATTGTTCGGTCATGCAGCACTGTACCAAAAATACATTTTTCTAATTTTTTTTGAGACAGACAGAACTTTCTTTTGGTAGTAATTAATCACCATTGGGGTTTTATTTTTTTCTAGATAAATGAAAAACAACTAAAAACATGTAAAAAACAAACTGTTTTTCTTAGTTTGTGATACAATTATGCAAATAACACATTTTTCTTCACTGATTTGCACTAATGGGCACTAATTCCCATGCAACACTCCATATACAGCGCCTATATGTCAAACAAATTCAGACATTTATATACACAAGTGTCCGTATATACAAGTGCTTCTGTTCTTTCTCAAACCATTCAATAAAGTGTCCATACAGTGCTCTCATACAGGTGTCTCATTCTTCAAACACCAAACAATACACTGGTGATATTGTTTTAATAATCCTCCACCAACACAAAGAACTCACAAGAAACTCATGACTACCTGCTACAGGTAAGTCATTCTGCACTTGTTTTTACAGGGATCTGTTGGCACCGTCCACTTCCAGGATAAACCACTCTGCTTCTCCTTTATGTTCCTGTCACAGTAAAACTCCTGCCATCTGGAGGAGGGAATTAGAGGAAACCGCCATAGCATAAAAACCTTTTTAAAATGCTTTATTTTTAAATCATCACAATGTACAGTGCTTTATATAGCAATGAGGTATAGGCGGCTCATGGGTGTTTAGCAGTACTCGAGTACTTGATCTAAATGCTACATTTTCAGGAGAACTTGTTCTGTTTAAAAACAACAGACTTACTGGCTGGATAACCAGATGAAACTAAAAGAAAGAAAGCCTAAAAAAGAAAAACAAATGAAGCCATTACATCTAAGAATTGGTAAACTTTAATACTGTAAAGGTTTGCTTTTGAGTTTAAAGTGTTACTAAACCCACAACAGTAAAATCAGCCTGTGTATGCAGTAAAGCATGCTTGTTATACTTACTGTGGAATCTAAAGGGGTTAATCCTCTACATTGTGTAAGAAGGCTGTTTGTCTTTATTGTGTCTTCTCTGATCCTCCCCTTCTACCACAAACCCAAATCTGCTGATAGTACAGAGCCTTAGGAGTGCTCTGCACATGCTCAATTTGGTGTGTATTGCTAGAGATTAATTTTTTCCCTTGAGAGAATGCATGTGATCAGCACTGTCCAGACAGAAGGTCAGGGGTCCTGCAGCCTCATAGGACAGTCAGAGTAGAATGAAAACTCCTCCTAAAACTTTAATCAGACACTGATCAGTCGCAAGACTGCTATATACTGCTGATGAGAAAAGGTATTTAGCAGTTCAGGTTTACTAAAATATTTGAAATTTTAATGCTCTGTGTACTGTGGGAGACCAGATATAGTGAATGCAAGGTAATGGGTTTAGCAACACTTTAATACTGCCTTAAATCCTGAAATAATCAGTTGAAAATGTAAGAAAAAAGGTTATAAACTTTAAAACCTTACCTAGGCACTGGACTGGAGTGTCTATTCACAACATTTGGGGTACTCATCACCCAATAATCACGCCCAGTAATGCAGATGATAGGGAAAAGGTATGTAAATTACTTTTTTCCCTGACAGGTACAGTTTTAAACTACCTACATGCAACAAAATACAAGGGAAGGGGGCCTATATCTTAAAGCAGACATCTTACATTTTACTGCAAAATCTGATTTAAAGACACCAAAATATATCCGTATGCTCTAAAATGAATGCATACGCATCCGCTACTTAATCGCCTGGAAATATCATTTTCATTCATTTGTTTTTTACTGTGTTTTTCTGCCTCATTGTAATGTCCTCTGTGAACTTTATGCTCAGTACACATCCTATAGTCGATAGCCCCAAGTCCATCTCAGGAGTGAGAAAAAGATGAACAGGAACAGGAGGAAGACAGATCACAGGAGAAAAAAAAAAATAGGAATTTGGAGGAGGCGGAATACTTTTTTGAATTAAGAACACATACTTGAATAGAATTGTTTTCAGGGTAATTCCTGCTAATCCTATAGTCTAAAATATATGCTGCTCCCCCCTTCTCCTGAAATCATGACTATGGTATTCCCCTACCCAGCTCCTGATATAAGACTATAGGAAAAAATGGTCACTGACGTTCTACCTTCTTTCAGTGAGGGAAAAAGTATTTGATCCCCTGCTGATTTTGTATGTTTGCCCACTGGCAAAGAAATGATCAGTCTATAATTTTAATGGTAAGTTTATTTTAACATTGGGAGACAGAACAACAACAAAAATATCCAGAAAAACGCATTTCAAAAAAGTTATTTGGTTTGCATTTTAATGAGTGAAATAAGTATTTGACCCCTTTACAAAACATGAATTAGTACTTGGTGGCAAAACCCTTGTTGACAATCACAGAGCTCAGACATTCCTTGTAGTTGGCCGCCAGGTTTGGACACATCTCAGGAGTCATTTTGTCCCACTCCTCTTTTCAGATCCTCCCCAAGTCATTAAGGTTTTGAGGCTGACATTTGGTAACTCGAACATTTAGCTCCCTCCACATATTTTTTATGGGATTAAGGTCTGGAGACTGGCTAGGCCACCACAGGACCTTAGTGTGATTCTTCTTGCGCCACTCCTTTGTTGCCTTGGCCATGTGTTTTGGATGATTGTCATGCTGGGATACCCATCCACGACCCATTTCCAATGCCCTGGCTGAGAGAAGGAGGTTCTCACCAAAGATTTGATGGCACATGGCCCTGTCCATTGTCCCTCTGATGCGGTGAAGTTGTCCTGTCCCCTTAGCAGAAAAAAATCCCCAAAGCATAATGTTTCCACCTCCATGTTTGACAGTGGGGATGGTGCTCTTGGGGTCAAAGGCAGCATTCCTCCTCCAAACACGGCGAGTTGAGTTGATGCCAAAGAACTTGATTTTGGTCTCCTCTGACAACAACACTTCTACCTAGTTCTCCTCTGAATCATTCAGATGTTCATTAGCAAACTTCAGACGGGCCTGTACATGTACTTTCTTGAGCAGGGGGACCTTGCGGGCATTGCAGGAATTCAGTCCTTCACGGTGTAGTGTGTTACCAATTGTTTTCATGGTGACTATGGTCTCAGCTGCCTTGAGATCATTGACGAGATTCTCCAGTGTAGTTCTGGGCTGATTCCTCAATGTTCTCCTGATCATTGAAACTCCACAAGGTGAGATTTTGCATGGAGCCCCAGACTGAGGGAGAATGACAGTTATTTTGTGTTTCTTCCATTTGCAAATAATTGCACCAACTGTTGTCACCCTCTCATCAAGCTACTTGGCGATGGTCTTGTAGCCCATTCCAGCCTTGTGTAGGTCTACAATCTTGTCCCTGACATCCTTGGACAGCTCTTTAATCTTGGCCATGGTGGAGGGATTGGAATCTGATTGATTGCTTCTATGGACAGGTGTCTTTTACACAGGTAACAAGTTGAGATTAGGAGCACTCCCTTTAAGAGAGTGTGCCTAATCTCAGCTCATTACCTGTATAGAAGACACCTGGGAGCCAGAATGCTTGCTGATGGATAGGGGATAAAATACTTATTTCACTGGATATTTTTGTTATTCTATCTCTCACTGTTAAAATAAACCTACCATTAAAATTATAGCCTGATCATTTCTTTATCAGTGGGCAAATGTACAAAATCAGCAGGGAATTAAATACTTTTTTCCCTCACTGTGGTCACTGGACTTGAGTGTCTATTCACAACATTTGGGTTACTCTTATGCCGCGTACACACGACCGGACTTTTCAACATCAAAAGTCCGACGGAATGATTCCGGCAGACCATTCGATCGTGTGTGAGCTGCAGCGGACTTTTGATTTGCAAAAGTCTGACAGACTTTAGAAATGGAACATGTTTCAAATTTTGCAGCCAGAACTCCGCCGGACCCAGTTCCTACCGAGAAATCCGCTCGTGTGTATGCTAGTCCGACGGACAAAAACCGACGTGAGGGCAGCTATTGGCTACTGGCTATGAACTTCCTTATTCTAGTCCAGTCGTACGTCATAGACGTTAGAATCCGTCGGACTTTGGTGTGATTGTGTGTGGCCAAGTCCGTTCATTCGGAAAGTCCGTCAGAACTCTGTCAGAACTCCGTCGAAAGTCTGTCGGACCTAGTCCCTCGAAAAGTCCGGTCGTGTGTACGTGGCATAAGTTGCTCAATAATCATGTTCAGCAATGCAGATGACAGGTACAGTTTTAAACTACCTACGTGCAACTAAATAGAATATCTTAAAGCAGACCTTACATTTTACTACAATATCTGATTTAAAGGGACACCAAAATATATCCTTATGCTCCAAAATTATTTCATTTTCTGCCTCCTTGTTTAGTCCTCCATGAGCTTTATACTCAGTACACATCCTATACTCGATAACCCCAGGTCCATCCCAGGAGCAAGCATATGATGGGTGCTATGTTCCTACATAGGCTTAGAGCATGGAGAGTGAATTGGGCCACCCTCTAAGAAGTCAGATCACAACAGAGAAAAAAAAAAAAGAAAAGAGAAAAAAATGAATATGGAGGTTTGGAGGCGGCTGAGCAGTTTTTTGAATTAAGAACACATACTTGAATAGAATTGTTTTTATTATAACAGAGTTTATTTTTCAAATCTTTTATTTAACCACTTGCCTACAGGGCACTTACACCCCCTTCCTGCCCAAGCAATTTTTCAGCTTTCAGTGCTGTCACACTTTGAATGACAATTGCATGGTCGTGCTACACTGTACCAAAACTATTTTATCATTTTCTTCACACAAATAAAGCTTTCTTGTGGTGATATTTAATCACTGCTGGGTTTTTTATTCTTTTTTCAGTCAGTAAATTTTGTAACTAAGTCATTTTGCGCCTTCACTGATGTGCGCTGATGAGGCGGCACTGATGGGCACCGATAGGCTGAACTGGTGGGCATTGATGAGCTGGCACTTATGGGCATTAATGAGGTGGAACTAATATGCCACACTTATGGGCACGGATAGGTGACACTGGTGGGCTCTGATAGGCGTCATAGATAGGTGGTACTGATGGGCGACACTGATCAAAAGCAGTGATGGGCATTGATGGGCAGAACTAGTAGGCGGCACTGATAGCCAGCGCTGACTGGCATCGCTAATGGGCACTGATTGCTGCCACTTGTGGGCAATGGTGAGCACTGATGGGTGACACTATATTGCTATATTGTAATCAGGGCACTGATGATCAGTGCCCTGATTACATTCCTAGATGTCCCACTGCGTGGAGATGCTGCTGATAGGCTCTCCTCGCCTACACTCTGTCAGTGTGAGGCGAGGAGAGTCGATTACCGGCATCTCTGTGTTTACATGTAACTGGCTGTAATTGGGCACAGCCTATCACATGGTTAAAGAGCTGTGGACACGGCGCAGCTCCCGTGGGCGCGCAAGAACGGCCATTCTGGGAAGCCGTCATATGATGTCGGGCCACATATGACCGTCATTTGATGGTGGGTGGGCAGCAACTAATTAAAGGGACATGGAAGCATTAAAGAGGTACAATGGCATCGGGTGAGGCAAGACAATATACCATATCATAAACAGAGTTGCTACATACAAGTAAGCAAGACACGACAAGCCTACCTCTCACTCTTAACATGTAAATTCAACCCTTTGGGGGGACAGAACGAATGAGGTTGTAAACCTCTACAACCAAGTCATTAAATATCTATTCCATCAGAATTGTGTGTGCTGCAGTGGGTGGCTCCGTGGTCCCCGTCTCAACCTTTTCAATTATAAAACAGTAGTAAGATATACATCTGTAGAAAAATTACTAGAAAAATAGAGATACAGAAGTAAAGGAGGAAGATGTGAAAAGAAAAAGGGGGTGAGAAAACCACAAAAAAAAAAACATTTTTTTTGAACCAAAGACTTATAGATGGAGGTTGTGTGGATTTCCAGGATAGAGGGATGCACCACTTGGTCGGGTCGAGGAGGTGGCGGATTATTGATATTTTTATAATTTTTGCTTGGGATGTTGCAGGCATGGAGCAAGAAGAAGGCTGGATCATCTGGGATGGGGTGCTCGGTGAACATTTGGGCAATGTGTTGGATTGTCTTCCAGAACTGTTCCAGCTTAGGGCAGGACCAGAAGATGTGGAGAATTGTTCCCCGGTTCTCTTGGCAGCTCCAGGAGCGATCCAAGGACAAGGGGAAGAACTTTTGTCGTTTTGCAGGCGTATTGTACCATCTGGTGACAATTTTGAAGTTAGTCTCCTGTATTTTTGCACATATGGAAGATTTATAAGTGAGGTGTATAATATTTTGTCTCTGACATGAGGTGAGCATATTCTCGATTTTCTTCTCCCATGTACTAAGGCATTGTGGGTGGTAGCCATCAGGTGGTATAATCAATAATTGGTAGACGGTCGATAGAGTGTGAGGTATAGTGCCCTCCTCGGAATAGTAATATACCAGAGTTTAATGTCACTTTAATAAAGAGCAACTAAGGGTAATTCCAGGTTAGTCTCAAATATATGCCGCTCCTCCCTTCCCCTTCTGAAATCATGGCTATGGTATTCCCCAACCCATTTCCCGATATAAGACTATAGGAAAAAATGGTCACTGAAGGTCTACCTTCTTAATCACCTCTCCACCCCATCCTCTGACTGAAAAATAAAGTAGCAGGAACACACTTATGAGGTCATCCCTCTGATCTTCCCTTCTGTAAGCTAGTTCAGTTTTAGGCCGATGAACGCTGTCCATGTCACGGTTGTCTGAAAGTGATGCTCCTCCTTTTCCCAGTCTGAGTGCTGCTGTGCTGAGGATCCCAGAAGGTCGATATCAATACAGATTTAGGTAAATATTCTACTTTCCTATGAAATATTTAGTGATTTTGAATGAAAATATAACTGGATTAAATGTTGTTTTGATAATATATGATCTTAGTCCAGCTATGTGTTTCACAGTAAATTCAGAAAACTAAAAAATTACCACTTAAACATTAAAGAAATGCTTAAAATAGGACTGATTTATTAATAAATCTTGGCACGTACATTTCACAGATATGTGCACAAATATTCACTCTAAAAAAGATGTGCTATAAAAGAAAATTCTATTGAGTTAGAACAATGCAATCTTCACAGACCCCCCTCTGCCTGCAGCAATGACACCCGACTCCAGGAGCTCCACCATCTCCTTCTTCACCTGCAAAGGAAACAAATCATGTGTTACTGCTGTTTAGGTCTACAGAATGTTTCAACTCAAACAGGCTGAATGTTGAGCTACCCTCAATAACCTAACTGCTGCTGTCACACCATAGTGATGGTGGTTAGAGC
Source organism: Lithobates pipiens (assembly GCF_037356315.1). Lineage (NCBI taxonomy): Eukaryota > Metazoa > Chordata > Amphibia > Anura > Ranidae > Lithobates > Lithobates pipiens. The sequence continues at coordinate 104,574,748 of NW_027507748.1, forward strand.
ACATTCTTCTCCAACTAATCCAAAGTTCTCTACTGGCTGTGTACGATTTAGTAGTTTAAAGGACCATTTTGAGGTGTGAATGCGCTTTAATGTATTTTGGCCCATTGGAACAGTAAAATGTTGGCTTTTCATGTGGCAGAAGAGAAGCTGCAAGTGAGAAATACTTGTGGAATCAAGTAGAAATGTGAGTTTGTTGCAGGTACTACACTGAAATGGCCAAATTGGTGGTGATAGTGACCAAAATGTCCTAGACCAGTGATGGCGGAACCTTGGCACTCCTGATGTTTTGGATCTACATTTCCCATGATGCGCAACTACACTGCAGAGTGCATGAGCATTGTGGGAAATATAGTTCCAAAACATCTGGAGTGCCAAGGTTCGCCACCACTGTCCTAGACCATTAGTGCTAAATGACAGATCTTTTATTGCGGACCATATTTACGCATAGCCAAATCGTAAAACGCATTTGCTGCCTAATGGTTTGAATATGTGTAGACCACTGTGCCACTGCTTCCATGATCACAACACAAACTCAAGAAAAGCCATAAGTATATGGTTCCTGGTGCATACTGCTTTGTCCAATTACACTATTACCCTACCGATAAATCGCCAGGTGAAAAAACAAGTAATGACGCTGACCCTTGCAAATGCCATGAAAATATAGTTAAGCCAAAAAAGCATATAAAATGTATCTGTACCTCTGGAATATCCACCATCCTCCGCAGCTTCTGATCCCTCCAGTTCCAATCTAACACAATGTATTTCAGAGACTGCAAACTAAGGCCCTCTATGAACAAAGACAGAGTGTTAATATGCATATAATAACTGCACAGATCACTGAACCTATCCTAAAGTACACCACCCTACCCAACCTCACATGTATACTCAAAATGTAATGGAACCCATTCCGTTTTTGTTTTTTTTCAGTCTAAGAGCATTTTTAGGCTTCATGCACACAGGACATAAAATTGTTTACTCTGAATGCTTTTTACTGCTGGCAGGAAAAAGCAGTTTAAAAACGTATGAGCAATATTATAATTATTATTTTTTCAACATCACTCCATGGCTGAACAATGTTTAGATCCTGCCAGGAAAATCTTCTTTGTGCTTGCCACAACTGTGCAGAAAATGTTCACCGACTTTGATGGGGCTATCTACCAAGTGTCTCCTGAGAGACTCCATAGTAATCTATACTGATAAATTGCACAGGTGTGGCCAGCGCAAAGCATTTTTTACCAGCAGAATGTACATGGTGGGTCGTGGGATGAGGGTAAGTATGCATATGGGCAGGGAAGGGTGTGGTACTTTGAGGGCAAAAAGATCAGTATACTTTAAAAGTGCACTTGTTTTATTGCAGGGCTACATGAATTAAGGCAAATTATTATGATCGTAAAGTTTTTGATGGACTATTTTGTGTTATGATATAGAGTTACATTAACAACCAATTCAATTTCAAATTTCAACGGGTTTAGTGTAGTTACAGATCAATCAAGAACAGCCATTGACAGGATGATTGCCATACTGTGCTAAGAATACAGAGATGTATCAGAGTAAAAAATTACCATATTTATGATCTTCGTGTAAACTGTCACATCTTCATATTTCCCCCCTAAATCACATGTATTGTGTTTATATAAAGCATATCTCCCTGCTCTGTAATGGCATGGTCTGCAGCCATAGGGCACTTAAGTCATTCTGTAATATGATAACTTTTCTATCCTAAATTCCTCTCGCCCTCCAGGGGTTAGATGCCCACCCATAGCTCAAAGACAGACATGTGCGGGATTGTGTTGTGTTTTTTGTGTATCAGGTTCTCATGACTTAAAACATCATTATTGGAAATATTTAATATCGGCATGTTATATCTTAAACAAGGTTTCTTTGTTTGTAATCAGCACATGTATGGGCATCCAAGGACTAGAAATTCTTTATAAAAAAAAAAAAATCACAAGATTACCCACCTTGTTCTATGAGAGCTTTTATCCTTCCTGGTGTTCCTATTCCAAGATGAATAACGTTTTTCTCCAGCAGTTGCATCTGATCTTTAATCTGCAATAAGACAGAAGAAAAGGGATAGCTGTTTAATAGATCTGCAAGAACACAAAATTCAAAGCAGCCAAAGTTACTGTGTGATCCAGTCACAAAAACAGTCCTCCATAGAAGCACAAACATATAGGAATCAGATATTAAAATGTATTTACAAGGTCTGCCTGTATTGCACATCAACAACAAATAGAATTCAAACACCACTAAAACAGATGGTCACACAGAAAAGCCAGTTCCAATGCATAAGGCAGTACTACTATGTAGTAAGGAGAACTATACATTACAGGCATCCACCCTGACGGATCGTTTCATAGAGAAAGGCTATGATGGCCAAGCTTTAGAATCTGAAATACAGAGAGTACCTATGCTAGATAGAAATCAACTCATGAGAAATGCCCCTAATAAATTTGAGTGGTCATTTATCACTACCTGTTCTTCTCAATACCGATGGGTAAATAAAATTCTCCAAAAACATTGGAATGTTTTAAAAGAGGATAGAATATTGGATCCATCACTTCCTGATAGATCAAATGTTATCTTTAGGAGAACCCGGAATCTTAAAGATCTGGTAGCACCCAGTTCAACTGAAATACCAAAATGTTTGGAAACTTGAGAGTTTTTTTCCCATGCAAATGATGTTAGGTATGCAGGGACTCTAGCACGATTAGTACCACTTCCTTTTCATCACAGATAACCTTGCATATATACCAGATAGAGCGGGGGGGGGGGGGGGGTCAGCAACCTTTAGATTGCGATCTAACAGTAGATTGCAGACAGGTCACTGGTAGATCTCAGTCTGGGCTTGCTGACCCGCCATCCCAGAGCATCAGAGTGCAACGTAGAGGGACTACTTGTAAAGTTGGAGCTGTAGTAGGAAGCAAGAGCCGCATAAGCCAATGACTCCTATGCAGTGCTGGCTCCTGTCCCATGCAGCGTGACACCAACTGAACTCCACCTCTTATCCTGGCCAGCGGTCTCCAGAGTGGTGCCAGAAGCAGGAATGAAGAGATTTTCAGGTCAGTGTGATGCAATACACTGGGCATAATAGTATATGGCTGTTTTCACACTGATACACTGTGGTATGCACACACCGCGGGTGCAGTGCAGTGTACCTGCAGCTTTCCTGCATGTTTGCTGCACTTAGCCATAGACTTCTATTATATCCTGCTTTTTTACCACCTCCGACCTTTACATTTGAACAAGGCCTAAGGGTGCTGCTGCTGAACTAAGGGCTCATTCACAAGTGTAGTAGCACTGCTGCTCCTCTGAAAAGCGAACTGGGTGTGTGCTGACAGGTGGTGAGGAGGCGATATGTTGCCTCCTCATCACCCGATTTAAACCCATGATTGCCATGCAATGAATGCGATTGTGACACCGTAGTACGGCAATCACAGGTTTAAATAAGGTGTGAGGAGGCGAAGATTGTGCCCAGTGATCTTCAACTTCTCTCATGTTGCTCAGATAGATCTCCACCTCTGTAAGGTTGCCTACCCCTGAGATAGAGGATTTAATTACGTGTGGACAAGCTGTGTCATTTATCTCTTGAGGTGCTCATGTGGGTTTCAATATGTTGGCAGAACCACATGGGCACCAAATATGAAAATAGGAGAACAATTGAAAAAAATCCAAAAAAGGTACCTAGTGCACAGGGTGTCCAAGCATTTTCATCAATGCCACAATAGGAATCCAGCTCTTTTGCAGGTTGTATTCTCTAATACAGGGCTCGACAAAACCCGGGCGCCAGGTCGCATTTGCAACTAGAATTAGCGACCTGGCGCCTGGGGCAGCACAGCTGGGGGTATCCTGTCTCCGTGGACCCCCCCGGCGCGATCGCGTCGGGCCGCACCGCCGGCGGCCGGTAATTGAGCCCCCGGCTTTGAGGCCTTCTGCAGTCCTATGGTTCCTTCTGGAATCTGGCGCCCTCTTGTGGTGGCCGTTGGAATTACAAACCAGCAATACTAATGGAGCTTCCCCTGCCTGCCAGCCTAAACATTATATATATATATTTTTTATTCTAACACCCTAGAGAATAAAATGGTGGTCGTTGCAATACTGTCTGTCACACCGTATTTGCACAGCGGACTTACAAGCGCACTTTTTTGGGGAAAAAGAATTTAATAAAAAAAATAAATAAGACAACAGTAAAGTTAGCCCAATTTTTTTTATATTGTGAAAGATAATGTTACGCCGAGTAAATCGATACCCAACATGTCATGCTTCAAAATTGCTCCCGCTCATGGAATGGCGACAAACTTTTACCCTTTAAAATCTCCATAGGCGGCATTTAAAAAATTCTACAGGTTGCACATTAAGTTACGGAGAAGGTCTAGGGCTAGAATTATTGCTCTCACTCTACCGATTGCAGCGATACCTCACATGTGTGGTTTGAACAACGCTTTCATATATGCGTTCGCTTCTGCACGCAAGCTTGGCGGGACAGGGCGCGTTTAAAATTATTTTTTTTTCTTATTATTTTAACGTTTTATTTTTATTTTTTTCACTGTTCTTTAAAAAAAAAAAAAAAAAAATGTGTGTCACTTTTATTACTATTACAAGGAATGTAAAAATCCCTTGTAATAGAAAAACGCATGACGGGTCCTCTTTTATATATGAGATCTGGGGTCAAAGAGACCTCACATCTCATATTTACACTAAAATGCAATTTAAAAAAAATTTGTCATTTGAAAAAAATAAAATAAATAAAATGTCCCTCTAAGAGCTATGGGCAATGACTTGGAGACGGGGGGGGGGGGGGGGGGGGGGCGGGGGCGCTATCTTCCCCTCACTCGTCTCCATGTCAGGCCAGGGACAGGTCCAGATCGCCGTCACGGACCTGGCTCCTAACTTTTTTAGCTGGCTCCTAGATTCCAAACAAATGTGTCAACCCCTGCTCTAATATATAATATATAATATACCCCCAATTGGAGAGGAAGCAATTTAAAAAACAGATATCCCCTTGTGAAACGCAGTGGATTCATTCCTTACAGACGTATTGACCTTTAGATCTCAACATCGAGTGGAACTGTTTCATTGATAAGAGCTACGTTTTTGTTTAGTGGGGATATTTTTGGGGGATTCTAATTCCTTTAATATATAAGATTGAACATTTATATGAATGCTTGCATTGGGATACCTGCCACTTTGCAAGTTATTTTACAGTAAATGCATTTATGTTTTTTTTTTATACAGCTTCACCAATGAGGGTGAGGCACAATACCCAATGGTTTATGAAGATCTGTATCTGTTTCTATATGATTTGAGTATTAATTACTCTTATTTTTTGGTGTTGATAGATATACATTTTTTTTATCATGTATTTTTATAAATTGTTTAATGTGTATTAGTTTATGCTAAGGTATACATTAATAATACGTTTAAAAATGTATTTGCATAGTTGCAGGACTCGTTAGTTCATTTCATGTGTCCAAATTCCAAGGCATTTATAAGTCAACATTTTCATTTTAAATATTGTAATTTTGAAGTATTTGTTATTGCTAAAGAACTGATCATAATTATGTGATCGCTTTACATGATATTTTAAAGCTTACGGATGATTAACCACTTAAGGACCAAAAGATATCCCCCCTCAATGACCAGGCCTTTGTTTGCGATACGGCACTGCGTCGCTTTAACTGACAATTGCACAGTCATACTAAACTGTACCCAAACAAAATTGATGTCTTTTTTTCCCCACAAATAGAGCTTTCTTTTGGTGGTATTTGATCACCTCTGTAGTTTTTATTTTTTGCGCTATAAAACAAAAAAAAAGACCAACAATTTTGAAAGAAAAACAATATTTGTTACTTTTTCGCTATAATAAATATCCCCCAAAAAACGTAAAAAATGAATTTCTTCATCAATTTAGGCCAATATATATTCTTCTACATATTTTTGGTAAAAAAAATAAAAAATTTGCAGTAAGTGTATATTGTTTTTAGTTTGCGCAAAAGTTATAGCGTCTACAAAATAGGGGATAGAATTATCGTTTTTTTAAAATTAATTTCTTTTTTATAGTAATGACGATGATCAGTGATTTTTAGCAAAACTGTGACATTGCGACAGACAGTTCGGACACTTTTGACACTTTTTTGGGACCAGTGACATTTATACAGCGCTCAGTGCTATAAAAATGCACTGATTACTGGATAAATGATAATAGTAGGGAAGGGGTTAACACTAGTAGTGATCAAGGGGTTAAATGTATTCCCCGTGAGGTGTTTGAACTGTGGGGGGAGAAGACTGACTGGGAGTACAGAGAGATCGCTGTTTCTAATCACGAATTCCTAATTACCGTATTTATCAGTGTATAACACACACTTTTTTCCCCTTAAAATTAGGGGGAAATCGTGGGTGCGTGTTATACGCCGATCCCCGTCGATCGCCGCTGATTGTGAGCAGAGTGATCTCCGCCGAGATACAAATAGTTGAGTGTACTTTTCTTTTCTCGGCTCCGCTCACAGTAACACCCAGTGACTGCGAGCGGAGCCGAGAAGAGCCAAGTACACTCGGCTATGTGTATCTCGGCTCAGCCCAGTCCCTGCGATCTCGGCGGCGTTCGCTCCACTACGGAAAATCTCGACGGCGCCAATTTTAAATTCATCTAAGGCTGCGATGGACACTGGGGGCAAGGCTGCACTGACAAGGCTGCAATGGACACTGGGGGCAAGGCTGCACTGACAAGGCTGCAATGGACACTGGGGGCAAGGCTGCACTGACAAGGCTGCAATGGACACTGGGGGTAAGGCTGCACTGACAAGGCTGCAATAGACACTGGGGGCAAGGCTGCACTGGGACAAGGCTGCACTGGGACAAGGCTGCACTGGGACAAGGCTGCACTGGGACAAGGCTGCACTGGGACAAGGCTGCAATGTACACTGATAAGGCTGCATTGATGGACATTTAAATATAAGTTTTTTTTCCTTAAACTTCCCTCCTAAAAGTTTTTTCCTTAAAATTCCCTCCTAAACTTGGGGTGCATGTTATACGCCAATAAATGTGGTACTCTGTTTGTTTACATTGACAGATCCCATTCTGGCTCTCTGTGGAGCGATCGTGGGTGGCTGGCGGACATCGCAGCCGTGGGCCATGCGTATCAGCTCCCCCGCCTTGCAGCAGGCATGCGCACGCCCCTGCTATAACTATAAAATGGACCGACATACAACTATGGCGATTCAGGGGGAACGAGCCGGCCTGCCGCTGTATAATGATGGTGGCTGCTCGGCAAGTGGCTAATTCCTCATTGTCAATTCCTTGTATACCTCAATGCCCAGCCTATTCATACCCTTAAAAAAAGGGGACATTGGGATTCTAGGTCAACTCTGATAAATTGGAAGTAACAAAATCTACACTTAAAAACCTAAGGCTTCATGTACACTAGCAGTTCCTAAACTACCCACTAATATTCCAACCTCGGATTCCAATTATTTTCAATCTATTATACTGAAATTCATTTGGAGCTCTAAGGGGTGTAGATTTGCATATCAGGCGTTCTTGTGCTCTCAAGTGTCAGATGGTCAAACCTCGAAAATCTTGTCAGGCAGTACAATTAATTCAATGGTTACAATTCTATAGGCTAGACTACTTCCTGCAAAATCAATAGCACTAAATTCCTCACAGACTCCAAAGGCTCCATTATTCAACAATCTAGTGTTCCCACTGAGCTTACAACCCCAATGATTTAAATGGTGGATAAACAAAAGGTTTATATTGAGCACTTTCTTGACCAAAGAGGCGTTCCAAGCCCAGATCACGTTCTGAAATGTTCTACTTATATCAAATTTTAAATTTCCTAAACATTGTTAAAAAAAATAAAATAAAAAAAAGCGTGTGGAGGGTGGGGGTGGTGAATATAGGATATTACCACAGGAACTGTCTTTGAGGTCAGTTTCATGGGGGACATGACACAGCATTATATCAGCTATTCTTTGCTTTCTCTGCAAAGCTATGTCATATACCGACTTGATTGATAGACTAAAATCTGTGAGGAAGACTGTAGCATGCGAACCTCTAGAATACAAACATAAATACTTAATGTCATAGAATCTAACTATAGGTTTCTCTCTCACTGGTATCTGGTGCCCATCAGACACACCAAAGTTTACCCCGAGACTTCTCCCTTATGTTTCAGAGATTGTGGCCAGACAGGCATCATACTCCACTCCATCTGGTGAATCTGCCCCAAAATCAGATGCTTTTTGACAAGGCACATTGCTCTGATACATTCTGTCACTAAGACTCTTAAATGAACCAGTTGATGGCATTTCTGGGCACTGCCAGACACCTATCTGCTACATGTTTCTGGAAAAAATCAATTGCTATGGCTTGAAACTCTTCTGTGGTCAATATCGCTGCTGTGAATGCCAAGATTGCTCAGATTATGCTTAATGAGAAATTAATAAGCATCCTCCAGGACAAGCAGGCGAAGTTTGAGAGGGGTTGGGATCTTTGGATACACTACATGCAGCCCATATACTTAAGCCCAATAATTAGGGGATGGTTGGGCTGGATCTTTGGCCAGAATGCTTGTTCTCTCTCTTCTCTATTCTATTTTACCATTTTCTTGTCTCTATTTTTAAATTAATGTTCCCTACATTGCTCTATGCAAAGTAGAAGTTTGTCTTGTTGATACATTGTCCCATCACCCACAGCAGATGGGTTCAGACTCTGTGAAATTGTTGTTGGCATGATGCGAGTTGTAGTTTGCCTATTTCTTTATTGTGCTTCTTTGTAGGTACTGTTTAATGTGCCTTCTATAATATGCCTTCTATAATGATTTGTAAACACATCTTTACAATCAGTATTCAAATCGTGCTTTTAATGCATATCTTGTGTAATGTACATGAAAGACTGTGCAGGCTTCTGTCTGTATGATCTTATTTTGAAAATCAATAAAAATTATTGACAAACAAAAAGCCTGAATCTGATCGCTATTAGGCAGTTGTTAGGAAAGCTACTTTTTTTTGTCCCATATGTTTAATGTATATTGTACAATTACAATTATTGTACATAGTAAATACGGTAGTATTGTACATAGTAAATGTCACAGCTTAGCTCATCTCTTCTACAATAAACATAATAAAAATAAACAAATTCTGCAGTCTGACAAAACAAATCTAAAGCTGCAATTACATATAGCTCATATTTCTTATTAATATAATTCCTCACCTGTAATCTCTTCCGTTATTATAAAGGAGCAGGTTATGATAAAGAAGGAACTTTAGGACATTTTTTCTTAACTCGCAACCCAAGACTGAATTGCCTACTCATATTTTAGCCTGGGTTCATACTGATGTGGTGTGGGACACTGCATGTAACTCACACAGGAATCACAGCACATGAGCCATGGATTTGTATGATTCAAATCACACTAAACTCGTACAGGACCCTTTTTTGTTCACACCAGTGTGAACACCCATGCGATCTGATTCTGCACATCGAACTGTGTTTTGCACACTGATTTTGGGGTGTTGTTAACATAACATGCACTCCGCAATCGGTTTGCATGAACAGGTTGCGATTTTGAAGCGGTGCGGAATTCGCACCGCATTTAGTGCAAACCGAGGACCTAAAGTAACAGACAGCAAGCTATGAGCCAAGCTAACTACTATATGGAATTACTGTTATATAGGGAGCTACGTACAAAGTTCTCTTATTAATCTTAACATGTACTAATTATCACTGAAGACTTGACATACCTTTATATGTTTTGCGAATAGCTTCATTACTTTTGTGTCACCTTTGAAAGCATTTATTAATCTGTTGAGGTACAAACATTGAGACAAACTTATGATTACCTAATTACATGAACCTGAAAAAGAAGTAGGGGTATGGAAGAGGTTGAGATGTATTATAGGACCAAATTTTAAAGCAGTGGTATTGCCTGTGGTTATACAATACATATATCCTTTACAAATATATACTATTACACATTTAAAAAAACAAAACACTAGAGTAGGGGTCTCCAAACTTCCTAAAGGGGCCAGATTACTGTCCTTCAGATTTTAGCAGGGCTGGGCTGGGGCCACAGGAAGCAGATAATTCCTCAGGCTTGGTGATCAGTGGAAGTAAAAAAAATTACACAGCACCACTGTGGTAAGAAGATAGAATTGTACCCCATCATTGGTATTAGTGGGAGGAATAGTGTTCCCATCATTGGTGTCAGTGGGAGGAATTGTGCTCCATTGTTTGTGTCAGTAGGAGGAATAATTTCCAGTCATTGGAGTCAGTGGGAGGAATTGTACCCCATTGCTGGAGTCAGTGGAACAAATAGTGCCCGATCCTTGGTGTCATTGAGATGGTGCACGATCCTTGGTGTCATTGAAATGAATAATGTCGTTGGTGTCAGTGGGAGAATTAGTGCCCCAACTTTGGTGTTAGTGGGAGGAATTGTGCTTCATAAATGGTATCAGAGGAAGAATTTAGGCCCTATCATTGGTGTCCATGGGAGGAATAATACCCCACTGTTGGTGTCAGAGGGAGGAATAGTGTCCCAAGGGCTAGATAAAGGCAAGCAAAGGGACATATCCGGCCTGAGGGCTACAGTTTGGAGACCACTGCACTAGAATAATTCTGTCAAAGGCTCTTCTTCCATCCCACAGTCTTCTGCGAATAGCTGCAAAAACAACAACTTCATAGGACACAGCAAGTTCCACACCACAATGAATTAAAGGCAAAATGTTGGTGTAGTGTGGGGTAAACACTGCAATGTCCTGCAGAAAGCCGTATAAATTAACCCATCTGAAATTAAGTGAAACCATCTTGAGTTCTGTTTAACCATGGTGTCATTTACAGTAATATTTGTGAATGGTAAGAACAAATCTTTATATGGAAATTGTATTTTAGGTCTAACATGCCTATAAACAAGATAAGACATCCGTTTTCCTTGTTCCTATAACTTTGTATAACACAGCTGAGCACATGCAACTTATTAATGTTGTGTGCCAGAAACTACAATATTAATTCCAATCGGACTTTATACAAAAACTTTGATCAAACAGATGACAGACTTACTTAATTAGTTCCAGGGTACGGTGAGCAGAGCTGCAAACCACCAAGATCAGAGCAGATTTTTTCTCTTTGTGATTTTTTGATAGTTTGGACCACTTAGGGCACACTGGAATAGAGGTGATATCACATGTTGAACAATCACCACATTAAGAAAAATGCACAATTTAGTCTTTGTTCTGAGTGTGTGGCATACTTACTTTCCTTTAAATATGAAGACAGGGTATGGCTGAGGTCATTTTCTTTCACAAATGAATTATCTAGATCAGAAAATATACTTATTAACGAAACAGCTAAATAATATGGATTTTTTTAAAAGCTTTGCATTTTTTATTCAACTGTAAGCAAAATCTCTAAGCTACTGGTAAATTGCTTTCTTATTTAAACCTACAGCTCTTTTTGAAAGAATTTTGCTATGTAAAGACTGTAGTTACATTTGAGGCTGGCGTAGCCTTGTTTGCCTACTACACATAAATACTAAGCTTCCTGCTTAAATTGGCCAAACACTGTGTGAATATTGGCCATTTCCCGATGAACCTGATTTGCTTCATGGCTGGCCTTGTTGGCCTCCTTGTGCCTAACATTTTATGGAAAAATGAAAGGAACAGGACAAAAAAATTGGCTGAGCAGAGGCTACATCCAATCAAATGCAGCCACTGTTCGGGCTGCGAAATACAACAGATTGGCATGGGGGATATGTCCATGCTGTTAGTGTGGATGGAAGAACCCATTCTGGATCTTTTCGCCAATTCACGTGCCACCACCACCTTCTAAAATGGGCACTCACCAGAGTGAGTGGTGGCACATGAATTTGTGAAAAGATCCAGCATGAAGCATGCATGAAAATGTGAGAATATATATGATAAATGGAAATGGACTCTGGAAATATTATGTACAATTTTTGATATTTGGCACTTTATTGTCACGCTGTACTTTATGGTGATCGTTGGGAATAATATTGACATTATTGATGTCCTAAGGAGTGAAAGTTTGCACAATTTTTCAATATTTTGCACTTTATTGTCACGTTGCACTTTACAGTAAGGATGGTTTACAGGACATATACACTGTAGGGTTCACACACCGTATTAGTGGTAATATCACACCAGTAAATATTTGAATCTGCGCAGTTACTTTCTTTCTTTAAGATATAGCTTTTCCTAAGCCTATGATATAGGAAAATTTAACTGCAGCAGATCAAATTATAATTTATTAATATATATAATTTATTTATTTTATATATATTTTTTTGCGCCGGTGACAAAAACTTTCACTGAAAATACAGTGTAGTTTCTTTTAAACAATCCCTGTACTTCATCTCAATGCACACCAATGGAGTTTATATGTCAGGAAAGCCAGGATATCTGTATTAGTGTCCAGCCTCATCCTGGCATGTTCTGGTGCACACGCCATACTCCGCAGGTAACACAAGTCCATAGCAATAACTAGTAACTAAAGAAAAAAAGCAGTATTGCCTACAGGACTATTACACTTCCAATAGCATGACACTGCCAAGAAAAGTAGGTCACCTTTAGGCCAAACAAACTCCATTGTGAATAAATCAAATATTCCCTATAAAGCGTGGCTAAAAATAAACACGACCAGGATCATTAACCTTTTATTTTGTTTAGAAGAGAAGACAGATTCTGACTGTACTCATAAATATCATATAACACAAAGAGATTGTTTTACTGGAAATAACCTACATCACATACAGTATAACAAAATTGAGACGGAATCCATGTTTCTTCTGCCGGTTCAAGTACAGTGCAAGCAAACATGAGACCCTGTAGTTATATGTCCTAACCGCACACTGAAATCCATGCGGCTTTCTACATAAGATTTTTTTTTTAGGAGTAATTTTTCTTGTGGTTATGGAAGTGGAGAATGGAATACAGGAACATGCAAGTATGAAAAGAAAAGATTACATCTTAAAGAGACATCATCACCAGACCATTCATTTCAGAAACAATCTTGCCATTTTAGACATTCTGTTACCTACAAATGTCTCCTTTGGGTAGACATTCAAAAGCCTAGAGACTGCTGCTGGGCACTGCCATCTTGGATGTGATATTAGCAGCCCCAGCAGACTAAGAGCGGTTACTTAGGTGATACTTTATTTTATACTATTACCCTTTCGTTCTTTCCTATTTGCCTTTCCCCAGCTGCTATATAAAATCTTCAAGCAGGAAGGGGTCCGTGCTACAGTAAGTCATTGATATTTTCTGGAGTGTCAATCCCCTGGCAAGTTCAGAGGTACAGTGCAAGTCAATAAAAAACCTTTTATTAAAAAACAAAAAAACAAACAAAAAAAAAAAAAACACGTTAAAATACAAAATTTTCCCCATGCAATTAGTGACTTTAAGGGAAAGAAAAAATCTTTAAAGGAAAAAAAAATATGTTTTCAGTGTATGCATTTTTATTGTAACGTTTACCCTAAAGCAGAACTCCATCTTTTAAAAATGATTTTAAAAATAAATCAGATGTAAAGTTTTTTTTTTTTTTTGCAGCTTCTCGGCTTTGCTGCTGGTTCTCTAACAGGCTGAATAACATCTCCAATTAGCCCAGGTTACTCCAATACTGTGAGCAGTGATGAAGTCATATCATGCAGTAATCCTCTGAATCACTAAAGGAAGGACACCAGGACATCATATGACCAGAGACTGCTGTAAGGTATATATAAAGGGAACTTTAAAAAAAAATGAGGGGTAGGGAGTGTGGAAGGTTGGAAGGGTCTAAAGCAGTGATTCTGAACCGGGGTTCCTCCGGAGGTTGCTAGGGGTTCCTTCAGCATTGGGCAATTTCTGCCTCTGAGATAAGTTCCCACTTACACCATCTGTAAGGTGGTAATTCTTCCCAATGACCACAAGTGTAAGGACCATTCCTCTTACTGACCATCACACTAATGCGGCCATTCTCAACTAAGGTTCCGTGGAAACCCTGGGGTTCCTCCAGAGGTTGCTAGTTTTAGCAAGGGTTCCTCAAGACCTGAAAATTAATTTTGGGGTTCCTCCAGGGTTAAAAGGTTGAGAAAGGCTGGTCTAAAGCCTAGCACACATGGGCTGAATGTGGGGCGACATCGGGCAGTTCAATAGAAACTGGTCCACATTTGGCCAGTGTGCATTGCAGCTGTTTCAACCACCTTCTGTTGATGGGACATAACCGAAAAAAAGATGTTTTGTCTATATTCTCTGCATTCAACAAGCTTCCAAGCACATGATTCAATAACCTGCCAAAAGAGCTTGCCTAGGTAATGAGCAAATATGGCTGCCCCATATATAACACATTATTACAAACTACAAATAAATAAAATACTTTTAAACATCAACACTGATAAAATTATCAAAATCAAAAAAAGTTAGAAGTTAAGAAGTTTGAAGTAATGTTAAAATATTATTTTTTCTTTTTATAAAAATAACAAACAAGTCATTCTTGCCTGCTCTGTAACTATTTTGCACAGAGCAGCCCCTCTTCTTCTCGGGTCCCCTGCCGACGCTCCTGGCTCCTCCTCCCGCCCACTGTCCCCTATATCAAACCGCTTGCTCCAATTGTGTGTGCTTGCTCCTGAGCCCCGCTCTGTGTGTCCATAAGACACACAGAACGGAGCTTAGCTCCGCTCCCACTTCCTCCTAATGAATAATGACTGATTGACAGCCAATGGCTCCCACTGGTGTCTCTGAGCCAATGAGGAGTCAGAGAGCTGAGAGAGCAGCTGCACATCACTGGATCAAGATTAGGATCGAGTAAGTATTGGGGGAGATACGGGGGAAGCTGCACACTGAAGGTGTTTTACCTTATTTCATAAGATGCATGGTAAAAAACTTTCAAGCGTTTCAACCACTTTAAGAACAAACTATTACACTATATAAATCGTTTTTACTATTAAAGGTATAAAAAAGGCAAAACTTATTTTGTTTTTTGTTTGTTAGATTTGGCTGGAACCTCTCAGATTTTAATGCTATCTCCCCATTGGAAAGTCATCATCACTTCCTGTTGAGTCTACAAAAGGGGAAGTGTGGAGCAATCGCTCTAATGATGAAATTGATTAATTATAAAATGAAAATGTTTTGGCTTTAGACATACACTATATTATCAAAAGTATTGGAACGCCTGCCCTTACCAACACATGAACTTTAATGGCATTCCAGTATTAGTCTGTAGGGTTCAATATTGAGTTGGTCCACCCTTTGCAGCTATATCAGCTTCAACTCTTCTGGGAAGGCTGTCCACAAGGTTTAGGAGTGTGTCTATGGGAATGTTTGACCATTCTTCCAGAACCACGTTTGTAATGTCAGGCATTGATGTTGGATGAGAAGGCCTGTATCACATTCTCCGCTCAAATTCATCCCAAAGGTGGTCTATCGGGTTGAAGATAGGACTTTGTGCAGGCCAGTTAAGTTCCTCCACCCTAAACTCACTCAACCATGTCTTTATGGACCTTGCTTGTACTGAACCAAATCATTTGGTAGAGGGGGAGATTATGGTGTGGGGTTGTTTTTAAGGGGTTGGACTTGGTCCCTTAGTTCCAGTAAAGGGAACTCTTAAGGCATCAGCATACCAAGACATTTTGGACAATTTCATGCTCGCTCGCTTTGTGGGAAAAGTTTTGGAATGGCCCCTTCCCGTTCCAACATGACTGCGCACCAGTGCACAAGGCAAAGTCCATTAAGACATGGATGAGTACGTTTGGAGTGGAGGAACTTGACTGGCCTGCATAGAGTCCTGACCTCAACCAAATAGAACACTTTTGGGATAAATTATAGCGGAGACTGGGAGCCAGGCCTTCTCATCTACATCAGTGCCTGACCTCACGAATGTGCTTCTGGAAGAATGGTCAAACATTCCCATAGACACACTCCTAAACCTTGTGGACAGCCTGAAGTGTTGATTTTGTTATAGGTGCAAAGGGTGGGCCAACTCAATATGGAACCCTACGGACTAAGACTGGGATGCCATTAAAGTTTGTGTGCGTGTAAAGGCAGGTGTCACAATACCTTTGACAATATAGTGTACTTCAACTCATTTTGCCATTTTCAAATAATTAATAGAGTTCGAAGTTATGTGCCTGGTTAGTACAATGTATTGAGCAAAGTCCAACTGAAACAAGCATAGCTAAACCTCACCTAATGCTGTGCCACATTGCAACCTGCAGATCAAGGCTACTGTGTTACCATTAGGCCGTCTATCAAATCATACCAAATGAGGTAAGAGTATGATAATACATTAATTTTACCGGAATACATTTGCATCACTTAATTAGACAGAGAAAGTACAGAACGATTCCTCACTTATAGGATCCATTCTGTTTTAGAACTACCCAGCTACAAGAAACCGCTTTGTTTATAGAGGTAATGGCCCAAAGTGTTAGCATTGGTATAAATAAAGTGTATTTTTATTTTAGACAGGAAAGGACCTGTTCAGATTTCTGGAAAATGTAGTTCTTACTGACGCGAAAAGTGTGATTAAGTAATATTTCACATATATCATCCTGGTGACAGGAAGGTATGAATGGAAAGGAGGCTGGTCAGATAATATTCTGCGATTTAGGGGGCATAAAACACATGTTGGGAATCAGCTCAGGGCAAATGCACATGGTTAGTTATCTCTACAAAGGAAAATATAAAAACTCACTTATGCAAAGTTGAAGACTGTGCTTACCTGGCAATTTTAGTTCTTCCAGTTCTATAACTGACCGTGTCTTGCTATAATGTTGTACCAACAAATTCTGCAGGTCTTCTGCTGTTCCAGGTTTTGGCGCAGAAGTGGCTAGAACATCAGTAATTGTCTTCTGTATGCAAGTACATCAGTGGTTAAATGTTAAAACTCATATTAAATGTCATATGTTCTGTATATAAACAAAGATGTTTATCATACAAGTTTTAGTTAAAGTACAGCAAGCAACATGTAGAAACCATCCAATGCCAATATTATCTTTGCCCCATGCACCACACAAATTGTACATTACGTTAAGCGTTTTCCCATTCTGCCACTAAGGTTTTTAAGGGTATGAATAGTGCTGGCGGCTTCAGCTCTGTTCATACTGAAGAAGCCCTGCCCACAAGACATAACACATATAGGGGGCAGAGCCACATGCTGATGACGACATCATGCTGCTACCCCAGTACTGCTGAATGGCTAGAGACCAGTACATGCAGATGTATACATAGGAATACATTGTATTAAACGCAATCTTGCTTTTTATCCTTTTGAGTGCTTTTTTTTTCAATTAATTTTTTTTTTTAAATATGTAACACAGTGAGCACTATTAGTCCCTTTTTCTTTTATGTATGCTATGCAATATCTGAGCGGTTTATGAGGGCAGATAAGGAGGATCTGAGTGAATTTGGGCATGCTGATCAACCCCATTGGTGGATAACAAGAGCAGTGTGATCTTCCCAGAGGTGAGAAGAGGAGGTGGGCAGTCTGGAACGATAACATGGTGGATTGCATGTTTTCACTTGGTGGCATAGTAATTAAGAAGAATTCTTTCATTCAGTGATGATCTTGAGAACAATATGGAATAATGGACTATGCTTTCTAATCTAAGGGACATTATGGACTGATTTCTATATTTATATTTATTTCAGTCACTTATACAGCGCCGTCAATTTACGCAGCACTTTTACATATACATTGTGCATTTTCATCATTCACACCTGCCCTCAAGGAGCTTACAATCTAAGGTCCTTAACTCAAATTCATACATACACATACTAGAGCCAATTTGGACAGGAGCCAATTAACCCACCAGCGTGTCTTTGGAATGTGGGAGGAAACCAGAGTACCCGGAGGAAACCCACACAGGCACAGGGAGAACATGCAAACACCAGGTAGATAGTGTCGTGGTTGAGATTTGAACCAGCGACCCTTTTGCTGCTAGGCGGGTGCTAATCTCTACACCACTGTGCTGCCCCATATATTGATGTTTCATGTATTATTTGGTAGCTCCAACTTATATTGATTGTATTATTTATTTCAGTTTTGTGTGGATTGGAATTACTCAAAGTGTTTAACTTGCAACCTTGATTTTTGTTTATATGTGTACACTCTGTGCAGATTGATATTTCATTTTGGTTTTGGATCTTAGATCAACTTCCGTTGAGCTGGAATGACTATGGAAGGTTTGAAATTTGGCTGCTGCAGTGGAAGAATTTCGATCCATCTATGGCCAGCTTTAGGGGTTCTGAGAGATGGATGGAATCTGGAATTCTGGAACAATCAGGATGAGGATTATGATTTCTCTGAACTCCATCTTACCAGGAAAGGCAAAAAAAACACCCTGACAAATGGGCTAATATTCCTCTACATAGTTCCATGTTAATTAGGTAATTTAACTGGAATTACCTTTCAAGTAGAGCTCCAGTTTTAGGGCCCATCAACCCGCACGCACCCACTATCAGCGTGCCTCCCCTCTTTTTTTTATTTTTTAAGAACAAAGTCTAAAAACACTATTTTTCAAGGGTCTTCTGGCTGTTCTGGTAACACAGGTCTTTCCTCTTCTGGATGGCAGAGGTGGGCAGTCCCTACTCTGAACAGCCCTCAAGTAATACTGTGTGAGAGCTGTTCAGTGTAATAGTGCTGTAGGGGGTGGTTCCATGTCAGCCTGGGCTTAGCGGAAGCACACTGAATGACAGCAAGCATTATGTACCCCAGAAGAGGTGCTGGTGGGCCACAAGAAATGTCCTCCATTATTCTTTTGTCAATGCTGTAAAACAGGTAAACATATTATCAGTGCATTACAACGACATACCTTCTTTCTTTTTCTGGTTTTTGTAGTAGTAATTGTCTCTTCCACCTCTTCCTTTGGTTTTTTTAAAATACATTCCTTGACCTACAGAATTAGTAAAATAGAGTTTAGCAAAGTAGAAACCATGTTTTTCATATGATAGAAAAATACAAGATTTGGAAAGGCTGAACAGATAACTTATTTTTTTTCTTTATTTTTATAGCACTCTACAGAACACAAACACCAATTAATGACCCTCAAAGCTTTCACTTCTAAGAGTGTTGCTGCTCTTATACAGATATACAGACCATAGACTAGTGAAAATTTAGGAAGCAGCTACAGTAGTTCATCAAGTAGAATGTTTTTGGACTCTTGGAGGTAACCAAACTCAGAAATAACACGCAAACATCTGAAACGTCAATGGACAACATAAACATTGTATGATAAATGCATCCTCTGACAGTGTAAATAATTCTGCAGTTCAGTTTAATCTTCAAATGTAAAAAAGACTGGTATAAACAGATATGTAAATATATATTAAAAAGCGTTATATTAAAATCAACATCATTCGGCTCACCCAGAGAATTGATTTCCAGTTTTATTGTTGGAAAAGCATATTTGGCTCTATTCAGATTGATGTTCCGATCGGAATCTCCATTCTTCCCCATGGAGCAGTGGGTGTAAAGGGACATGTGTCCGTTTACACTCCCCTACATCCATTCCCATCAGCCAAAAACAGACAGCTGATTGGATGGTAGTCGGGTGAAAACAAAGAGGCAGTCAATTTACATTTGGGGGCCCATAGAGGAGAGTGGTCTGTAGGGATGGGCAAACAGTTTGGCCCGAGCATAAGTTCGGGCTGAACTTTGGTTGTTTGGGTGTTCTGGAGATCACCGACTAATATGTGGTGTTCAGGGCAAATTCGAAAGCCGCTGGAACACCGTTAAAGTCTATGAGACATTAACATGAAAAATCAAAAGTGCTAATTTTAAAGGCTTATATGCAAGTTATTGTCCCAAAAAGTGAAGCAAAAGTGAAATATTCCTTTAAATTTTGTACCTGGGGGGTGTCTATATTATGCCTGTAAAGTGGCCCATTTTTCCTGTGTTTAGAACAGTCCCTGCACAAAATGACATTTCTAAAGGAAAAAAATGCCATTTATAAGTACTCGCGGCTATAATGAATTGTCGGTCCCGGCAATACAGATAAAAGTCATTTAAAAAAACGGCATGGGATTCTTCTAGTCCATTACCAGGCCCTTTGGGACTGGTATGAATATTAAGGGGAAACCCAAACCAAAATGTAAAAAAAAAAAAGTTGTGTGGGGGGTCCATAATATAATATAATATAATATAATATATATATATATATATATATATATATATATATATATACATATATACATACACAGTGCCTTGCGAAAGTATTTGGCCCCCTTGAACTTTTCAACCTTTTGCCACATTTCAGGCTTCAAACATAAAGATATAAAATTTAAAATTTTTGTGAAGAATCACCAACAAGTGGGACACAATTGTGAAGTGGAACGAAATCTATTGGATAATTGTA
This sequence comes from Lithobates pipiens, assembly GCF_037356315.1. NCBI lineage: Eukaryota > Metazoa > Chordata > Amphibia > Anura > Ranidae > Lithobates > Lithobates pipiens. The sequence continues at coordinate 104,595,089 of NW_027507748.1, forward strand.
ACTTTTTTAGCAAATAAAAAACTGAAATTTCAAAATTTTTGGTCTTTTTTCATTTATTTAGCAAAAAATGAAAAACCCATACTGTTTTCAGTATCTATTAGGCTCTATGAAGTACGGTGCACTGACGCACCTTATACATGCGAGTACTCCAGTGGGGGAGCATTTTTTAACTTGTGTGTAATAACATTTTAAAACGATATTGCATCAGCTTTTTTCCTTTTTCATGCACTTTTTGAATACTGCATTGAGGAAACTTCTGATCCAGGGTGAGCTCATTACCATAAGGGGTTTCTGGATTTCACCTATATGCATGATTCAGAATCACGGCTGGATGTAGAAGCATGTTGTTAATTTAATCACTGTAGATGACGTCATTTTGCATCTATCTCACCACCATCAGTACTTTGTTTCTCATCACAGCCTAACACAGGCTGCTACAAAAGACAGTTTAATTTTATCATATAGGGACAATCATATGGTGTATGCACATATATATATATATATATATATATATATATATATATATACACAGTGCCTTGCGAAAGTATTCGGCCCCCTTGAACTTTTCAACCTTTTGCCACATTTCAGGCTTCAAACATAAAGATATAAAATTTTAATTTTTTGTGAAGAATCACCAACAAGTGGGACACAATTGTGAAGTGGAACGAAATCTATTGGATAATTGAAACTTTTTTTAGCAAATAAAAAACTGAAAAGTGGTGCGTGCAAAATTATTCGGCCCCTTTACTTTCAGTGCAGCAAACTCACTCCAGAAGTTCAGCGAGGATCTCTGAATGATCCAATGTTGTCCTAAATGACTGATGGTGATAAATAGAATCCACCTGTGTGTAATCAAGTCTCTGTATAAATGCACCTGCTCTGTGATAGTCTCAGGGTTCTGTTGAAAGCGCAGAGAGCATCATGAAGACCAAGCAACACACCAGGCAGGTCCGTAATACAGTTGTGGAGAAGTTTAAAGCCGGATTTGGATACAAAAAGATTTCCCAAGCTTTAAACATCCCAAGGAGCACTGTGCAAGCGATCATTTTGAAATGGAAGGAGTATCAGACCACTGCAAATCTACCAAGACCTGGCCGTCCCTCTAAACTTTCAGCTAAGACAAGGAGAAGACTGATCAGAGATGCAGCCAAGAGGACCATGATCACTCTGGATGAACTGCAGAGAACTACAGCTGAGGTGGGAGAGTCTGTCCATAGGACAACAATCAGTCGTACACTGCACAAATCTAACCTTTATGGAAGAGTGGCAAGAAGAAAGCCATTTCTCAAAGATATCCATAAAAAGTCTCGTCTAAAGTTTGCCACAAGCCACCTGGGAGACACACCAAACATGTGGAAGAAGGTGCTCTGGTCAGATGAAACCAAAATCCAACTTTTTGCCCACAATGCAAAACGATATGTTTGGCGTAAAAGCAACACAGCTAATCACCCTCAACACACCATCCCCACTGTCAAACATGGTGGTGGCAGCATCATGGTTTGGGCCTGCTTTTCTTCAGCAGGGACAGGGAAGATGGTTAAAATTGAGGGGAAGATGGATGCAGCCAAATACAGGACCGTTCTGGATGAAAACCTGTTGGAGTCTGCAAAAGACCTGAAACTGGGACGGAGATTTATCTTCCAACAAGACAATGATCCCAAACATACAGCAAAATCTACAAAGGAATGGTTCACAAATAAACGTATCCAGGTGTTAGAATGGCCAAGTCAAAGTCCAGACCTGAATCCAATCGAGAATCTGTGGAAAGAGCTGAAAACTGCTGTTCACAAACGCTCTCCATCCAACCTCACTGAGCTCGAGCTGTTTTGCAAGGAAGAATGGGCAAGAATTTCAGTCTCTCGATGTGCAAAACTGATAGAGACATACCCCAAGCGACTTGCAGCTGTAATCGCAGCAAAAGGTGGCTCTACAAAGTATTAACGCAAGGGGGCCGAATAATTTTGCACGCCCCACTTTTTATTTTTTTATTAGTTAAAAAAGTTTAAAAAATCCAATAGATTTTGTTCCACTTCTCAATTGTGTCCCACTTGTTGGTGATTCTTCACAAAAAATAAAAATTTTATATCTTTATGTTTGAAGCTTGAAATGTGTATACTTTCGCAAGGCACTGTATGTATATATATTTATTCCATACCAGGCCCTTCAGGTCTGGTTTGAATATTAAGGGGAAACCCGCACCAAAAAAAAGGGTTAAAGATTGCTTCTAGATACCGATAAGCCCCCTGCCCGCAAACCCCCACAACCCCCAGGCAAGGGTTGTGGAGATGAGGCCCTTGTCCTCATCAACATGGGAACAAGGTACTTTGGGGGGCTACCATACCCATGAGGGCATGTTGCCTGGTATGGTCCAGGAGGGGAGCGCTTTCTCACCCCCCTTTTTTCCTGTGGCCTGCCAGGTTGCGTGCTTGGATAAGGGTCTGGTATTGATTTTTGGGGAGACCCCCACGCCATTTTTTTAAACATTTTGGCGCAGGGTTCCCCTTAAAATCCATACCATGGTATGGATTTTGAGAGGGACCCCCACGGCATTTTTTTTTATTTTGGCTCGGGGTTCCCCTTAATATCAGTACCAGACCTGAAGGGCCTGGTATGGAAATTGGGGGGACCCTCACACAATTTTATATACATACCAGACCCAAAGGGAATGGTAATGGACTGGGGAAATCTCATGCCGTTTTTTTCAATAACCTTTATCTGTATTGGCGGGACCGACAATTCATTATAGCCGCGAGTACTTTTGAATTACTTTTTTTCCTTTAGAAATGTCACTTTGTGCAGGGACTGTTCTAAACATGGGAAAAAAGCACCTCTTTACAGGCATACTATAAACACCACCCAGGTAAAAAATTTAAAAGTAATATTTAACTTTTATTGTTTCACTTTAAGCATTATTAAAATCACTGCTCCCGAAAAAACAGACTTTTTTTAAAACTTTTTTTTGCATTGATACAGGTCCCCTGGGGCATGACCTGGGTCCCCAAACACTTTTTATGACAATAACTTGCAAATAAGCCTTTAAAATTAGCACTGTCATCCGCCTCATCAGCAGGAATCAGTGGAGAGATCCCCTGCTGAGCAAGCGGATCACAGCCGGAGTCTGCCCCGTGTGAAAGGGGCCTTACTCTGTTCATGGGACATATGGATTTTAAGGCTTTTGTCATCTTTTAGATCAGCTGAAACAGGTAATAATATATGTAGCACCCTCTACCAATAGGTAGGTGCTTGTATAGGATTTTTACTAGGAAGACTGTCACCACAGATACATTTAGGCAGGCCTATGCTTTGAGCTAGGCCTGTCTATTTTGATCTGGGGGCTGGGAGTGGTTAGAATAGCAGTGGGTGTGACCACCTGTGCTCTAGTTCTGAGGCGCCTCCCCTGCTTCCAGGGAGAATGTTCTGGAAGAGGGGCAGGGCCTAGAACTGGAGTGGCAGGCAGCTCATGTGGGAGCCCTAACCAATCCCCAACTGGTATTGGCAGGGAGCGGACCTCCTATATAAGCTGAGGTAACATGATACTGGAGAGGAGTTGTCAGCCGGGTGAAGTGGAGAATGGAGTTTTAGACAGCAGCCGGAGGACACCCCCATCTGGGGGGTGCTCCGATCGCAGGAGGAGGCCGGGGAGAACTGTGAAGGAGCTTTGCCTTTACACGGTCATTGATGAGGAACTCCTGGAGCAGAGGGGCAGGTAAAGCTGTCTGAACGTACGGTCCAGTTAAGTTCTCCTTCAAGGATTTGGTGCAGAGAAAGGTCGGTGAGTGTACCACAGTGTACCACAGTGGATGTGGCAGGAAGTCTGTGAGGGAACTTCACTTCTACACGGTCATTAGTGAAGTCCTCGTCATTGTGCGGTCAATAATGAGGAGTCCTGGATCAGATGAGAGACTGTGGGGAGTTGTGTCAAATCGATGTGGCCTGGGGGCACAGGATTTGCAAGCAGAGCTAGCTGGGAACAGTAGTCCACCACTCAGTATGTGCTTTTAAACTATTAGTCCTCCAGGGAGAGGTACTGCAGGCCTCTGGCCTAGTAGCAGTGAGTCTGCAATAGGAAATATTCAGAGTGGGTCCTTTTTGCTTAAGGAAGATGTGTCATTACAGTAATAACTACAGTATAAGTTTGTGTAGGAGGAGACGAAGATTTCTGGGAATATCACCCTTGGGTCATGGGTGAGGAAGTTCTAGAAGCAATAGTCTGCAGGAGGTACGCAGAGGAGGAGCAATAGTCTGCATGGTGATGCAGGGAAAAGACTGTGGTTGTTAAAGAGGAAGTAAACCCATCAAAGGTAAAGCATAATGGGCTACTATGCATCGCATAGTAGCCCATTATGTGTCACTTACCTGACACAGGAGCCAGCGATGTCACCGCTGTCCCCTCTTCCACGGAGTGTCCATCTTCTTTCCAGGCATCGTGGCTCTGGCACTGTGATTTGCCAGAGCTGTAATGACGCCACTCCCACACATGCACACGGGTGCCGCCACTAACAGCATATCGCGTTAGCAGCGGCATGCTCAGTGTACCTGCACGCCACTGTCTATGGCGCATGCGCCATAGACAGCGGTGCCTGTCTTTTTGCAAATATCTCCTAAACCGCGTGGGTTTAGGAAATATTTCTTGAACCTACAGGTAAGCCTTAATCTAGGCTTACCTGTAGGTCAAAGTGGTCTGTAAGGGTTTACAACAACTTTAAACATGCACATCATTCCTTCAGGCTCATGCCATGTGCCAATCTGTAAAATCTACAAATATGATGGCAAGTGAACTATTCTATAGGCATCCCATATACCCCTTTCCTCAACCAAGTTGTACCCCCCTCCCCCCAATAAACAAAACAAAACAAAGCAAATGACTGTTCATTGTCTATGCAAGATATATATATGGGAGTCTGGCAGCGGGGTGATATGGTGGATGTTTGTTACTAGTGGCAACTTCACAGCTACATATAAAAGTGTTTTAGTCGTGCTTTACAAACACACACATTTTTTAACCGGAGTAGGGAAGAAGATGTAGATATCACATGACTGCATTTTCCAGTCTGAGTAGCTGATATCAAATGCCAGTTGGCCATGTAAGACTTTTCAGAATTTCAGCTAATTAGATGTAAAATAGTGTAGTCTGATGTGATAAGCAGACCTATGTAAAGACTCTTTAAATTTATAGACGACTTTGTCTTCCAAACACTATATCAAGTATAAAATAAATCCCAGCTGTAACCACACCTATAAAACAGCACACAACGTATGTATGAGCCTGCACAGTACACGGACTTACATAGCAAGTACTAAAACACTAGATGTAGACGCTGGGATAAAAAGGTCTCTTCCTCCACTAATCTGCCACATCTGGTGATACTGTAAGTAGATTTTCCTAATAGGCCTTAATAGAAAGCATGCCGGTTTGGCACCAGCTCGTTATCTGGAATAGCTCTTCCATGTATGTTTGAAGCGCAGATTGTTAAAGCAGTTTCCTGGTCTGTGTCCCATGTAGGAAAATGTTATAGTGTTCGGCCCTGAGGGATCCAGATGGAAAGCAAAGATCATTTCATCAGCACTTACATTACAGTGATTTGGGTCAGGCACAACAAGCCTCCTTATTACTGATGTAAGACATAAACATCCTATATAATGAGGTAGTAAAACTTGCCTGTGATACAAGGCTAACCCTGTTGTTACTATCTTACATGTTTTATATACTTCTCTAATCCCTTATCATTTCCTGACTTAACTCTAGCCCCATGCACTATACAATTGTGCTGGAATTGTGTGGTTTGAATCAGAGGGCATCCATACCTATATTTCAAGATTTCTATAAACTGATCCTATTAAACAGATTTTAAAGTGGTTGTAAACCCTTACAAACCACTTTGACCTACAGGTAAGCCTAGATTAAGTCTTACCTGTAGGTCCAAGCAATATCTCCTAAACCTATATGGTTTAGGAGATATTTGCCCGGAAACGGGCACCGCTGTCTACGGCGCATGCGCCGTAGACAGCGGCGCGCAGGCGCACTGAGCGTGGCATCCTCGATAACGAAGATGCCGCGCGTCTCGGCTCCTGTGTGCATGCGCGGGAGTGACGTCATCGCGGCTTTGCACTGAGCGCGGCATTTCCAAAAATGGAGCTGCCGCGCGTGTCTACTCCCGTGCGCATGCGTGGGAGTGACGTCATCGCGGCTTCGCTGAATGACAGCGGCGGAGCTGCGAGACCCCACCAACAAGATGGATGCGGCGGACTACAGGGGACAGCGGTGACTTCGCTGGCTCCTGTGTCAGGTAAGTGACACATAATGGGCTACTATGCGATGCATAGTAGTCCATTATGCTTTGCCTTTGCAGGGAATGAAAGAGGAAGTAAACTCATCAGGGTTTACTTCCTCTTTAAAAGGTAGTTTTTCCTTACAATGGTTTCTAAAAAATAAAAATAAAAAGTCACAAGTTTTTTTACTCTTGTGCTGCAGGAGGAACTGAAAAGACATGGTCATGAATTAAAGGATAACTAAACCCAAGAACAAAAATACAATGTATTGCAGTTTACATTCCTTAAAGCGGACCTTCAATCATTTTTTTCATCTTTCCATCTATTAAATCTTCTGCCCTTGTTGTTTCAACTTTGGATAGTAAAACATTTTTTTTCTGCCAATAAAAACCTTATTCCTGTTTCTTATCTCTTCATTAGCCTTTCCTTATGACATCATGCACAGCTCTCTCTCTCACTCTTGTGAGAGTTTGCCGGGAAGGGAGAGGGGATGAGTCATAAGAGGGCCAATGAGAGCTGCAGAGCTGGAGGTGTGTGCCTGTGTAAATCTAGGAAGTGAACAGGCAGCAGCTTCAGCTGCCCACAGTTAAAATGGATGCAGCCAGACTTAGTGGAGGGAGATTTCTGCAGCATATTTGGCAAGTACAGAATGACAGTATATATAAAATAATATGCAAAGCGGTTGGAGGGAAGCTTCAGAATGGCAAAGATGTTTTTATTACAAATTATGTGAGCAGACTGCATTTCCTCTTTAACCGGTTGTGGACCAGCTGCGGCAGATTGGCTCCGCTGCGCGAAATCACGTTATTTTACATGATCTTGCAAGGCTTGGAGGCTTGGATAGCAGTAGCATCTGCCATACTACTGCATATGTATCATGTAATTATGGGAGCAGCAATTTGATGGCTTGACAGTTTGGGTTAAGAGCACAAGTAACTGTGACTGTTATTATTCATGGTGTGCCTTGAATAAAACTGTTTTGGGAACAATGAAATCAATGGGTTTGGTTCCGTTTTGAGAGGTTGCAAAGTTAAGCAAAACCACATTTGTTGGAGGTGAATATTAAAGAGATGACATTTGCCATATCACATGAAACTTGCCTGGAGAGGAGCTAAGCATGACTGTACACAGCACGATAAGAAAGAGAATGATAGAAAAAGAACATGGTGAATTTATGACATCAAGTAAATGACAGGCAGTCATGATGCAAGGCAGAACATAACCCAGCAAAAGACACGGCCATATGGAAAGCAATGGCGGAAGGTTCTGGGTTTAAAGTTCACCAAAGACAGCCAGCAGATTCGGTAATGGTTAGGACTGCTTTTGCAAAAAATAAATAAAATTTATTGCGTTAACTGTTATATGTGTAAAACCCATCTCTGACCACATTATATCTCACCTTAAATGCACCTTTCACAAGTTTGCGGTGGCTTTACACAGACCCTGTCACTTTGCTCTGAATGCTCATTCTGGTGACCTTGCCTCCTTAAGTCTTCAATGAAGGCTTCCATGTAGGCTACTCATCAGGGCAGGAGATATTTTTTTACTGGGGGAAGTTTATCAATGGGCAACCAGAAGAGAATAATTAGGCGGAATGTGCAGTATGACATAGTGAATTATAGGCGTGGCAAAATTAAGCTAACAGTGGGAAGGACTTATACCTTGCACCTACTCACTGTATACAAGGTAACATTTGACACAGTCCTTGTACTCACACGATATGCTTTATTACTGTGCCCCAAGAGTCTAACAGAATGAACAAAACTGGTGCACTCAGGAAGGTAAATAGGTACAGCTGGCCCTGGCAGCAAGGAATAAAATTTTGGGAGAGAAATGCCAACAGCTTGTAGGAAATCACAAATGAGATCTGTGGGTCAGGCTGGCGCACGGAACTGTTACTGTCTCAAGAAGTGGATCACAATCAGAGACCAGGATGGCTTCCAGGAAATTAGAATCAGGGAACTGACCTCTGCACCTGGTCCTAGTGCAGGAGTGGATCATAGCAGAGAAAGTATATCTGTTGTTGTTTCCTCTGAGTGCATAGGTAGGACAGTAACAGAGCTAGTTATGGTATGGAAAGAATGTCCGAGAAGCTCAAGCATGATGTCAGAGGGCAACAGTGCAGAGAAGATGCCTGGCAGGGGCGGTGGCAGCAAGGGAACAGTTGGCCATAGGGTCCCCTACTAACGCTACAGGGCTCAGCCCCCCCCCCCCCCCAGTACAGTAGAAAGACAAAAAGAGAACATTCCATAGCTCAACTCACCAACCAGTCTGCTGACCAACCAAATTAATCTGTGCAGCAGTCTGTTGAAAACAGGGGTTTGGTTAGCTCAGTTTAGTTAAAGGAACAGGAGCACACTGGACACCCAGTAATAGCACAGTGGCAGCAAAGGGAAGTGGGCTGCCTCCAGGCCCATCTACCCCTCAGCTATCTATTTAACGCCACTGTGGAGACACTTATACATTCAGTAGTGTTAGGACTGCAAGCAACACAGGGTGCAGTGAAGAGGCCTTGCAGCTTTCGCATGCGTTTGCAAATGCATGCTAACTAAACCCCTGTTTTAACAGACTGTTGGACAGGTTAATTTGGTTGGTCAGCAGACTGGTTGGTGAGTTGAGCTATGGAATGTTCTGCTTTTGTCTTTCATGTGTTTGCCCTTCCATGTGCTCCTTGCTGTGAAGGCCAGTTATAGGTGGGGGCAAGGGCCATGTGTTTTGTTACCCCAGTACATTAGGACTGCTTCCAACCAGCTCTTGGCAACCCTGCAGGTGTGTGGGGTCCAGTTGCCTTTGCAGCTATTCATTGTTCTCATCTCCCTGTTGCACTGTCTTGTAGCTGGAAATAGACACAGGCTGCTGTGTTTAGAATGCATGGGCTGTGGGGCTCCTGTAGCTTAAAGGGGCTTCCAGAATTTGGACACCCATATTTCCCCTCTTATACATGGTCCTGCTTTGCAGCATCTTTAAAGATGTGTACAGATGTTGCATTTTTTTATGCTTGTGAGTGTTATTAGCTGCTCCTTTGGACCAAACCTGCTGAAGTTTGCAGGAGGTTAATCTTAATGAACATTTGTCTTTTTTCACTTTAGCTTAAGTATACATGTTTAATCCATATGAGAATAAGCATGCTACCCATGCATTTTATGTACTAAAGATAATATGTTTATGTAAGAAGATAATGACCAAAAACGCGGTTTACCAAACTGGTTCAGGATATCTTTTGAAACCCTTGGCTTTTCACTGCACCAGATACAGTACGTTATTACTCAACATAAAGATGATAGAAATTTGGGCTTCTTTGGTTAATAAATATGGCAACACAAATTTTATAAGCTTGTAACTACAAAAGCAAAAGAATATTTTATTTTCTGGACTTAATTTAGTCCCCCTCAACTTGCATCTCTTGGGTTACAATTATCTCTAGCACATTTGATTCCACTCTTTTATCCAACTTGGCAATCTCAAAAAATGCTGCCATCAGAGAGTGTTAAGAGACTAGAGTACTCTATGCCCAATATAAAAGCTCAAGTGCTGATCTATTTGAAGCTCTGACATCAACTGCAATTCCCACCATCTCATCAACTACACGAGCAGCATTATATCTGCTATGTCTCATACAAACATAGAATAGTGAAGTCAGAAAAAAGACAGAGTGGTCCATCAAGACTGCCCCATTTTTTTTTAAAACTTTTTTTGCCTGAGGATAGATCAATGTTTGTCCCAAGCATGTTTGAATGCATTTACTGTTGACTGACTAACTACCACGGGGGGCATTGATAGTTTCAAGAAACTATTAGATAACCACCTAAACGACTGCAACATACAGGGATATAAAATGTAATACTGACATATAATCACACACATGGGTTGGACTTGATGGACTTGTGTCTTTTTTCAGGTGGTGAAGAGCACTCTTCTATAGGACACAAAAAAAAAAACTAACAGGGATTTTATGTATATCTTTAGGGGATTGCGCCTCCCACTCACTATTTACACTACCCCCTTCTCAATAGAATATGCTTAATAATACTTATATTCACTAAATAATCACTGTGCCCCCATATTATCCAAAATATATACACAAGACATTAATTTATAATTGCAAAACATATAGCGTCCTTATTGTGCGATATTTTAATTCGATTGCTCCAACTGTGCCGTCTTAATCACCGATCATCTTCTAATCAAAAGTCCACTTGTGTCTTCTTTAACAGGGATTTTACTAGTCTTTACGCAATGAGAGAAAAAAATGGCTTTAGATACTCTTTAAAGTAGAGTTCCAGTCTGGGTGACAAAAATGAAGCTACTGACTTTTAACCTCTTCCTGCCTGTGCTTACCACGTGATCAGCAGACCGATTGCCAAGTCAGAGAAAGGCAAACACAATCCAGGTTGCAAAGAGGTAAACTCAGCAATTTTGCACAATAGCAGAGTATCAGTATAAACACAGACAAGCTGGGTACAAACACAATCCAGACAATTTGCAACAATAATCCAGGGCATAAACAGGTAGAGAGAACTCTACCAAGGGCATAGGCAAACAGACAAAAAACTTTTGATCAGGCACACAGCTGAATTCCCAGCATTCATTGTACCCATTCTTGATTAAGGTACAAATGGGCATTGCAGATACTTGTGTTGTAATTCTGAGTAATGAGCACTGGATGGCAAAGTTTCAAGGCTGATCATTATACCAACCTTTGGTACCAATGTGTTTAAAGTTGTGTGCCATCAAGTAACTACACCAAGAGGTAGCCCAGCTCTAATATTTACTCCATCAGCTATCTATGGTCTGGACCTTTGACAAGCAGGGGGTGTGCAGCTGTAATTAATATTGTACATTTTAAAATATTTTAAACATTTATGCAAGATTGTACATACATCATATAGAAAAGCACACCAGCAGTAGAGTACAAAGATTTTTCCTATTTTATGCATATTACCGGTTTCTTTTTCTTCTTGGGCGTCTTATCTGAAGCCACTTTCTTGCTCTTCTTTGCAGTTGGTTCCCCATCACTTTTTTCACTTTTTACATCATCTGCGGGTTCTGAAAAACATATTTACAAGTGAGTCTGCCATAAAATATATTTACTATACAGTATATGAAATGTGCTCTGTAGGAACAAATCCAACTACTGTAATAATGGCATCCTCAGACAAAAGGAATAACCATTACTTACAAAGTCAGAAAGCTGATTCAGTTTAACATTTATCTATTTTTTCATATATGTTAAAGCTAGACTCAGCAGGCTTTTCACAGCATTTCCGGGCAGGACTGCAATATCGTATCATATTATCCTTTACTAAAACCTATATACGTTTTTTAAGAAAGAGGAGGGAGATTGTTTTTTAAAGCTGAACTCCAACTTTCTTTTCACTAGAACTGAATGGAATGATCAATCCCAACACAGATCATACCTCTGTATTATGTTGCTCTGTTGTCTGCAGATCCCCTGATATTCTAGTATTAGTTGTGTCTTTGTATCATGTGACATCTTGTATAACCTACTGATATACTCTTTCCTATTCACAGCACCTTCCCGCAGCAGCTAGAGTCTATAACACTCCTCTTTGTAGTCTTTCATAGTCTGCAAATGACGTTTGAACTTCCTTCAAAGCTCTGATGGTGGGTGGGATGGAATACATCCTAATTAGCATTTAATCCGGTTCAGTCACACCTACAGGAAGAGTCCAAACCTGTTTTGAAAGCTAGCTGTGTTGCTGCTGGGCGGCATTGAATGAATGTCAGGGAACAATCCACAGAAGAACTGGCACATTTGCCAATGTCCATCAGAATCACAGATTGGCACATAGAAATTTGTCAATGCTAATGCACACAAAGGCACGAACGGCCAGTGTGCAGGCACGTGCGCCAAGGCCCACACAATGCGTGACAGATTCTGGTGCCTATTTAAAGCCAGCAGCCTCAGCCATTAGTCGCTGGATGATCTTCAGCTCCCCTGTGTGTTCCTGTTCTTGATATTATTGCATTTCCTGTTATTGACCCAGCCTGCCTTTGACCTGTCTTGTCTCCATTCCTGGCTTTGACCCTTGGCTTGTTCTATTGACTCCGCTCCTGTCTGCTGTACCCGTGTATGACCTCTGACTTGTTCTTCTGGACTTCCCTGCTGCCTGATTACCAGTGTATGAACCCAGTTTACTCCTGACCCTGCTTTTTTCCTTACCCTTGGCTGATATTCTGTGTATGACCCAGGCCTATTGGCCTGGCTCCTGACCCTGCTCCTGGTTCTCTGTTCAGCCAAGTCTCATCTGGTACATGAGGGACCCCTGCCAAGCAATGCATCCTGCTGGTCCAGCCGCCATCCAGCAGATATCTCATCACTTCATCGCAGTTGGCAACCCCTGCTTCTTTGGGCAAAACACTCCTTGTTACCACCTTCAGGAGTGCCCTGCACACAGCTTTTTTTTGTTGTTTAAAGATTCACAACAGATTTCTATGGGAAGTTCTTCCTTAACACAAGCCAAGTAAACAAGAAGTCCATACGCAGGATGCAGAACACCTAGAATGGTAGACTGCTGGAAAAAGTACCCGAACATCATAAGTTTACGGTAACTACATTCAATTAAATATCTATTCAGTAAACATCAGTGACTACATGTTCAGGATACATCAGTGCTCTGTGAAACCCACTGGTGAGAAGTCATTCACTTTGGTTCGGATGCAATGGGTTTTGGAAACGCAAAGGCTAAGTTCACATTTTACATACTGTAAAATGGCCCACTCATACAAGGGGCCTCAGTTATTTAAAATAAAATGTGTAATTTGTAAAAAAAGTACCAGTTACTTACCGGTAACTGTCTTTCTGGGAAATCTTCCAGGACGGCACACCTGAGAGATGAGAGGCTCCTCCCTACAGGAAACACAATCAATCGACAGCTGTTTTAAGTCCCCACCCTTCCCCTTGATCCTCAGTTTGTAGAGAAGTAACTCCTGAACCAGGTTCACAAGGGAAATCATTCCTCATAGGTACTCACCTTCTAGTGTTCTAGAATTTTCCCTCCTCCAACGGGCGGGAAGTAGGCCTGCCGTCCTGGAAGATTTCCCAGAAAGACAGTTACCGGTAAGTAACTGGTACTTTTCTCAAGTCATCTTCCAGGACGGCACACCTGAGAGGATAAACAAGTACCTCAGGCCTACCTTAGGGTGGGGCCACTGCAAAACCCTCTTGGCGAACCTTGGCTCTGCAGTGAGCTTCACCTCCACTCCATACGCTCATATGCTTGATGAAGGCACCTTAGCTGGATCATGCGGCTGATCTGCAGGTCTGCTCCACAGATGTTCCTGCCTTTTCCGCTTCAGATGCAGTATCTAGGTGAAATGGGCTCTTAAAAATGGAATCAGAAAACATGTTAAACTTGTAGGTTAGCAATGTTGCCTATCTCACACATCTAACAACCATGGCCTATTATGCCTGTAGGTGCTACTTAGAACCACTAAAAAGATAAATAAGAGACCTGTGTAAGACAAGGACACTACATTAATCAATAAGAGGGCCTGTCTTAACACTATCCTGTTGAGGCAAATAAAACTGCTTCCCTTTTATCTTTATGTCAGCAAAAGACTAAAGGGAAGCCTACTTAAGGGAAACAGATTAACAGAAGCTTGAACCCTGGGTTTAAGGCACGCCCAATCTATGTCCTTACTTACGCCTGAGAGCCTTCTTCAGGAGATTAAAGTCCCTAGCAGGAGTAGACTACCCATATTGCTATGTCTAGTTTTGCTAAAAGGGCAAAATGAAGGCCATGCACCGAGCCGAAACCTATTTGATCGGGTATACATCTTTATACTTCATCCTCAGGCCCTAATACTCCTCTGAACAGAACTCTCCAAGTTCTTACTAAACAGGGCGATTCATTATCCCCTTCCTCCAGTGTCCCATAACCCTACAGGGCTTCAACCCTAGGAAATGGTTCTGGCATCCCTGAATGCAAGTGGTCAAGGTTTTCTGACATGTGGCATCTGCAGCCCGAACTCCTGGCCCCTCCATGGAAAAGAAGGCTGAAATACAAAAAGGTGATACATGTATTATTAATATCACAAATAAAATGATCATAGATTGTGGGCACGGCACAATAGATTTAGACAGAAAGGACACAAGCATAGACAACAATGTTGTGTGCCTGAGTGCGAGTAGCTAAACCAATATATCAAATATGGGAAGAGACCCAAATCTGAACCTCAACGTAGACAAACAGTCCTCATAGTCTGGTTTTCTGATGTGCTGCCAAGATGTAAAAACATTAAGACTCAAGCAAACCCTAAGTGCTGCGTATTTCTTTAGTGCAGCTAGCTAGGTCATAACTGATATATAAATACGGAAAGGACAGGAACCCCCTTTACTGTTGTGCTTTACCTATGTACAGCAAAACAAGGCTATAAAGACAGAAAGTCCCAAACTTCTATGTTGTGTATTTCTGACAAACCACCACAGTTATAAGATTAATATGAACACCAACTCCCGTGTTGTGCATTTCTGCTATGCCACAGGGAAAAATATGGAACACAAGACAATCCTTTCTGTCATGCACTTCTGTAGTGTAGTTCAGATAGAACCAACACTGAGAAAGGACACAAGCAACCTGCAGCATTGTGTTTTTCTGAAACAGAAAGCACCAACAAGCTTCAATCTTGAGTATTTCTGCTGTGCAACAACATAAAAGCAGACACTGAGGAAAAAGACAGACAGCCTTTACAGCTGCAATCTTTCTGGTCCGCTGCAAAATAAAACAATAACGCCATGATGAGTATTCCTGCTGTGTAGCGAAACCTCAATCAGAAGGGACAGATAAGTTTAGGGTTCCCACACCCGTGCGACCCAACCTGCGACTTGGGACTGCAAGACGCATGAGAAGTCATATACTATGGCTTCCAATGGGTACCATTTGTGTCTGTGCGACACCAGCAGTCCCTGATTCCTGGATCCACAGACCTCAAGATTACACAGGTCTCAGGGAAAAAAACAAATAGCAATTTTCAGGTCGAACAAGTAAGGGGTCCCCAATGCTGTGACTTCCTGGAGGATTGCAGCCAACAAACCCCTGCTGTGTATCCCTAAGATGCAGAAAGGTAGATCCATGAGAAACACTGCTTAGCCTGATATACAAACGATTAGGCAGTAAATATAGGACATACAGGACACAAACATTCAATCTTTGTGCATGTCTGATGTGTAGCAATATACCAATACTGAGCAGAGAGGCCACCATCCTCAATGTGTCTCTCAGCTGAGCAGCAAAAACAAAATCAGAAAAAGACAAGCAACCTTCACTGCTGTGTTCTTTCTGATATGCAGCCAATAAGGCAGTATATGCAAGACATAAAAGGACAGACAACCTTCAATCTTGTATATGTCTGATGTGCAACAATATAACAATTCTGAATAGAGATAGCACATCCATATTGAAGCGATTTGGCCTTGCGACTCAACATGTCAAATCGCATGGCTAAAATCAGCACAACACCACTTTGTGGTGCTACATGGATTACCAAAGGCAGTATATGTACTACACCTGGCAGGGGTTCAATTTGTATTTCTGCTATGTAGCCCAACAAATTCGAACCATCAATTTTCACTGCTGCCTTTCTGATAAGGCAGTAATACAGGACACAAAAACCTCACAGACCTTAATGCTGTATAAATCTGATGTGCAACAATAAAACACTATGAATAGAGATAGCACATCCATATTGAAATGATTTGTCATGCGACTCAACATGTCAAATCGCATGTTTAAACTCGGCAGCCATTGCTGTTAATAGCACTATCTGAATCAGCACAACGCCACGCAAATCAGGACCATCAGACTTCACTGCTGCCTTTCTGATAAGTAACCAACAAGGCAGTAAAACAGGACACAAAGCCCCACAGACAGACCTCAATCTTGTGTATGTTTGATGTGCAGCAATATAACCATTATGAGCAGAGATGTCACCAGACTCAATGATGTGCATTTCTGCTGTGCAACACAAAACCAGAAAGTACAGACCACCTTCACTGTTGTATTTTTCTGATCTGTAGCCAAACAAAGCAGTACCTTTAGTATATAAAGGACAGCAAACAAGCTTCAGTGCAGTGCATTTCTGATGTACAGCAATATAGTCCTTATGAGCAGAGATGTCACAAATCTCAATGTGTATTTCTGCTGTGCCACAAAAACATCCCAGCAAGGACAAACCTTCACTACTGAGGTCTACTGGTGTGCAGCCAATGAGGAGTCATGGTCTATCCCTTTATGAAATAACCAACAGGCAATTTATTTCATAGGCATAGCCTGGGCTGTAGATACTAAACCTTCACCACCAGAGAAGGAACAGATCCTAAAATGGTTGGACACCCTACTATTAGTAGTAGTTGTTGTCCTACCTTACCTCCATAGACTGAGCAAACGCTAGCCAGCACAAATCCAGGTGGTGCTGATTAGCAACTAAAGTCTCAATGAGCCCAGCCCTAGAGACCGATTTAAGACCTCTCTATAAGAGGTGGTTACCAGTTTAGCCTGGGAGGTAAATAGCTATTTGCAGGCTTCAAACAATCAATTATGTAGCTCTTGCATAGGTTTGCACAGAAAATCCTCAATTAAAAGGATGTAGGGAGCGATCTATGGTGAATCGCCTTTAGATCTGCCACTGAGTGGATTGTAGCCCAAACCAATAAAAAAAAAGTTTCTTCTTACCTCCTACACTATAATATAAACACAGTGTAAAGGTGGAGTGGGAGGTTGGAGCTTATGAAAGTTAACTATAGCAGGCAACCCCCAAAAGGAGGATCTGTGACAAGGGAACCCCTACTGTGCCACACAGTAGCTTGGTCTCTGCCCATCCTTGAATGTTAGGTCAGCTCTTAAACATTGTGAAGCAACTTCAGATTCCTAGCAGCTGGGCTAATAGGGCCGGTAACCTAGTGCACCTGCTGACTAGGGGAGCTTCTGAATCCACCAACCACTGCCCAATTAATAACTTGTTCAGTGGTATACCTGGCCTGTAAGTAACTTTGTATCTACCAGGTCCCCTCTGTATGCTATATTCATCCCTACTAATGTACCACACCTGGGCATGTAGGGAGAGGCTGGCAACCTACTGCTGCGATAACCACAGTGTCTCTGCTGTAAGAGGGAGCTGTGGCTGGTGGTTTTAGCAGTGGCGTCTGCGCTATTTGTATCCCGACCCCAAGTTCTGCACTGCACCAGTCAGTATATACACGGGGAAGGGGGAGCAATGGCCTACCTACCTTTCTCATCTGAGGTGGTTTAGGCACACTCGTTCCTCTGCACCACCTGTCCACCATACAGCTTCTCTGATGTAAGAGGGGCTGCAGCTGGTGTTTTTAGCAGAAGCTTAAGGGCTATTTGAATCCAGACCCCAGGTGAGATCTCAAATGCCCAGAAACCCTCTGGCTGGAATTGGGGATTTTGCAGCTAATTTCCCACGGCAAAAGGAAAGTAAAGTACTCACCGTTGTCGTCTTCCTCTTTTTGCCACAGCCAGCGGGCTTGCTTTTCCATCCTTATGGTCCACACGCAAGGAGGATAGCCGCCAAAGTGCTCCCCCCCCCAACTGCTGTCCCCATAGGGAGGTGCTAGGTTAGGCTGTGTCCTGCACTGTACCAGTCAGTCAGTCTATATACATGGGGAGGGGCAATGCCTTCCATTCCTCATTCCCATCTTCATATCTGAGGTGGTTAAGGCAGACATCCACCGTAGTAAACTGGTGCCTCCTCGCTCTAGAGAAAGGAGGATGTGGGCGCCTGCTCCTACTGACTCTCAGCCTTCCCTCCTGGGTAAGAACGCCGCTGCCATTTTCCCGAAGTTTGAAAATGACGCGGGTGCTTGTTGCCACGCCCTCTCCGGCAGCCCACGCGAGCTACCGGGGACCCAGGAGTCGGGAACAAGATCCCCCTGGAAAGAACCGATGGCCAGCACCCCCGTCTGAACAGCCACCTGTACAGGTAAGGAGGGGGAGACAGGATAATGGCCCCTGAAGTTCTGGGTACACCACTGTACCCAGGGTCCTTCAGCTCTCAGGGGGGCTCTTCCAATTTCTGCTGCCCGCCCTGAGGAAAAGATAGGGGAACCCCCCAGGAAGGACAAGAATATCCTACCAGACCCAGAGGCTTCCCAGGCTTGTGGTCCGGCTCCCAGGGGGAGACCACCAGCCCCAGGCTTCGGGTAATTTGGAAAAAAACAAACAGTTTCGCTGTGTAGGGAGAAACACAATCAAAAACTGAGGATCAAGGGGAAGGGTGGGGACTTAAAACAGCTGTCGATTGATTGTGTTTCCTGTAGGGAGGAGCCTCTCATCTCTCAGGTGTGCCGTCCTGGAAGATGACTTGAGAAATATTGTTTAATGCTAATGCCATACCTGTAGGCCATGGGTGCTCAATCTGTGGCCCTCCAGCTGTTGCAGAACTACAAGTCCAATGAGGTATTGCAAGACTGACAGGTACAAGCATGACTCCCAAAGGCAGAGGTATGATGGGACTTGTAGTTTTGCAACAGCTGGAGGGCCGCAGGTTGCGTACCCATACTGTAGACCTTTCTGTCACTCTTGAAGCTTGGCCAGAATACTTTAAAATGTTTACATTTCTATGTCCTGATTTATTTCCAGAACATGGCAGTCTTTGGGCTCTCAACCCAAGCATTGCTGAAGCAAGCACTCTTCCTGATCCATGAGCTGCTCATGCGCAGCATGGACTCTCCCATTACACATCCCCACCATAATTCTCACACTGCTGTAGCCCCTTTCCATCTCATACTCTGTGCTTTAACAAAATGGACACTGTTCCTTCTTTCAGGACAGCTAAACTGATTATCACTTTATTTGTCCTCAAAGAAGATGGCTCAGCCACCATTTTGTTGTAGCCCATTTCCTAGAAATAAGACAGGATTGTAGGGATTGTTTGGCCGTACTTCTCCTGTGGATCACAGGAGTGGAGTTTGTTTTGTCCTCCTGTGACCCATTTTCAGCAGACAGCAGGCTGAAGCCTGCTGTCGGCTCACATCACAGAGCCGCTGTGGGCTCAGGAAAGATTGCGACAATGTGGACGGGGTCTGCCCACAACCTTGGACTGGCACCTGGCTCAGCCTCTCAGCGAGCCTGAGCCAGCTGCTCTTGCCCTCTCCAAAGCCCAGCACTCCAGTGAGAGCAGGGGAGAAGGAGCAGAGAGCGGTGACTGACAGTTACCAGTTCTCTGCTCAGGAAACTCTGAGAACCAAGCGATTGGCGGTGTTCAATCATTTTGTTCTCAGTCTTAAAGCTGGTGGGGGACAGATGCAGCATCAGACCAATGTTGCATCCACCTAGGGAAATATAATTCTTGAAAAAAAAAAACATATTTTCTGTCAGCAAAGTGACTGTATACAACAGTGTTTTCACTTGAAAAGCAACCTTCCTTGACACATTTGACAACTCCTGGCTTACAACAAGTTCCCCTATCTTTGTGAGCAAGCCAGGAGTAGTAAAACTTGTTTTTTGAGTTTAGATGTTGTATGCAGTCACTTTGCTGACAATTAATAAATACAACGAAAGAAGCTAAGTTTGTTGTGTAGCCAATATAATTTTTCATATCTTTGATGTAGAGTGAAGACGGACTATAGTTGCCAGCACCCAGATTGTCCATGTATATTGCCCGGAGTGAGTCTTGAGTAGAGCGATGGTTTCATGCTTCCTGAGTGACAAAAAATACCTACAGGTATGGCATTTGCATTAAACAATACTTTTACAAATATTTTAAACTACTGGTGCCCCTTGTCTGCAAGTAGAAGTTTACGTAAAAAAGATGAACTCATCCTTTAAAAAAGGCTAGATACACTTCAGAAAAAGACATGTTTGCATCATAATTCAAATCTATCTGCTCATCTGCTGCCTGTAGTTGTCCCTGACCACATTCTGCTCATTCAATTAAAAGATGCTATAAACAAGAGAGATCATGATCCTTATTTAAAGGAACCTTTTCCTAGCTTTGGACAGAAAGGGAAGGGTTAGAACATCGGATTTAACTGCTCTATCCCTGTTGGGAAGATTTTTCATCACCTCCCATCCCCATTCTATCTGTTTGTGGGACAAAAACTGGTCAATTTTCTTTACTGGAAGTCAGACAGCAATAAAATGTCAACAGTGGTTTGAACCCTTCACTTCTTAAAAAGTAGTGTTTTCTGCTCTGCCCTTGATGAAAAAAATGTCCCCTCACATTCTGTTCTGCTGAAATATCAAATAGAAAATCAACCAGCGCTAAACACAATAAAATAAGTGAAAAAATGCAGCTAGAATACTATAGGTCAAAATACCAAATCCCACATTACAAAGTAAAAAGTAACAGTACAGCGCAAATAAATAATAAAATATTAATATAAAAAGTCCATAAAATGAAAAATAGATGAATAATAGATGCAGTGATCAAGAAGAATCCGCTTGTGCAGTGTGTCTTCAATCAGTATAACAAGTGACGATGTGATCCCTTCACCATTGAACAAGTTGGACTCTCACCTCAACTAATGGACCCCTGATATATCAGACAGGTCAAAAACACATGTTCCCATCAAGGGTAGATCATAAGATTTCAGCAGACCAAACGGAAGTACTCCAAGGAAAGATCCTCCTCCGTGTCATCAGATCAATATGATTTCATGTATAAATATAAAGAACAAGCAAATCTAGTGCTCTCCGTTGATACAAATTTATTTTAAAAGCAAGTAAAGAGAAATTACACTCACATTTGTAAGCACTGATCTCCAGTGCAGAGTGCTAAGCAAAGAAACGAATACCATGCGTGGATCAGTGTATTAGCCTGCGGATGACGTATAATGCATTTTTGGTGACAGGTGATCCTTGATGTCTCACCTTTCCTCCAACGAATTTCAGATTGTATTCCATTAGATTCCTACCCAGTTATACTCGCTGGGGACAGTGACACTATGACCCGGTAGTGATGTTTACACGTCGCTTCCGGATCAACAACAGAAAGGGGAGATCAGCGTAGGGATGTTCACTCATCTCCGTTCCCTCTACACAGCGGCAGCCACCATTCTAGTCCCAGGTTTGCTGATAGGTGTGCGGAGCCCAGGCAAAATGGCAGGGGCTTCTGGAGGTGTGTGGAAGTGATCTGGGGAAGCCGTATGACTTACAAATTTACTGCAGTTGCTGGGAGCCTTTGTAAAACCCACTGAAGCCACCACCGTAATATCTAAAGCCATGGCTGTAATAGGGTTAAAGTGGTTGTAACCCTAAAAAAAAAAAAAAAAAAAAAGATCCTGTTCCCTTATAGCAGGTTAAACAGCACAGTGCTTGTGCAGTCTAATTTGCCCATATCTAAGCTGTAAAAAACCTGGTTGATCCTGCTAGTTCCTATGTTTCCCTCTGTGTACTGACCACTGTAATCAGGCCTGCTGAGCCCTGATTACCATGGTCTGTTTAAGTGCCTCCATCATCCACTGCTCTGCTCTTTCCCCCTCTTCTTGCCTGTCAGCTCCCAATTCTTTGTGAGCCGTCTCCGCCCCCCCTCTTGTATGCAGCCATAACACAGTGTAAGTTTTTTAAAACAATGCCTCTAAACACCTTTTTTTCACATATTTTTAGGCAGGACACACTCTCCTCCTCCTATCTAGGGCTACAGCAGGAGGGGCTAAGCAACCAGCACAGCGGTCAGGTGACCTCCCTGGCTGACATCAGAGGGAGATCTTTGCTCCTCCCACTGTATCCCTGGATCGTTGGAGGAGAGTGGCCAGGAGTCACGTGGCTGGTCTGAAAATACTTTAAAAAGGTATTTAGTGGCATTGTTTAAAAAAAAACACTTAAACTGCGTGTTATGGCTGCATACAAGAGAGGGTCTGGCAGTGAATAACTTCTTTAAGGTTACAACCACTTTAAAAACTATGGAGGAAAGAATATACAGCTGGGTGGACACTTCAGACAAAGCAGTGCATGCCAGAAACCCAGGAAGCCTGCACCAGAGACCATGCAAAAATTCAGGTATGAGGCTCAAAGATAACACAACCGGAAAGTATACTTTTTTTCAAAAGATTACAGTCCAAAGAAACTTGAAAATGACAGCCACATGGCTAAATCAGAGAGTCTTATCCTTGTGTTAAAGCTTTGTGAATTGAGCCCTAAAGGTTCAGCTCAAAAATGCAAAACCTAGAATGTAGGTGGTACATGTATGTTACAAAGAGGTTGCACTAAATTGTGAACTGCTGCAGGACTACAAGTGGTACATGAACATTCATATATTAACATTTTATAAACATACTATTTATTATACTGTATTTTAAATCACATGAAAGCTCTACTAAGTCATGGAATGGAAAGAATGTCCAGGAATATATTCCATCTCCATTGCCAGTCATCTGACAAGCTTTGGCCTGCTTCACCTTGAGGGATACAGGGATAGGATAACGAGCAGGAATCCCAGTACTGATGAATGAGGGAAAAGTGTAACATTACAATGAATGTAAATAACACTGTCACATGAGTTTTACTTTGTGATGGCCAGAGATCACTGTATATCCCAGCCAAAACACTACACAAAATTCCAAATTATATCTAAAGCCATTACTTTTTTCATTTTGGATAGAGTAAAACCCCTGTCAAGTTTTTTTTTCTGAAATCGGTGTCCCATTTGAGAGACTTCTTGTCACTTCCTGTCTTGTAAACATAACAGGAAGTAAGAGTAAGCCTAGGTTCACACTAGTGTGCACTCAAGCATTTCAGTATGTTTCTTTGGTGCTTCATGCACCTTTGGACTTTCATGCTTAATGTTTTTTTTGTATGGGGAGGAGACTCTGCCAAAAGTGCACACAAATGCCTCCCACTAAAGTCTATGGGGCCAAAAACACACTATACTGCATCAAAAGAAGAACCTGCACCTTTTCAAAAATTGCACTGCCCATGTTCCATTGATGTGAACATGCACCAATAATAGAGAATAATAGGATTTCCATTCTTATGTATTGCAGGGCAGTGGCAGATGCAGGAGGAATAGCAGTAGTGTGAACTGGGCCTAAATTCCTCAAAAGTTAAAATATTAAAGCCTCAGTTTTTTCATTTAAAGATAACAAACAGATGTAGCACCCTGGTGTTTAGGCAGGGTTGCAATTAAATGTATCTGCCAAGTGATAGTTGCCTTGGCTAATTGGCAGTAGGTCAATTGATTTCACCCTAACTCTGAAATTTCTGCACTTCTCTTTTCTGTCGCTAGGTGGCCGGGTACCTGGTAAAGTTAGGCAAGACAAGGGCATTGTAAGGACAAACTAGGAATGAATGTGGTGTCTCAGCCAATGAGCAGCGATTTTCTTGATCCCTTGGCCTGCTGGGAGAGACTATTTATTTGGGTAGAGTCAGGTGATTGGGGTTCTGTGCCACCTGGACGGCTGTCAATTTGGACATGTGTTGTAATGCACTGGGCTGCTAGGCCATAAGCTTTGGGCCTATCTGGGGACATCTGGCTGCTAGGCTATCTGATGGCCTATTCAGAAGAAAGAAAGCAACATATCGCTGGGACTGCAGCTTGCAGTCCAACCAGAAGCAATGGTTCTACCAGCCAGAGAACCAGCTGTGGTCAGAGGTAGAGGGGAAGCTGTCGCCACTAAGGGACCATCTACCTTGCTACCGAAGACCACTGTGAGTAGTGGAAGAAAGTACCAGAGTAATATTCTCACCAGCCGGGGACGGTAAAGAATTGGGAAGACTTCAGCAGCTGCCAAGCCTGGGACCCAGCCAGTGCAGGTGACATTTGCGGGGGAATTATTGTGTGCCAAGCCAGGGACCAAGCAGGCCAGCGGGTGACGCTTGAGGAGTATCTGTGAGTGCCAAGCTAGGGTTTCAGAAAGGATGCAGGGGTGACACTTGAGAACGATACTGCGTGAGAAGATTGGAAGAGCTCAGGGGATCCAGTGGCTATTGGATCTGTTAGTCTAGTGAAAGACTGGGATCTCAGTTGAGTGAAGTTCTACAACAGGAGGTTGTAGAAGAAGTGGAGGATTACATTGCATCAATCTACCTTGCATTACACCCACTATGCCTTTTAATCCACTCTACACAAAAAGATGACAGCGGTCCCTAACTCATCCCCAACTCTGGAGGTCACCATTAGGCCTCAAGGGGTCTGGGCCCTTGCTACACATTATACTTACCTGCTCTGTGCAGTGGTTTTGCACAGAGCAGCCCAGATCCTCCTATTCTCGGGTCCCTGCAGTTCTCTCCATCTATCTATTAAAGAGGAAGTAAACCCTTATGAGTTTACTTCTTTTTTCATTCCCTGCAAAGGCAAAGCATAATGGACTACCATGCATTGCATAGTAGCCCATTATGTGTCACTTACCTGACACAGGAGCCAGCAAAGTCACCGCTGTCCCCTGTAGTCCGCCGCATCCATCTTGTTGGTGGGGTCTCGCAGCTCCGCCGCTGTCATTCGGCGAAGCCGCGATGACGTCACTCCCGCGCATGCACACAGGAGCCGAGACGCGCGGCATCTTCGTTATCGAGGATGCCACGCTCAGTGCGCCTGCGCACCGCTGTCTACGGCGCATTCGCCGTAGACAGCGGTGCCCATCTTCGGGCAAATATCTCCTAAACCGTATAGGTTTGGGAGATATTTCTTGGACCTACAGGTAAGCCTTAATCTAGGCTTACCTGTAGGTCAAAGTGGTTTGTAAGGGTTTACAACCACTTTAAGTTCTTGTGGTAAAACCAAGGAAGCTTGGACTTCTGAAATGTATCAATGCTTTACTAAACAGGGAAAAAATCTGCACATACAAACTGTAGGATGTACAGTACAACACAATTCATAGCTTACAAAAATGTAAGCATGTACAATATGTACAAATTAAGTAAACTAAACAATTACTAAACTTAGGGGTCAAGATGTCCTCAATGGTCCTTTGCTAAGTCCAAATCACAAAGTTCTCCAGCTCCTCACATCCATGTCTTCCTCTTTCCTTCTCAAAACACATCTCTTCCCCTGTCCTAAACACATGTTTTTTCCCAACACTCCCCAAGCCCCTCCCACCCATTATCTGCATACACCAACTTACCATCCTGCCTCAGTTATTTACATATCAATGGAGGGGGAAGGGTCTCCGTAAACATATGCTGTTACTAAATCTAAATCTATATTATTGCAATAAAGTCACTATACAAATGGCCATAGCAATAAAGTCCCTCCCCCGCGCACCTGGCCCCTCCCTCCTGCCGAGTTGCCCCACACCCAGCAGCTTGCTATGGGGGCACCCGAGCTGAGCCGCTGCTATGTGTGTCCATTCAGACACAGAGCCGTGGTTCGGTCCTGTCCTCCCTCTCTCCTCATTGGCTCACTGACTTTGATTGACAATAGCAGGAGCCAATGGCGCCATCCTGCTGTCTTAGCCAATGAGAAGGGAGAGTCCCGGACAGCTGAGACCCTCGTGCAACATCGCTGGATTGAGATGGAGCTCAGGTAAGTATTGGAGGGGCTGCTGCACACAGAAGATTTTTCATCTTAATGCGTAGAAATAGGATTAAAAACCTTCTGACTTTATAACCACTTTAAGTAAGTCTCCACTCCACTGAAGATTTCAACCTCTATTCATGTTCAGGTCAGTCTAAGATTTTGGATTTTCTTCCACTTTCAGCCCTAGTTGCAATGGTCATTAGGGCAAACAGAGATGGTAACTCTCTCCAATGGGGAGACAGACAGCAATAAAACAAACTGAAAATGGTTCTAATCCCACTCACATTAACCAAAACTAACGGTCAGTGTTTTTATTAGCTAAAAACATTCAGGAGCAACCACAATTGAAAGGGCTAATCGGGACAGTCTTGAAAGGCCAATCAACAAAATAATTAAAACGTTCAATGAGATAAAATCATGTGCCGATTAAACAACATATGACGGATGAACAATTATCTAGACATCTCCTTGCATAGATGGAACAACTGCAAAAGCATGTTCCTCACTGTGACAGTACCTTAAGCAACAGTCGGCGGTGGACTGGCTTGATAGGGCTGTGCTGCAATGGCAAAACCTTCATGTGTTCCTGGATGTCACAGGGAAGAGGAAGCCAGCATGTGCAGAGCCAGATGGACAGTGTGGAACCTCGATCGGTTCCCCAATGATGTGTGGCGGAATGATGGAGCAGCCAGGAAGAAAAGGAGGGACTAAGAGGCAGCTGGAGCAGTCACCGACCAGAGCTGGTGAATGGGAACACCTGAACGTGATGTCATACACTCAGGGAATGCAGGTCCAAAACGAAGCTTGGAGCACAACAGGTGGAGAGAAAACTAAGGAGAGTAGAGATGGAAGATAGCTGTCGTCTTAACTACGTGCAGGGCCGCCATCAAGGGGGTACAGCCCATATATTTGTAAGGGGCCCCAGCGTCTAGAGGGGCCCGGCCGACTGGCAGGGATATGAGAAGGCAGGGTCGGGTGCAGAGGAGCTCTGTGGATGCTCCTGTATCTGTGGGAGTCGGAAGGCTACTGCTCTGTCATGAGCCGACATTGGACTCTTTGCTGCCACCTCTGGCCATTTCCTGTATGTGCACCCCTCTGCATATGGAAACAAAAGCTGGGACTAGGACCACCTTAAAAGTAAGGGCAGCTGTGTGTGTGACTGTGTACATGCCTGTGTGTACATGTCTCTGTGTGTGTACATGTCCCTGTGTGTGTGTACATGTCTAAGTGTGTACATCTGTGTGTGTACATGTCTCTGTGTGTATACATGCCTGTGTGTATACATGTCTCTGTGTGTGTGTACGTGCTTGTCATATACACATGTGAGTGGTGCTAGGAGTGTACAGGTGTGGGGGGGGCTCAGAGCGTACAGGTTTGAGAGGGGCTCAGAGCGTACAGGTCTGAGAGGGGCTGAGGCACTGAAGGACTTGGTGGGATGGCTAGTGGGCAGATTCGGTGGAACGGCCAGTGGGCGGGACACTGGGGAATGTTGGTGGTCAGGCTGGGGGGGAGTGGGGCCCAGGCCTAAAGCTGTGTAAGGGGCCCCACAATTTCCGATGGCTGGCCTGACTATGCGTATCGAGGTGTCGCCCTTCTTTAGGTCACGTGACAGACTGCAAATGGTGTTTAAATAGGGCGGACTGCGGGAAGAATCACAAATTTAAAGGAACCATGATTGGTTTTTCCACCGTAGCATACCTCCATCGTTTAAACAACCTGATGACAAAGGCTTATTGTACATACACTACAAAAAATTTGACAAAGACAAGGGAATACAAAAAATAAGCAGGATGGACAAGAAAACAATGGATAGAATATGAATTATATATGAATATATATATATAATGAAATAAAAAAAATTAATATAAGGATTATTAAAAAAAAAATTTAAATGATAAAAATAAATAAAAATTCTAAATATTACATTTGAATTACTAATAAAATAAAATGAATAAGAATAATAATTAATAATGATAAGGATGATTCTCAAGAAAATAAATTCGATACAGACCATACTTTGTATGATAGCCCAAAGTACATAATCACTAAAGATTAATGATAATAATAATATTCGTGATAGAACCAGGCAAGTTAGTTAGTTAATTACCGGTAATTCAACGATTCATTCGTTTCCGATTAATGTTCCCATGGTTCATAGTATCAAAACCCTAATTGGTGTTTTATCTATTACCATGCATATATTATAAGTATATGGATGAAAACATTTAATAAAAGATATATTGGTGATTGGAAGCCATGTAGGAATGGACAAGTGGTGCCCAATACAAAACATCCTTCATGTATGTTTACTATGGTGGTGACAGGTCAACAATAACAGAAGAGGTCTAGAGCAGTGATGGCGAACCTTGGCACCCCAGATGTTTTGGAACTACATTTCCCATGATGCTCTGGCACTCTGCAGTGTAGTGGAGCATCATGGGAAATGTAGTTTCAAAACATCTGGGGTGTCAAGGTTCGCCATCACTGGTCTAGAGGATACTATGAATGTCTAGCCCTTCGTTCAACCCATTGGGAGGTAGAGAGGCCAGTTTATAGATCCAGAATGATTCTCCTTTGCACAACAAGGAGAACCTTTCATTATCAATCAGAGAACCACCCGGGATGCATTCAATGGCCACAACCTTTAGACAATGGATGTTTTTAGCATGATAGGTTTCGAAGTGGTCGGGGGACACTATGTTCATGAAGTCCCTTTTGTATAAACTGTTGGTGCTCCCCTACATGTTTTCGTAAGGTTTGCATCATACGGCCCACGTATAACAATATTGCGCGGGCATATGAGTACAGACAACCAGAAGTCAGACAGCCCCTTTTCTTACACTGTAAAATACCAGTTCTGTTGTCGAAATAGGACCTAATGTCCATAACTCTCTCCTTTCGAAATTCTTACTTTTGCTCAGAGCAACAACGTTCTTTAGAGTGTTCTTTTGAATGTGATCTGTGGTGCTGGGGGTAGGATAGGTCCTATTTTCGGATCCATATGCAGAATATGCCAATGTTTCTTAACAATATTCTGAATGGAACTATATTTGCTGTTATATTCGGTGACAAACCTAATTGTGTTGACATCTGGCTCTTTTCGTTTCATGAGAGGCGGTACAGATTTCAAAAACTTGTCACGAGCTGTCTGCACTAATTTTGCTGAGTATCCCTTTTGTAGGAACTTGTTTTTTTAGGCACAAACTTTGTGATTCATACGCCCCACGGTTGGCACAGTTTCTTCTTGTGCCCCGTACACACAGTCGGATTTTCAAACGGAAAATGTTCGATGGGAGCTCTTTGTCGGAAATTCCGTCCATGTGTAGGCTCCATCGGACATTTTCCATCAGAATTTCCATCACACAAAATTAGAGATCTGGATCTCAAATTTTCCGACAACAAAATCCATTGTCATAAATTCTGATCGTTTGTACACAATTCCGACGCACAAAGTTCCACGCATGCTCCGAATCAAGCAGAAGAGCCACGCTAGCTATTAAACTTCATTTTTCTCAGCTCATCGTACGTCACCACGTTCTTGACATTCTGAATTTCCGACAAGATTTGTGTGACCGTGTGTATGTAAGACAAATTTGCGCCAATATCCGTCAGAAAAAATCCACGGATTTTGTTGTCGGAATGTCCAATCAATGTCTGATCGTTTGTACGGGGCATTAAGCTTATTGTACACGGGTTGCTGAGACAACCTCCTCAGAAAGTTTTTTTTGACAGCTTGAAACCAGCCTTTAAAAACACCCATTTAGCTGCGTTTGCATGCCACGTTTAGCGGCGTTTGGCTGCATTTGCGTCTAGGAGCGTTTATTTTAGATAGCATCATAGGACCCTCCCAAAGCCCAAAAAAATCTATTATTTAACTATTTCAGCCATTCTGTGAGACCAGAGTGAGTAGCAGCAGCTGAGAGAGCAGCAGTGTACTCGTATCTACCTCAATTTCGGTGCTTTTACTGTGGATCCCATAATGAGCATATGTGAGGAAATACTCCTGACGTTGCTGTTGATGAAGCTGGAAAGATGTCGGAAATTGCATGCGAGGACCAGAAACCCTAACCCTAACTGGAAACCCTAAACCTAAACTTGTTCTTCAAGGGGAAAACCCTAACCATAACCCCCTAACCCTGATAGGAAACCCTAACCGGAAACCCTAACTTGTTCTTCAAGGGGAAAACCCTAACCCCCTAAAGGAAAACCCTAATCCTAACGGGAAACCATAACCCTTACCATAACCCTAAACTTGTCCTTGTAACTTGTTCTTCAAGGGGAAAACCCTAACCCTAACTCCCAACCCTAATGGGAAATCCTAACCCTTACCAGAAACACTAACCCTAATGGGAAACCATAACCCTTACCATAACCCTAAACTTGTTCTTGTAACTTGTTCAAGGGAAAAACCCTAACCCTAATCATTGTCAAAGCTACCTAGAATTTAACATGAGGGAAAAATGCTATTAAAAAAGCCAGATATTAAATTTCATGCAACTATGTTTGATCAAGTTGGGGACGAAGCTCAATGGTGGGGTCATCTGGCAGAAATCTAGCAACCTTTAGGTCAAATTCCAATTATACTTTGGCTTACAGCAATGCTAGTGGTGTATTGGACTGGATCATGGGCTCATTAGGGGTATATAAATGGTCTATGAAGCATAGCAAGTAATTACAAGTCTTTAAAAACACGTCTAAATGCCAGTACCACACTTAGCTGCGTTTTGCGCCTGAAACGTCGGAAACTTAAGCGTCTGAACTAATTTTTCTGCCTTCAAAGTAAAACCTCTAAAAACGACATCAAACAAACTTGTGTACATGTACACATAAGATAACATTGGATGAGTTCAGGGGCAGCTGAAGAAAGCAGCCAACTGCCTCTGAATGTCCGTTTACCAGCAGCAGTGTACATGAGGTCTAAGCCTTTGAAACTGTCCACTTGGAATGTTGTTTATCCAAGAAGGATGGTGGCAACTCGCATAATCAAAGTACGAACTGCCACTGGTGGGTTTGCAATTGAGGAGCTCCAGAATAACTATACACAAAGTTGCGCTGACTATACGTGAAAACTGAAGTGAAAAGAGTAATAAAACTCAATACAAATTCTATAAAAAATACAAATAAATCAATTAAAACATCATGTGAAAAATTCAATCAAGAAAAAGGGAGTCCTTGTAATTTAAAAAATCTTAGTTCCAACTAAAAACAATGAACAGGAAAATCAGTCCTTTTCACAAATTCGGTGAAATCTTCCTGACTCTGCCACTATCGCATCCAGATCTGAAAAAGGTTTGACTCTTACCGCAATGGGTGGCCTCCAAACCAACAGAGTCGTTAGCATGAGCAGACAGCCCTCTGCAGGGTTCTTTTGTGTGTATTCCATTCCGACACACTACTGAGGGCGTGAGTACGTGCGGTTCATTCGAAGGTTACCAGCCTGGATCGAAAAGTTCCGGAAACCGTCGTACGTCCTGCTTCTCCTCTCGGTAACCGTAGAGAAAGGCAAGGTGGCCATCCGATCACTCTGAATACCTGGAGTTATCTAAGGCTCTCCAATGAATCATCAGATACCGAGGTTTTTCAATACACAAACCCAGCAGGCCACAGTCCACAAGTGGGGCCTTCAGACAGCATGCAGAGGTCTCTCTCACTGATAGCAAACAGCTCCTGGAGCTGTTCATGCTGTCTGAAGGCCCCACTTGTGGACTGTGACCTGCTGGGTTTGTGTATTGAAAAACCTTGGTATCTGATGATTCATTGGAGAGCCTTAGATAACTCCAGGTATCCAGAGTGATCAGACGACCACCTTGCCTTTCTCTACGGTGACCGAGAGGAGAAGCAGGACGTACGACGGTTTCCGGAACTTTTCGATCCAGGCTGGTAACCTTCGAATGAACCGCACGTACTAACGCCCTCAGTAGTGTGTCGGAACGGAATACACACAAAAGAACCCTGCAGAGGGCTGTCTGCTCGTGCTAACGACTCCGTTGGTTTGGAGTCCACCCATTGCGGTAAGAGTCAA
This sequence comes from Lithobates pipiens, assembly GCF_037356315.1. Lineage (NCBI taxonomy): Eukaryota > Metazoa > Chordata > Amphibia > Anura > Ranidae > Lithobates > Lithobates pipiens. Next base: position 104,626,818 of record NW_027507748.1, read on the forward strand.
ACCTTTTTCAGATCTGGATGCGATAGTGGCAGAGTCAGGAAGATTTCACCGAATTTGTGAAAAGGACTGATTTTCCTGTTTATTGTTTTTAGTTGGAACTAAGATTTTTTAAATTACAAGGACTCCCTTTTTATTGATTGAATTTTTCACATGATGTTTTATTTGATTTATTTGTATTTTTTATAGAATTTGTATTGAGTTTTATTACTCTTTTCACTTCAGATTTCACGTATAGTCAGCGCAACTTTATGTATAATTTTTCTGATTTGACCCATAGCTTGATATTTGATGGTTTTTAGTTGCAGCTTTTAGGTTTGCCCCAAGCGCGATATTTTTGTTTGTTTTTTATATTATTTGAGGAGCTCCAGAATGTCTGTTCTGAGCTGAAAAAAAACTTTTTTCTCCAGGATTAACAACTCCTGTATTGTGTTCTGAAGTCCGGAGGCTTCAAGAAACCTTGGAAAGGATGAGGCCTGTAACCAAATGTCGATGTCTAGGAGATCAGCACGCTGGGTGGGCAGGTGTGCACAGCCTTTATAATTAAGGGGCTGGCTACAGTTCATGGCTCCCAGGAGACAGAGGCCAGGATATGGGCCAGTGCAACAGTGTCTGCGAGAGTCCAAGTCTTCTGAGATGGTCTGGAGCCGTGTTTTTCATACTTTTTTCAGTCAAGTCACCCTGTAGAATAGGCCTCCTGACAGCAGCTTCCCATGCGACCACAGTTCCTCTCTCTGGAGACTGGCCCAGCAGTGCTCTCTCCTGCTGTCCTCTCCTGCTCCTCCTGTGTCTCCTGTCCAGAACACCTCTGCGATTTCTTGGAGGGCCCTGTCCGCACCAGAACCCAGGCCCAAGGTCACCCCCCTCTTCCAGACAGGAGAGCTCCTTATAAAGCCCTGACAGCACAGCCTAGCACTACATATCCAGCTCTTCCACCCAAGTCCTGACCAATCCAAGTCGGTGATTGGTCAGGGCTCCTTAGAACACCCCAGGTGGCCCTACCTTCCCTCCAGCCTCTCTTTCTAGAAAACACTCAATCATTCTAGAAAGAAGTAGGAGGTCCTAGTGATGCTACCTGTGAGTCACCCAGACCTATACTGAGCCATCCCCAGTCCAGATCAAAAATACACACCCAGGCTTGTCTACCAGCCAAACCTGGACATTTATGGACACTAAACAAAAACTCACATAGCACACTAGAGGGTGCTACTTAAGGTTTGACATGTTGGGTATCTATTTACTCCAGTGGCAGGCCGCTGGGATCTCCAGTGGCAGCAGGTGTTTTTTTTTTTTAGGGGGGGCAAACAACCACCCATCCCCCCTGAGCTACACCCCCAGCGCTGTTTGCCGGTCGATCCAGGGGACTTACCTCATCATACCCGGTGGCAGGTAGCGTGGGGCTGTGGCTCAGTTCCGAGTGTTCTCTCCTCCATGGCGGCTTCCAGCTCCTTCCCTCCTCCTCCTAGGCATCCAATAGGATTGCCTGTCCTTTCAGCCAATCGAGTGACTGGTGTCAAACCCCGCTTCCTGATTGGCACAGGAGGAGGATCAGTGTTACAATAGCGAATATTGATTCACTGTTGTAACACACATGGGTGGGATCAGAGCGCACTCTCTGCGACCCGAGCCCATCCTATAATGAAACCTATTAGACCCTCTGGCTCTAATCCGGGCTTCAATAAAACAGCCCCTCCGGATTGGAATGCATGTGTCGGTGTCCTGAAAGGGGCCAGACACATGAATAGGGGAGGCTGCGATAGACAGGGAGGACTGGCCACCCGGCAACCTCGTCTTTTATATTTTACCAAAAATATGGGTATTTATTGCATTTTTTTCCCTAAAATTCACTTCTGCGTCTTTTACAGAACTACCACTGTTTTATTCTCTAGCGTGTCTGCTTTCAGAAAATATATAATGTTTGGGGGTTTTATGTAATCTTCAGACCTAAAATGCTTTTTTAAATGTGTGGAAATTATTTTTTGCAAAAATGGCTCTGGCAGCGAAAGGGTTAATAGACTGCTTGTGAAACACACAAAAAAGGTGCTGGCTTGAGTTTTAAATCTGTCATTTAATTATTTTTCTATTCATTACATTTCTAAAAATTAAATGGGCTCAAAGCTTTATAGGCAATTCCTGAAACGGTAACTACTTATTACTGGAGGTGTGGCACTTAACAGGCATAGTTCTCAATAGGCAATAAATGCCACAAAACTACAACCCCACATAATCCCATGTTATTGGGCCCTCAGTGTTTTTTTTTCTTTAACCCCTACTTGAGAATTTTACTAGTGAAAGGCCACTTAACAACTTAACTGGAAATCACTAAGTAACTGTCACCAAGGCAAATAAATACTGAGGTCTTCTAAGAAGAGTCTAAAAGAGAACCCTTCTGTATCTAAAACGGTCACTTCACCGCTGAGGTCCAGCAAAGGAATGCGGCCCAGCAGAGAGCAGTCTGCTGCAATCCTTGGCACATAGAGATTTAATGAGTTGTGTGAAAAATAGCTGCCCTGTCAGTGGTTGATATATGTGACCATCTCAACAAATCTGACAGCTCTTTTTATGGCCACCAGCTAGACTTCATCAGAAATAGTAAGGGCCTGGTCACAACGATCCCTGAAATGATGTACATCCTGTATAGTGGAAATTTTCATGTCTAAAATCATGTTTTTACAGTGGTACACATGGAGCTAAAACACAGTATACAGTATGTCTTCCTTCATAATGCAAAGTGCAGCAATCCACAAGAACACAGAATTAAATTACTTCTTTATTTACAAAATTGCTTTCCAAGTCCATGTTTGGGAGGTTTCCCGTTACTTGATATGTGGGTCAGCACACAAAGCAAGGGGTGTTTGCCCATTGTGGAGAAAAGCAGCTGACAGAGATACTCCACAAAGTGTTTTCAGTACTATTTGTGTCCCCATTAGAGAGAATTCTTCTTACTTCCTAGTTCAGTGACCACCATTAATAAAGTATATACTCTCCAACAGAGACAGTGTCAGAAATAAATGCAAAGAAACAGAGGTTCTAACATCTTCATGGTCTGAAATAAAATAAAATGGCTTAAAGTGGTTGTAAACCCTTACAAACCACTTTGACCTACAGGTAAGCCTAGATTAAGGCTTACCTGTAGGTCCAAGAAATATCTCCTAAACCTATACGGTTTAGGAGATATTTACCTGAAGACAGCCACCGCTGTCTACGGCGCATGTGCAGGCGCACGGGGTAAGCCGCAGATCGCGGCGATATGCCGCGAGTGTCGGCTCCCGTGCGCATGCGCGGGAGTGACGTCATCGCTGATCCGGCGAATAACAGTGCCGGAGCAGTGAGACCCACCAAGAGGATGGACGCTCGGAACTACAGGGGACAGGAGCGTGTCAGGTAAGTGACACATAATGGACTACTATGCGATGCATAGTAGTCCATTATGCTTTACCTTTGCAGGGAATCAAAAAGGAAGTAAACCCATCAGGGATACAAAATAAAAAACTAGCCTTTACTGCAATATTCACCTTCAGTCCAGAGATTTCTTTTACAGTACTTTAGTTCATACCACTAGATGTTCTCAGTCTGATGTTCAGCATCATTCAAGCCACCCCCTCTGAGCCCAGGTTGTCCAGGACCCACCCCAACAAGTACCGTCCCATATCATTGCTGTCCCATAACATGAAACCCCTGAGGACGCATTATCATGCTAAAACAGGTAGGGCGGAGCTTGTAGGGTGACATCACGTCGCCATGCTATGGTTCGGCCCTGCCCCCTCTTCTCTCCTCATTGGCTCACTGAGTTTGATGAACAGCAGAGGAAACCTTTGGCGCTGTGCTGCCGTCTCAGCCAATGAGAAGGGAGAATCACGGGCAGCCGAGACACTCCTGCAACATCGCGTGATCGAGATGGGCTCAGGTTAGTATCAGGGGGGCTACTGCACACAGTTTTTTTATCTTAATGCATTAAGATTAAAAAAACCCTCTGACTTTACAATCACTTTGTTATACCACAGCCAAATGGAACAATAAACCAAAACCAAAAGAAACACAATGCGGCATACCAAGTGCTTCACATTTTACCCTATAGGTGATAAGCAAAGATAATAGGGATGAGGGAGATATAAAAGGGGAATGAAGGACCTCTGAGGTATGCTATATTAAAGATAACTCAAAGCCACAAGGGATGAGGAGCATTTAGAAGGGGATCATCTACATCAGTGGTCTCCAAACTGTGGCCCTTTGCTTGCCTTTATCCAGCCCTTGGGGCACCATTCCTCCACTGACACCAATGATGGTCGACCGATATGGGTTTTTCTCTGGCCGATGCCGATATTTAGAAATCATGGTGGCCGATGGCCGATATATGATGCCGATTTTTTTGGGCCGATATGTTAGGCCGTTTTTTTTTTTTTCCTTTTTTTTTTATCCCCCTTCATCTCATAAAATCTAACAGACACCTTTCACACTGGAGCGTTTTTCAGGCGCTTTTGGGCTAAAAATAGCGCCTGTAAAGTTCCTAAAAAACGGCTCCCCTGCAGTCTGTGTGAAAGACAGAGTGCTTTCACACTGAGGTGATGCACTGGCAGGATGTTAAAAAAAAAGTCCTGCAAGCAGCACCTTTGGAGTGGTGTATGCCGCTCCTCCACCACTCCTGCCCATTGATATTAATAGGCACCACTGCCGAAGCGCATGCAATGCGATTTGGCAGTGGTGCTTCACGGGCGCATTTAACCTCTTTCCCGGCCGCTAGCTGGGTTATATGCGCCCCACTAGCATCCGAATAGCACCGCTAAAATGATGGTAAAGTGACGCTAAAACTAACAGTGTTTTACCATCAACGCCTGCCCGCTCCTGTGTGAAAGCAGCCTTCATAAGTGATACAGAAAATTTCTTACATTTAAACATTTATTAAGCAAAACAAACCTCCAATCAGTTTACTTGTATGTACGATTTAGATTAAAAAAAAAAACTATATATTAAATAAAAACAGGTAGTCAAAAGTTTTGGACGAAAAAAAAAATGGGCTTACTTTACCGTTTTAGTTATTTTTTTTTTTTTTTTTTAATCATTAGTGTATTTTTTTCCTCAAAAAATTGCATTTGAAAAGACCTCTGCCCAAATGTCGTGTGACATAAAATATTGCAACAACTGCTATTTTATTCCCTAGGATCTCTGCTAAAAATATATATATATATAATTTTTGGGGGGTCTAAGTGATTTTCTGGCAGAAAATACAGGATTTTTACTTGTAAGCAACAAGTGTCAGAAAAGATTTAGTCTTCAAATGGTTAAACTGAGAACTCTACACACAGAGTAGAGTTCATTCATCCAAGTGTAAACATTGTATCTCTTTACTCTTTTCTTGGCAGACTGCCCAGAGAGGAGGAAAGTCGCTTCTATGAAGACTCAGGCAACTTGCATTGACTTCTATTACAGAAGTAATTTGCAAGTCGCGCTGTAGTTCTAAATCGGCCTTTTTATCAGCACAATCGGCCGATGACGATTAATTAAAAAACAGCAAATATCAGCCGATATATCGGCCGGCCTCTAGTACTATTCCTCCCACTGACAGCAATAATGGGGCACAATTCCTCCCACTGACACCAGCAACGGTGCACTATTCCTTCCACTAAAACCAAGGATGGAGCGTGGTTTATTCCTGCTTATGCTGGGGCATTTTCTACTCTCAGTGGCCACAGCCTGGCCCTCTAAAGCCTGAAGGACAGTTAACTGGTCCTTTGTTTAGAAAGTTTGAAGACCCCTGATCTACACGACTGTCACCAAGCAAACACATACTATGAATAAATGTCTACACAAACTTTATTAACCACTTGGGATCCGCGCTATTGCCGAATGACGGCATTAGCGCGGACCTAGATTTCCGGGACGACGTCTATTGACGTCGTCCCGGTTACGAGCGGCCTGCGTGCCCCCTGAGGGGCGCGCGCGGCGCGCTCTGTAATCGGCGAGTCCGTGAGACTCGCCTGATCACCGATCCGTGTAAGGGGTCGATCCCGACCCCTTATCACGTGATCAGCTGTCAGCCAATGACAGCTGATCATGTGATAGAACGGAGCCGGTAATTGGCTATTATTCCTCCTCGCGCTGACAGCGCGAGGAGAGAAAAAAAAAGCCGATCACCGGCGGCCGTGATCGGGACATCAGTCCCGATCACGGCCAGCAATGCAAGGCACCACATGCCACCTGCCAGTGCCCACCTGCCTCCCGCAGTGCCATCCTGAAGTAGAACTAAAAGTAAAAGTAAGTGCCCCCCGTCTGTGCCCATAGTGCCCACAGTGCCACCCACAGTGCCACCCACAGTGCCACCCCACAGTGCCACCCAGTGCCACCCACAGTGCCACCCAATCTGCCTCAAAGGTGCTGCACCCCAGTGCCGCCCATCAGTGCCCAGCAGTGCCGCCCATCAGTGCCCAGCAGTGCCGCCCATCAGTGCCCAGCAGTGCCACCTATCAGAGCCACCTATCAGTGCCACCTATCAGTGCCCATCAGTCCCATCTATCTGTGGTACCTATCAGTGCCCATCCGTGCCACCCATCCGTGCCACTTATCCGTGCCACCCATCCGTGCCATCTTATCTGTGCCCATCTTTGCCCATCAGTGCCGCCTTATCTGTGCCCATCGGTGCCGCCTTATCTGTGCCTATTAGTGCCGCCTTAACTATGCCTATCAGTGCCCACCAGTGCAGCCTATCAGTGCCCACCAATGCAGCCTATCAGTGCCCACCAATGCAGCCCATCAGTGCCCACCAATGCAGCCTATCAGTGCCGCCTTATCAGCGCACTTCAATGAAGGAGAAAAATGACCCGTTTGCAAAATTTTATAACAAACTATTAAAACATGATTTTTTTTTTTTGCATCTTTTTTTGTTTGTTTAGCAAAAAATAAAACTCCGAGCTGTAACTAAATACCACCAAAAGAAAGCTCTATTTGTGGGAAAAAAATGATAAAAATTTAATTTGGGTACAGTGTTGTATGCCCGCGCAATTGTCATTCAAAGTGCATCAGCGCTGAAAGCTGAAAATTGGTCTGGGACTGAGGGGGGTTTAAGTGCCCAGTAAGCAAGTGGTTAAGAGTCCCCAAGTACACTTTTTTTTTACATACAGTACATTTAAAAATGAACAGTATGTCTTCATATTGCATTAACTTGTTTACAGCCATACACGATACAGACTATGGGAGATTGACATTGCCTTGGAATGTCACTCTTGGCCGCTTTCAGTAAAAAAAGGACAGAAGAGTTTTTCAATTTATGATAAATGAAGCAGGTAGGTGACTGCTTATGTTTAGCCTATCGGCAGATTTCGTAACCCTGCAAACACCTCTGGCCCTAAAAAAAATGCAATTGGTGAAGGTTTGATGGTCTGATAACGATTTCCCATAGTCTCAGCATGCAACATCTATAGGTACCTTACCGACATGAGATGATCTTGAGTGTCATCTCAGGTCTATGGGTCCCCTTCAATTTACTTCCTGCTCACACAGATTTGCTCCAGGACACCATCTGCTATTATTTTTTGTAATAATTTAGATACGAAAGATCTATCACAAAGGACCACATAGAGTAATCAGACTTTAGAAAGAGAAATAATATATAAACACAAAGTTCAATCAACTTTTTGGATTGCACCCCATAATAAAAGACCTTTGTTCCATGCAATTATATATATAATAACAATGAATGGTTTTATCATGCAAGTTCAAATAAAATAACAGAACAAGGGGCAACTTGGTTCTCTCTAGAAACTTTGGCATTGGGGCTTTGTGGCCTTTCCACACATTTAGGGAAAAGCACAAACCAACATGGCAATAGTCAGGGGATGGGATATTAGCTTGGGGGTTAGTTCACAGGGTACAATTCTTAGTTATACTGCTTTTTTGTCATGTTATATATGCAATAAACAGCATTTTAAACAAGAAAGCAAGAATCTGAATGGCTGCTATGAACACAGCCATGTCACTTCTTTACTCATACCTTTAAAAATGTAGATTTATGGAAGGCCTTAATAAATAAGGCATTACTGTTTCACAAAGCTACTTACCTGAACAGAGGTTGTCCCAAAAAGTTTGAGAAGGTATGGCATAGTTGGGTCTCTGACTCTACTACCTTTACATGAGGCGGGTCTGCTTTTGACACCTGGTCATGAAGTCTGTCACCCAAATGTGCTTTGAGTACTAGTTTACATCTTGGTGCATGGCGTGAGGTACTGGACGGCACACCTGTAGGTCCTTCACTGTTATTAGGCATTGGTTGTTATGAGGATACTATTGTAATATCTTAGTCATACTGCTCTCTTACAGAGGTATACAATCTGTGGCTTGGTCACCACTCCTGGGTGGCATTGAACTGGGGGTAAGGAATTTTTAAAATTTTGTACTGTTTTATTACTGGTTGCACCAGTAATTGCGTTTTTGTGTAATGTTTGCTTTGGTATTTTTGATACATTGTTTTGTACTTTTGATTGCAAAACCAATAAAAATAATACAAAAAAAAAAAAAAAAAAATGTGGACTAAGGCTAAGCACTACAGAAAAAGATATACCAGCTCTTCAATTTCTCTCCTACAAGGTGCTTTGCTCTAGAAAACTCTAGAAACCAGGTCTATAAAATATATCTTACAAAACGGAGTTACTAGATTTTGTATTAAACAAAAAATGCAGTCAATTTATGTTAATGCATAAAAATGAGAACATTCTCCAATTTATTTTTTCCTCAATTCAATTTAAAGGAAACTGTTATATCCAAATAGACGGCTTCCTGGGCTCACAAGAGCTAGTCTTGGCAGGGATAGGAGATAACGGAAATTAACACATTTTTGCTAAGTCACACTTGCCGTGAATCATTCCACACTCAAGTATCGCTGAATTTTAATATAAGAACGCGTGATGGAGTGTCAGGGCCTATCTATAGATGTGATATTACCATTCCTCATTCTTTTTCATCCCAGGGAGAACAATGCAGGTCTGAAGTAAAATGTTTGTTGTTTAGAAACAGATGGCTAACTGTATTTTATCCCATTACAGTACAGCTCTGCCTGGCTGGATGTCTCTGTGGATACAGCCAAGCACCAAGGTCAGCTTTTTGACAGGGCCATCTGCCTACAGTGTGAACTATAAGAGGGTGGGATATATTTAGAGCTTGGGCCAATGAAGAGCTGAGGACCCTAGTGACTTTCCAACGCAGCTCTCTCCAGACTGTGGCTGCCACACTTTGGTGCTGAGTACAAGGCTAATAACACTGGGGAGGAAAGAGTTAAGTGCAAAGCAGTGTCCTGTTCTCCATCGCTGGTCAGAGATCTCACCCACTGGCTGTGTACCTGTATACATGGATTTCTCCATCTGGTCACCTGAGATCCAACTATATAGAATCTGCAAATAGGGGTAAGTCTGCCAAATTAATTTTTTTGCAACAGTTTATTGAGCACAGTTTAAAAATGTTATCTGTTATAATCCAAAGGTATAGCTATGTTTAGCAGTAGTGAGAAGCACTCCGACTAATATGCAAGACATTCTAGGACTTCTAGTTCCCCAATAATTGGACAGGATATCTAGTGGTTGTGTACTCCTGTTCAGTGCAGTCATTTTATTCTATGTGACAGTAGGCTGGAGTCATTTGTTGTCGTCAGTTGCTAATCCGTGGTACTTAATCTCCTTTGTTCATTGATTACTGAAGTGTGCAAAGTGCTGGATTTACGTTAAGGCGCTGATATGTATATTCAGAAAATATGGGATATGGTTAACATAAGATGATAAATATTGCAAAAATATTTGTTAAAATGTCACCGAGTGGAAAACTGCATGGGAAAGACATTAAGAGGAAACCTGGCACTGGAAGTCTATATGTGCTGCAGAGGCTGATCAGTATCAGAAAAGCAGCTTTGCTGGACTGGAGCGTGAAATGTGAGATTATCTGCACGGTTGCAGGATACATTGATTCTCTATGTCCATATGCAGGTAACAAAATACAGCAAGAAGAGAGACATATGTTCCCTACTGACCTTAATTCACTGGGTTAAAAAATACATGATCCACTGTACTTCACTGTAATCCATTCTATGGATGACGAAGGAAACAAAACAATGCAGCAAATCACTGCAGAGACTTGTAGATGCTGGCTTACTGCAAAGAGTAATAATTATGTGTGCAAAATGCAGTAGCCCAAGGCAACCAATCTGAAGTCATCTCTTGGCTGATATTGCTGCATTAACTGAAATGTTATTGGCTGCAATTACTGTACTTTAAACATGACCTTTTTTTATGTATAATTTTTTTAGGTTACTCTGCTTAAGCAGAAAAAGTATTATTTCTTATGTGGCTGTGTCCATTACAACTTCTTTTTAACTTTGAAGTGTCCAATACCTAGTTAATGTGCCATCAGAATGGTGGGAAATAGACATGTAAAATACAATTCTTACCTTCCCAGCACATGTGACACTTTGATGCAGCTAAAACCATTGCACATCTTTTTCCAGCAGCACATGAATGTGATGTGCTTTTGGAACCTAATCTCATAAAAACTAGATAATGTCTGTTTTTTTTCTCCAGTAACCAATCAGATTTCTGGTAGCGTAGCCACAGCTTGGTGTGGTTAACAATTTATTTTTCTGTTTTTATTCATGAGGCTTGCTTCTTTATCTTGAAATTGTGTTTTGATGTATATAATAATTTTTTTTTAGGGGTTGCTGCTGTATATCAAAGCCCTTTAAGTGTAATGCCCTGTACATACGGTCTAACTTTCCGATGGGAAATGTGCGATCGGATCTTGTTGTCGGAAAATCCGATTGCGTGTGGGCTCCATCTGACTTTTTCCGTCTGAATTTTCGACACACAAAGTTTGAGAGCAGGATCTAAAATTTTCCGACAACAAAATCCGATCATTTAAATTCCGATCGTGTGTATACAATTCCGGCGGAACAAAGTGCCACACATGCTCAGAATAATTTACGAGACAAAAGCTATTGGCTACTGCCCTCTTTATAGTCCCATCGTACGTGTTGTACGTCACTGCGTTCTGAACGATCGGATTTTCCGACAACTTTGTGCGACCGTGTGTATGCAAGACAAGTTTGGGTCAAAATCCGTCTGAAAAAATCTGATGGATTTTGTCATCGGAATGTCCGACCGTCTGTACAGGGCATTACTCACCTTTTCGTGAAAAAAATATATAACAAAAAAAATTATATATACAGTTATGCTCATAAGTTTACATACCCTGGCAGAATTTGTGATTTCTTGGACATTTTTCAGAAAATATGGATAACACAAAAACTTTCTTTCACTCATGGTTAGTGTTTGGCTGAAGCCATTTATTATCAATCAACTGTGTTTACTCTTTTTAAATCATAATGACAACAGAAACTACCCAAATGATCCTGATCAAATGTTTACATACCCTGGTGATTTTGGCCTGATAACATGCACACAAGTTGATACAAAGGGGTTTGAATGGCTATTAAACATCCTCACCTGTGATCTGTTTTCTTGTAATTAGTGTGTGTTTATAAAAGGTCAATGAGTTTCTGGACTCCTGACAGACCCTTGCATCTTTCATCCAGTGCCGCACTGACATTTCTGAATTCTGAGTCATGGGGAAAGCAAAATAATTGTCAAAGGATCTATGGGAAAAGGTAGCTGAACTGTATAAAACAGGAAAGGGATATAAAAAGATATCAAAGGAATTCCGAGAATGCCAACCAGCAGTGTTAAAACTCTAATCAAGAAGTAGAAAATGAGGGATTCTGTTGAAACCAAACCACGGTCAGGTAGACCAACAAATATTTCAGCCACAACTGGCAGGAAAATTGTTCGGGATGCAAGAAAAACCTACAAATAACTTAAGGTGAAATACAGGACTCTCTGAAAACGTGATGTGGCTGTTTCAAGATGCACAATAAGGAGGCACTTGAATAAAGATGGGCTGCATGGTTGAGTTGCCAGAAGAAAGACATTACTACGCAAATGCAACAAAGTATCACAATACGTCAAACAGCAAAGAGGCCTCAAAAGTCATTTGGCGTGTTAAGACCAAAATAAAGCTTTTTGGCCACAACCATAAATGCTTAATTTGGAGAGGAGTCAACAAGGCCTATGATGAAAGGTACATCATTCCTACTGTGAAACATGGATATGGATCACTGATGTTTTGGGAATGTGTGAGCTACAAAGGCACGGGAAATTTGGTCAAAATTGATGGCAAGATGAATGCAGTATGTTATCAAAAAATACTTGAGGAACATTTGCATTCATCAGCCAGGAAGCTGCACATGGTAAGTATTTGTACATTCCAACATGACAATGATCCAAAACACAAGGCCAAGTTGACCCGTCACTGGCTACAGCAGAATAAAGTGAAGGTTCTGGAGTGGCCATCTCAGTCTCCTGACCTCAATATCATTGAGCCATTCTGGGGAGATCTCAAACGTGCAGTTCATGGAAGACAACCCAAGAATTTACAGGAACTGGAGGCTTTTTGCAATGAGGAATGGGCAGCTTTACCATCTGAGAAGATAAAGAGCCTCGTCCACAAATACCACAAAAGACTTCAAGCAGTCATTGATGTTAAAGGGGGTAATACACCATATTAAGAACTGGGGTATGTAAACTATTGATCAGGGTCATTTGGGTAGTTCTTGTTCTCATTATGATTTAAAAAGAGTAAACACAGTTGATTGATAATAAATGGCTTCAGCCAAACACTAACCATGAGTGAGAGAAAGATTTATGTGTTATCATTCATAGTCTCTGAAAAAAGGCCAAGAAATCATAAATTCTGTCACGGTATATAAACTTATGAGCACAATTATATATTTTATATATATATATATATATATATATATATATATATATATATATATATATATATATACACACACACACACACACACAATTGCTGCACAAGCCATATTGTAATGTAATGTTTTTAAAAATACCTTTTTTCCCCACTTTGCAACTGTTGTAATTTTCTGTAAAACACAATGCAATATGACAACCTGGACACATACTGTACACTGTGGGTGTACAGTACGGCTCCACTCAGCCCGACACTATTTGTTCTGGGTGTGAGACAGGAAGGTCTGGTTTCACAGCCGAAACACATTGCTATATACTGTATGTACAATTTATACAGCACACCCAGTGCGTGCACATGTTAGTGAAGAAAATAGTTTGTTCGGGCCAGCTTGGCCCAAACTATTTAAAGTGAAAGTAAACCTGAACATCAGCTTTAAATACTTCTAAAAGGATGCTGACTCTGCAGCTTTTGTCATCAGAACAAAAAAAGTGCACCAGGTGATTATAATGAGCTAGTCAGTCCCATTTGGAATCAGTATCCAAAGGACATCATGAAAAAGGTAGGACTCCCTGTAATGTACATTTATAGCCAGAGAGAATTGTTGTTTTTTTAAAGTGGAGTTACTCTTTAAAATAAAACTCACAAATGCAAACCAAAAGAGTGCTAAATGATAGTCTCAAGAGTCCAAAAGTCCTTTATTAATATCACAAATATGACAGGAACACAAAAGGAAGCTGGCAGATTTAGGGACCAAAAATCCCTGTTAGGCCCCTTACACACGAGGGCTCCATTCAGCAGGGAATCTGTCCGCTGATCGCCGCTGAACAGGCGGATGGGTGTTTCGTGTTCGTTCCACCATGCAGAGCCCCCTCTCCTCTATCGGCAATCGGATGAAAATGGACCGCCTGTGCATTAACACCCGACTGCCATCCAGTCCACCAGATGGATGTTTTTAGTGCATAGGATTGGATCAGATGTTGGCATTTGTAAAACGGACACATGTCTCTTTACACCAGCCGCTCCATAGAGGAGACTGAAGGGTCAGATCGGGTCCACCTGTCAGTTTTTCAGGTGAACGCGATCAGACTAATCGGTCCGCTAGTATGAAAGGGGCCTAACTGGGGCTACAATGGATACAGGAAATATATTGCTCTTGTGTTGAATATTTTTTTCTTATTTCTTGTTTTATTTAGCCCCAATGAAGGGAGATTTTTGGCCCCCAATACGCACTGGATCCAGTCTGTGTTCTTGTCATATTTGTACTACTTTTAGTGGACTGTTAAAACAATTTTATGGTGCTATTTTTTCTTATTTATGCATGGATTCAGATGACCCCCTTTGTCTTGGGGGTCTCCTGCTTTTGTGAAGAACAGCTGAATTTAAGTCATTAGGCTCAACCAATTATTTCTTTTGATGATTAAAGATCATCCAACGCTTCACCTCCATCTCCGCTTGAACTAAAAGTGAACCTGTGTCCTTTCACACAAGATTGTTTGCTGCCTTAAGACTATCCATTTTACCAGAACTTAGTAACCTACCTAAAGCACAAGGTAAAATGTGAGTTCTAACCCAATGATGTCACTAATTTATTTTTGCTAGTCTGAACAAGTTTATTAACATGCCTATCTGAATTCAAAGGAAGATGAAGGGTGGGTGAAAGGTCAAAGGTTAAATAACTAAAAATGACGTGGGAATTTTAATTCAGAACACTATTTAGGAAGTGGCAGATAATAGATGCTCTGGTTACTCACTACCAAACACACACTGGATGATTATCCATCCTTATGTTCAGTTTAAGGGGAAAACACTGCGCTACAATTTAGTATATATGGAAAGAGGCCTCAACAGCCAAAAACAGCAGCCAACACCAAAAAACAAACAAAGTTCAACAAACAAAACAATAAAAACAGTGTAGCGCTTCACTAATAGATGTGGTCAGCATAAATTATATGGATAAAAGCAAAAATAATATAAATAAAAATGCCTAAAGAAAAGTCCAATATTAGCCACACATTCCACTATGTAGCCGGCCCAAGGGTGGCCGAACGGTCACAGAGGGGGGAGATTGGACTGGGCGGATGTATTCATGCGAGTCTGCTTGACTGTAACATCAGAGAAGAATGGATAAAATACTTCTTACCGACTTAGTTGGACTCATACAGTCATATGACAGTTGAGTCTAGAAGGCTTTAGGTCACAGTTTGGGACCGAGGAGTACGAAGAGGAAGGTCTGTTGAGCTGATGGATGAGCTCAAAACGATTGTAAGCCCTGTGATGGATCCTTTCAAATGGAACGTCAAGGGTGTATGTAGTCAAGCTCAGACGTAGCCCGTTGTACTGATGCTCCAATCCCACCCAGATAGAGAGGGAGACGTTGTGGAGGTTTAAGCCAAGAAAACAGAAAAAAGGAAAAAAGAAAAAAGGCTCCACATGGTGCAGGTCAGATGATATAAAAAAAAGTTTGATTTATTGAAGTCAAAAAATAATTAATGACTTAGTGATCACATAGACAGTCTAAAATAGAGATTAAAAGCAATGTAGGGTGCCAACAGCTCGCCCAACGCGTTTCGACATATGTGTCTTCTACAGGCCCATCTGACCTGCACCATGTGGAGCCTTTTTTCTTTTTTCCTTTTTTCTGTTTTCTTGGCTTAAACCTCCACAACGTCTCCCTCTCTATCTGGGTGGGATTGGAGCATCAGTACAACGGGCTACGTCTGAGCTTGACTACATACACCCTTGACGTTCCATTTGAAAGGATCCATCACAGGGCTTACAATCGTTTTGAGCTCATCCATCAGCTCAACAGACCTTCCTCTTCGTACTCCTCGGTCCCAAACTGTGACCTAAAGCCTTCTAGACTCAACTGTCATATGACTGTATGAGTCCAACTAAGTCGGTAAGAAGTATTTTATCCATTCTTCTCTGATGTTACAGTCAAGCAGACTCGCATGAATACATCCGCCCAGTCCAATCTCCCCCCTCTGTGACCGTTCGGCCACCCTTGGGCCGGCTACATAGTGGAATGTGTGGCTAATATTGGACTTTTCTTTAGGCATTTTTATTTATATTATTTTTGCTTTTATCCATATAATTTATGCTGACCACATCCTTATGTTCAGACTTTTGGCAACATCTGAATTTCCCATTCTTTAATGGGAAACCTCATGCCCCGTACACACAAGCGGATTTTCCGTCAGAAAAAACTTGGATGGTTTTTCCAATGGAATTCCACTCAAGCTTGGCTTGCATATGCACAAAACTTCTCTGAACTTTCGATCATCAAGAACGCGGTGACATACAACACTACAACCAGCCGAAAAAATTAAGTTCAATGCTTCCGAGCATGCATAGGAATTTTGCGCATCGGAATTTCCACAGTCGATCGGAATTTCCAATTGGAACTTTTTCCAACCAAAAAATAGAGAACCTGCTCACAATCTTTTGCTGGCTGGAATTTTGCCAGCTAAACTCCGATGGAGCATACACACGGTCGGAATTTGTGACCAAAAGCTCACATCCGACTTTTGCTGGCAGAATTTCTGATCGTGTGTATGGGGCTTAAGTTGCGGTAACATTTACCACATCATGATTTTATCAGCTATTCCCCTTGGAAACTTGCTAGACTGGATCCTGCTTGCTCATACCACTCCTCATTTGCCCATGCCACCAGTCAGTCTTTTAACTAGCTGCATATTCCCTTTTTAACTTATGCTAAATAGTTCATACAAATGTGAAAAAAACTGATGGTGAATGCATACAAAATTATCTATGATAATGTGCCTGCTTTTTTAAATGTCTGTTATTATGGATTGGTAACAGATGCCGTTTAATGTTACAGTTTTACAAAAGCTAGTAATTGATCATTTATGGCTTCTGACACCAAATACTGCAGTGAATTTAAACTTATTAGTACATCAATGTCCCTCCCTGTACCCTTCCCAGCATAGATTTCTCTAACAGAAAGAAGAAAAAAAAATGTAAGGTGTGCTCGCCATTGGAGCTGTTCAGCTCTACTCATGGTAGTAACTTGGAGGACCACTGCATATTAAAAGCCTTGTCACAGCATATTTGCGGAACTGAATAACAATATACTTTTTTTCCTCATGGTCTTTTACTGATCTGACTGCTTGTCATCTCCAATAATTCAATAAAGTATCATTTGCATGGCATATCACATTTGTATTCCCCTGTAAAACATACAGGTGCTGCATAAGCATTTCTCTAATAATCTGTAGAAAGCTCCACTACTCAGACGTCATTCAGCTACACCTTTGGCCATAATCATCTTCTGACGTCTTTTTCAAATTTATTCTGAGAGCTAAATATAAAATATGATTCTCTGAAACCTGATTAATCCTTGCCCCTTCGACAGTTTTATACATATAAAATAGATTACCTGGAAAAGTGATATATCATGGCTTGGCTTCAGCTGTCTGGCTACAGTAAGTCTATCTTCCCCATCACTGAGTCCTGATATTCGCAAATCGGGCAGTGGTGGGGACATGTGGGTCCCCAAGATTTGGGCTGAAATGAACAGCCTTGTGAAAACTGACATGGATTAGGGTTATGTCAATGTGGTAGCAATTGCAATGACCCCGATCCACAGAATACAGGGGCCCCTGCTTCCCTATGGAGGGATAGCAGCAGCTTGGACCCCACTAAACCAATCCTTGAGCTGCTGGACCTTGCTCCAGTGGTAGGTCCTCCAGTATGTAGTGGTGTTTAAATGCAAGCAAAGAATCAATTTTTGCATAACTACTGAAAGTTAATTTAGTGTTAGAGATAAGTTTACTTGCCCCCTTTATAAACAGAGAAGAGTTATAAAGATGCCACATGCTTTCTTGGGTCGCAGATTACTGTAGTATTAACTAGTAGTGTTACCAGATAGCTTGGTATGCCAGTAATCCTGATAACAGGCCCAGTGCTTCAATGCTCGTTACTACATTCCATGGAAGACATTCAAATTAAACAGAAATTTGAGCTACTATAATACAGTTCTGATGCATGCTTGTTCATTTTTAATACATTTAGGCTTATATAACAACAAAAAGAAATTAAATAGCATTAATGTAACAAAACCTATGATATTCAAATTAGAGGATAACTTTCAGCAGAGTAGGCAAAAAAAAAGAAAGTTATTTTGCAATTGCTTGCTTGGGGTTACAAACTCAATTTCAAGCATTTTTTGTTTGGATAGAAGAGAAATTGTAACAATCTTTGTCAGCTCTTAAATGCCGCCGGTACCACCGTGGGGAGGTTTCAACTTCTATCATCAGGGCAGGAAGTGAGAAGGAATCTCCCACAGGAGACACAAAAAGCATATATGACAGAAAAAGCCAACTATGCCCTCTCAACTAAGAAAAACATTTTATTGCAGTCTGTGTTCCCATTAATTATATTTTCCCTCGCCTCTTCTGTCTGAAACCTACTGAATAGACAGGAAGTGAGTACAAATGTCCCTAAAGGGGACACAGACAGGAATAAAAGCTCAACAGGTTGTAACACTTCCCCTCTTTATCCTAAACATTTGAAGCTTTGGCTACAGTAGGTATTAAAGTGCAACTTTAGCATGCCATCTTTTTAATTTTCCAGATCCCACCCTCACTGAATGAAAATCAATAAATTAATGAGGGAAGCAGACCTTCCATTCATCCACCCATCCTCTATTAATAGATAGATTTTCATTCATCGAATCTATGGTATGGCTTCTATGAATGGGGGGATTTGGTGGGCGTGCAAAAGGGTGGGCATAGTTGACACTCTTTATGAGAGTCTGACACAAGTCCCTCAACTCTATTAACCCCTGCTGCACAAAAACAAATTATGGCTATGAGGTAAAGGGGGCAGAGGAAAGCTAATTACTAATATGATAGCCAGCACCAGCATAAGGGGGACTTTGGATTAATTGTCAGTAGAGTCGTTTGTGTAGATCCCCCCCCCCCCCCAAAAAAAAGCATTAATAAAGAGAAAAAAAAAACATTTCTCAGAATGGGGTGGTTAATGTAGCACTACCCCCACTTGATGCTTGTCCCCAGTTATTGTCCTAACCTTGCAAACCTCTTGACCTAATTGCAAGCCTTCTGACATAATTCAACGATAAAAAATAATGGAACAAGAGACACAGTTCTGTAGTGACACCTCTATAGTAAACTTTGGTCAACAAGAATGCAAAGAGAGTATTTCGATATGCAAAGCAGTCTCTGTTAGAGCATGGGAATAGCTCAACACCAATTGTAGTAACAGTAAACAAAAGATAATGTTCAACAAGACTGTATAGTGAAGTGTAACCAGATACAATTATTTTAATGCAACAGTGGCACTGAAGAGGGACTTACTAGTCTGTCAGGACCACTGATGCACCCAAGAGCATATATGAATTTAAATATATTATATATATATATATATATATATATATATATATGCACACACACACACACACAGTCATAGCCAAAATTGTTGGCACTGTAGACATTTTTCCAGAAAATCAAGTATTTCTCACAGAAAAGTATTGCATGTTTATTCCCTTTATGTGTATTGGAACAAAACAAAAAAAAAAAAGGAGGAAAAAACCAAATTGGACATAATGTCACACAAAATTCCAAAAATGGGCTGGTTAAAATTCTTGGCACCCTTAACTTAATATTTGGTTGCACACCCTTTGGAAAAAATCTGAAATCAGTTGCTTCCTATAACCATCAATTAGCTTCTTACACCTCTCACCTGGAATTTTGGACCTTTCTTCCTTTGCACACTGCTCCAGGTCTATTTTATTGGAAGGGCACCTTTCCCACCTTTAAGATCTCTCCACAGGTGTTCAATGGGATTTAGATCTGGACTCATTGCTGGTCACTTTAGAACTCTCCAGCACTTTGCTGCCATCCATTTCTGGGTGCTTTTTGATGTATGTTTGGGGTCATTGTGCTGCTGGAAGACCCAAGATCTCAGACGCAAACCCATCTTTCCGACACTGGGTTCTACAGTGTGACCCAAAATCCTTTGGTAAACCTCAGATTTCATGATGCCTTGCACACATTCAAGGCACCCAGTGCCAGAGGCAGCAAAAGAACCCCAAAACATCATTGAACCTCCACCATATTTCACTGTAGGTACTGTGTTCTTTTCTTTGTAGGCCTCATTCTGTTTTTGGTAAACAGTAGAATGATGTGCTTTACCAAAAAGCTCTATCTTGGTCTCATCTGTCCACAAGACGTTTTCCCAGAAGGATTTTGGCTTATTCAAGTACATTTTGGAAAACTGTAGTCTTGCTTTTTTATGTCTCTGTGTCAGCAGTGGGGTCCTCCTCCATAGCATTGCATTTCATTTAAATGTTGACGGATAGTTTGCGCTGACACTGATGCTTCCTGAGCCTGCAGGACAGCTTGAATTTCTTTGGAACTTGTTTGGGGCTGCTTATCCACCATCTGGACTATCCTGCATTGCAACCTTTCATAAATTTTTCTCTTCTGTCCACGCCCAGAGAGATTAGCTATAGTGCCATGGGTTGCAAAGTTCTTGATAATGTTGCGCACTGTGGACAAAGGCAAATCTAGATCTCTAGAGATGGACTTGTAACCTTGATATTGTTGATATTTTTCCATATTGTTGGTTTTCAAGTCCTCATACAGTTCTCTTCTCCTCTTTCTGTAGTCCATGCTTAGTGTGGCACACAGACACACAGTGCAAAGACTTATGCCGCGTACACACGATCGGACTATCCAGCGGACAACTCGCCGGACTTTGCAGCGAAGGTCCGCCGGACTTTCTGAACGAGCGGACCTGCCCACACACGACCGGACTTTACCGGCGGACTAGGTCCGGCAGACAATCCACCGGACTATGGCAGGAGTCTGCCAGACTTTTGAAATGAATGGACTTGCCCACACACGGAGTAAAGTCCATTCATTTTGAACATGGCTCCAAGTAGACGGAACTAGCGAGGGAAGTGAATGTCGCCACCTCCACCGGCGAGATTGACACCTTGCTAGCCCCGTCTCCTGGTATGGATTTATAGGGGAGGCCCTACGTCCCCCCAAAGTCCATAGCAGACCCTTATCCAAGCACGCAGCCCAACCAGTCAGGAAAGTGGGTGGGGACGAGCAAGTGCCCCCCTCCTGAGCCATACCAGGCCGCGTGCCCTCAACATAGTGTGCCCCCCCACCCCAAAGCACCTTGTCCCCATGTTGATGAGGACAAGGGCCTCTTCCCGAAAACCCTGGCCGTTGGTTGTCAGGGTCTGTGGGCGGGGGGGGATCAGAATCCGAGAGCCCCCTTTATTAAGGGGGCTCCCGGAAAAGAGAAAAGAGTAAAAGAGCTGGAAGAAGAAAGCGGAGGCCCAGCAAGAAGAACCGAAGTGCGGGACAAGACCCCCGAAGTCGGAAGAAGACCGCCGGACAGCAGTGGCGAGGAAGGAGAAAGCCAGGCTCCTCTGCTAGTAAAAGAGCTAGTAAAAAAGCAGAAGATAGCGGAGGAGTCTGGCAAGAAGACCCCTGAAGACGGAAGAAGAGAAGACCCCCAGAGCTGTCTAATAAAGTATTTAAAAAACCTGTGTTGTGTTTTTTTTCTGTACACTTTTTTCCCCAGGTGAATGGGTAGGGGTACATCGTACCCCTACCCATTCACCATGTAGGGTTCACCATGTAGGGTTGTCGGGAAGAGGCCCTTGTCCTCATCAACATGGGGACAAGGAGCTTTGGGATGGGGGTGTGCTATGGACCTTGGGGGGACCCCTACGCCATTTTTTCGGCGTAGGGCTTCCCCTTTAAATCCATACCAGGTGACGTGGCTAGCCAGGTGTCAATCTCGCCGATGGAGGCGGCGACATTAACTTCCTTCACTAGTTCCATCTACCTGGAGCCAAGTTCAAAATGAATGGACTTTTCTCCATGTGTGGGCAAGTCCGTTCATTTCAAAAGTCGGGCGGACTAGCACATAGACCGGCGGATTGTCCGGTGGACAATTTTGAGTCAAAACTTCTAAGTCCGCCGGACTTTTGGGAAAAATATACACACGGGGAGCCCACACACGGGCGGACCAAGTCCGCCGTGATAACAAAAACTTGCCACCGCCCTCATCTATAGCTGGCTATCGCAGTAAGCGGCATTGGAAGGCTAAAAACAGGTAACAACAATTTCTGGGGAATGCCCAGGAAAAAACCAAAGCCTACTTACCACCAGCTCGCAGACAACCAAATTAACCTGTCTAACAGTATGCCTTAAAAACAGGGGTTTAGTCTGCACGCATTTGTAAACGCATGCGTGAGCCACATCAAGGCATCCTGGTATCTGTGGTCCTAACACTAAAATATAAGTGCCCCGCAGTGGAGGCACATGCATTCTGATGGATAGATGAGAGCAGGTGGGCTGAAGGGGAGCCATCCCTCCTTAAAGTTACAGGAGCACACCAAACACCCAGCGAGAGCACAATGGCAGCAAAGGTGTTGGTGCACTGCTGGACCAATACAAACACTCACATGATAACAAAAACTTGCCACCACCCTCATCTATAGCTGGCTATCGCAATAAGAGGCATTGGAAGGCTAAAAACAGGTAACAACAATGTCTGGGGAATGCCCAGGAAAAAAACCAAAGCCTACTTACCACCAGCTCGCAGACAACCAAATTAACCTGTCTAACAGTATGCGTTAAAAACAGGGGTTTAGTCCGCACACATTTGCAAACGCATGCATGAGCCAAGTCCGCTGGATAATCCAATTGTGTGTATGTGCCATTAGTGAAATTCTCTCCTTTTTATCTGCTTTCAGGTGTGATATTTATATTACCCACACCGGTTACTTGCCCAAGGTGAGTTTAAAGGAGCATCACATGCTTGAAACAATCTTATTTATCCACAATTTTGAAAGGGTGCCAAGAATTTTGACCAGCCCATTTTTGGAATTTTGTGTGACATTATGTCCAATTTGCTTTTTTCCCTCCCTTTTTTTGTTTTGTTCCAATACACACAAAGGGAATAAACATGTATAGCAAAAAATATGTTACTGCAATACTTTTCTTGATTTTCTGGGGTGCCAACAATTTCGGCCATGACTGTGTGTATGTATGTATGTATGTATGTATGTATGTATGTATGTATGTATATATATATATATATATATATATATATATATATATATATATATATATAACAAAGCCCCCCCTCCCCTTTTTAGTGAGGAATAAAAGCCCCAGAGATTGGAGAACTTCCTTAACTTAAGGAAAAGCAGTAGAAATCCTGGATTGCTGAAAATCCTGGTGCGGTTGTATTATCTACTAGCAACTATGGGGCCCTGAAGGAGTGTTGAGCACTAATAGGTCAATGAAGTTAAACAGATGGGCAATTGTGCTGCTTGTAATACAGGCTTCTCAGTTACTGAGGCGTAAAAGTGTCTGCATGCAGTGTCTTTAGACTAATAGATAAAAGAAAGAGGTAGGGCAGCCGCCACTCACCAATCCTCCCTCCTAGGAGACATGGTGTCCCTGTGCAGGCTTTTGAGTGTCAGTAGAGCAATGAAGGATAGCCACCCAGCAGGCTGACAGCGGGACTTGAACAACAACAGATGCATTGAGGTGGATAAAGGAAGCCTCAGGGCAAAGTTGCTCAGATGCGATCCCGATCCAGCGATCTGCATCACAGCAATGCAGATCCACTGAGCTGAATGTAGCAGTGGTCAACTAGGCTGCAGAGACCCAATGTGTTCTCCAGAAGAAGACAGTGCCAACTGCCCTGCAGAAAGTCCCACGCTCCAAGACAGCAAGCTCGCCACTTGCAGTCTAATATATCTGCTCTTCCAGCATCCTCTTCTATCCCCAGCTGTCTGGTATGTGTAGTATAGTTGGTACTCAGGAACACAGTATCTATTTACAGAGGGACAACATGTCCCAAGATCCTCTGCTATCTAGAAAATCTGCTCTGGCTCTGCCACAGGAAGTGATATAATTATCCTATGCTGGACACTAGAGGGAAAGGCTTAGTCCACGATCCTGATTTTAAGTGTCCCGTGCCACAGCCAGCACCTCGCTATAACTATAATTGCCTTCCACTGTGCTTCATTTTTGATTTACAAATATTTAATCTGTAGACTGAACAGTCTATTTAAATAAGTATAATGCCATTAAAGTGTATCTATACTTTGTCTATACTGGGCAAACAAGAGATTCACTTTAGTGATAGCCCCCGTAAAACCTTCTCTTCACTCTCCTGCAGCTATATCTGTGTGCAAGGGAAGAAGCTCAGTGTGAGTTCCAGTTTAAGGAGTGGATAGATAGCCCTCGGCTTCAAAGACATCTTTGGGTGCCTGAGTAGTCAATCACAAGCATTGTCACATTGGAGGAAGTGGAAAGAGTCACATGCTCCCACATACTCTAGTATTGGGTATTTCTCTTCTGTCCCAGCAGCTGAACAGAAAGTGCAGGGGTGTATAAGAAAGGCAAGAATGAGTCTTGGATAGTTTCTCACCAAGAGACATCTGGGGAAAAACATTTCTCACTGGTAGTTTGAGCTTCCATATGGTAAAAGAGAAGCTCTCTATGGCTTGATCATAACGTGACAATATACATAGCTTCCAACAGTCCGTGAATTGAAGGGACTCTTCCTTTTTTAAGAACTAAATCCATCTGTTCCTCTTTCTTCCTTTATTCAACTTTTAATTTTGCCCATTTATTTTTGAAAATCCAGTATAATGCTAAAGTAGTTGTGAAAAAAGTATTTTTGTGTGTTAATTTGTCGTGATCTTTGTAGAAGGCTTGGCAGGGGTGAGCCATTTCTCATCTCAGGGAGTTGGGAGGTAGGCATATATTCTTAACCAGACTTCACACAGTATATTTGTTTTATTTTTTTCACAGAAAAAAAAAGCACTTTTTTCCTAGAAGCAATAGCATTATCCCTTATTAGTATTCATACATTTGATTACACATAAATTGCACATTTCTCTTTTGAATGATGTGCAAAAGACACTGCAACCACAAACACATACAGTTCATAGGTGGCAAAAATCTGATCCTGTGGTCAAGACCAAATGGAATGCAATTCCATTCATCTTGATGTACCACAACTGCTTCCCCTTCCACCTCCAATGACTTCAGATGCTGTGCTACAATGACCTTAAACATTAGTGTTTCCTTGGCCTCTTGGCATGAGCTCAGAATGTTCCTGTTCGTCATGGCT
This sequence comes from Lithobates pipiens, assembly GCF_037356315.1. Lineage (NCBI taxonomy): Eukaryota > Metazoa > Chordata > Amphibia > Anura > Ranidae > Lithobates > Lithobates pipiens. The sequence goes on from NW_027507748.1 coordinate 104,651,775, forward strand.
CTTGGCTGAGTTTGTACAGTTCACTAAATAAAGCTGCAAGAAAGTCGAGAGCAGCACTTTCCTCTAGTAGCCTTTCTAAGAACAGTACATAGCAAGGAGCTGTCAGTCCCTCAGAGATGTACTGAAGAAGAAAGTGACCTGCTGTGTGCAAGCTACAGGCACTTACATATTCAAGGATCCAGGATCAATGCTGTCATAGCCATGCAAAACAAATGGGGGGGGGGGGGGGGGAGGGGGGTGCGTGTGCATGGATGGCTTCACATTAGGTAAACATGTCGAAGCCTCAGTCTGAGATGCTGAACATTCGGAATCAATCTAATCTAACCAATCTAATCACCTGCACTGCTACTTAGAGCTGCAAATAGCCCTTATCCCAGAAGGTACAAGTTATACAGGTACATAAGCACTGGATCACAGAACAGTCTTTCAACTGTAAAACGTCCCCCTTAATACAGACATACAAGGACCTTACACCTATTCAACTTATGGTCAGACAAGGAATAGAAAAGCAGTTCTGGCATACCAACCACAGACCTAGAGGCTATTTCATTGCGTTACAAAACACGTCACTTATGCCTCATTTTCCACTGAGCAGAACGGTTCAGGTCGGTACAGTTTGTAAGGGTTAGAATGGTCCGGCCTATTCAGGTGAGCGTTTTCACTGCAAGTAGGACTGCCAGGGGCCATACAGGGTTTAGAAAAAATGTCTTTGCCCTTGTACACACAGTCCGACATTCCGACAAAAAAAAAAAATCAGTCAGATTTTTTCCGACGGATTTTGTCCGAAAGTGGTGTTGCATACACACGGTCAGACAAAGTTGCCGGAAAATCCGATCATTCAGAATGTGATGACGTTTGTTCGTTACGACGGGACTACGCTCAGGCTAGTAGCCAATAGCTTTGGTCTCATAATTTGATGTGAGCATGCGTGGCACTTTGTCTGATCGGAATTCTCTACAAACGATCAGACAAAGTCAGATCGGATCATGTTGTCGGAAAATTTTATATCCAGCTCTCAAACTTTGTTGGTCGGACATTCCGACGGAAAAAGTCCGATGGAGCCCACACACGGTCGGATTATCTGACAACACGGTCCGATCAGACATTTTCCGTCTGAATTTCCGACCATGTGTACCAGGGCTTTGACATGAGCATTGACGTTTTTTATGTCTGCCAATCAGTGGAATGTATTGTGTGATGCCAGTAGCTCCGCCCTAACCATACCGTACCATTTTCTATGGCTCCATATCTGAAGCAGGACCATGAATGGTGCGGTATGGTTCAATTGTATGGGCCGCTTTCATAATGGAAACACTCAAAATAGCGTACCTTACCGAACCAACCTGAACTGATCCGCTCAGTGGAAACGAGAATTTACTGTTGAAAGGGTTAGTCCACCTTTACCAAAAACTGCCTATGCAGATAAGGTAAAAGAAACATTGCAGCTCTTACTAAAGATGAATATTGCCCTTGGTTATAGGGAATTTACGCACCTTCTGAAGCCTCTGAAATACTCCCAGGATGTTGTTAAGAGAGGCATAGTTATTACCACTCACCTCCAGAGCTGAGAGCAACTGAATCAGGGAAGAGAAAGAGCATGTGAGGGAGTTTGAATCAGAGAAAGAGCTCACTCCTGTGCTGGTGGAGGTGAGCAGTAATGACTGAACCTCACTTAGCAATGTCCTAGCATTTCATCTGCCCCATTCAGCCATGTCCTTTGCCCCCCTTCACATACCCCCCCACATAAGCACAGCTATGTCCACTGCCCCTTTCACATCACCTCACCCTCTCACAGCAATGTCCTCTGCCCCTTTCACATAACCATTCCCCCTCAGCCATGTCCTCTGCCCCCTTCATATCGCCTCCTCCCTCACAGCCCCTTCCTCTGCCCCTTCACATCACCCCCTTCCCAGCCATTCCCTCTGCCCCTTCACATCAATTCTTTCCTCACCCATGTTCTCTGACCCCCTTCACAGCTATGTCCTCCACCCAGCCCCCCCCCACTTCACTCTCCTACCTTACACAGTTATCAAGGATAAAAGGTGGGAGGCACAGCAGCACTGGAAGGAGGGTAGGAGCAGGAGCTGCCAGAGTTATCATTTCATATTAACAACTGGTGATTGGTTACTAGGACCACCCTGCGTGCTAGCAACCTATCACCTGCTTAACTTGAAAATGTAACTTCTTTGGCAGCTCCTGACACGCATAGGGAACTGTCCTGCCTTCCATGCTCCTCTCTGTGGTAAAAACAATAGCAGTATAGGCTAGGGGTAAGAAGTGGCTCCAAAGTGGCATGACCAAAGAAGTCTGGATAGAATAGTACGGTGGTCCAGATCCAGACCACGGTCCACCATTGACCACTACCTGCTTAAACCTTTAATTCTGCCAAGAGAATTCTGCTAAAAGAACTGGAAAACACAGCCCATTAATAGCTACTGATGTCCAGAGTTAGGATACATTTCGGTACCTATCAAAGAAAACCCCAGCTTTGGCAACTGGAAAACTAATCCGGATCTAATGGAAAAAAGAATACTGCGTTCTCCTACTGGCAAATCGAATTATAGAACAGCAGGTCCATATTATGAAAATGATTTTGTTCTGCATGGAGTAGGAAGAGGAAGTGGGAAGCAAACATAAAATTAAAGAAGTCATACAGTTCTTGGACACTCAACTGTTCTAGAAATTTATGGACCAATTGCAATGTGATCTTTGGTACCTTAGAGTTAGTCTCTAGTAGCAGGATTAGGCATATGGGATTACATTTTACTCTGCCTGTAACATGGAAATTATTTTCTCTTCATGGATGGTGGTAGTGAGCACGTTATGGCTATATGTTTAGCATTTGTGATGTGTTTTCCACCTGTGGAGAAGCAGGATTCTTGGTATGAAATAGTGCAATGGTCAAAAAGTCATCCTGATGCAACATGGAACGCGGGCCTGGAATTCCTACTAGAGAGGTGCTGAGTGGGGCTTCCCGGCTCATAACATGATATGCTACTGGTGTAATATTTCCCTGGAGATACGCCCTGAACAATCTCCTTTTGGAGCATTTATATTGTGGCTAAAAGCAACACAGACATTTCTCATTGCTCCAATTTTATGACAGAATACCTATTAGCATATGTGATACTAATCCATCATTTGCAGTTCAAAAACTGAACACAAGTAAACTCAATTAACTCAATGCAAGTCAGAATTTGCGTGTATGTCCATTATTATTGTACAGGATTTATATAGCGCCAACAGTTTGCGCAGCGCTTCTTGCTCTACCCCTTTCCCTTCTCTAGGGACATAAACTTGCATGTTCGAGCCCTTAAAGTATTTGTTACCCCAAGATTTCATATTCCTGATATGTGCCTGCTGACCATGTACTTGTATGAGAAAGTATCTTGCTCTCCTTGTATTGCTTCCTTTGTGTGAAATCCCTGGTGTTCATCCCAGTCCCTCTGCTTACCTATTAAAAACTGGCCACACTAAGCAGGAGAGCACATTGTGGTCAGTTCTCTAGCTATGCTCGGAACTCAGCCTGCTCTCCTCCAATGATCAGACTTATCCTGACACCCCCCCCCCCCCCCGCACAGCCATTCACTGGGAAGCTCAGTGTACTGTGGTTCTCCTCCTCCCAACTCTTATGCAGCTGAGAACAGAGAGAATGTGATCATTTAAAAAAAAAAAAAAAAAAGGGGACAAAAAAATATATTTTTAATGTTTTTAAATCTATACACAAAAGTTTTTAATTTCATTTAATTTCTATTTTAAACTGAATGGTTGACTATCACCTTATAAATCAACCCAAACAACCAAGATGCCGCCCCCCCCACTCGATTGCCGCTCCCTTCCCCCATCACTGCATCGCTTGCCCGTTAGCCCCTGCTTTTTCCCCATCCAGGTCATGGCTTCCCCTCCGGCATCTCCTATCGGAGATCGCTTCTCCTCCCAGCCAATCAGGATTAAGGACGCCCAGCCAATCGGGTTTCAGTATCCACCTGATTAGCCAGGGAGCAGAAACAGGAAGACATTAGTGAATATTATTCGCTAATGTGACACAACTGGGTGGGCTCGGGGGCACTGTGCTCTGCCCTCCGAGCCCACCCTTTTTTTAAGCCAATTAGAGCCATAAGCTCTAATAATGTGCTTCCAAAAGAAAACAACCCATTGGAATCCATGCGTCCTGCGCTCTGCATGTCAATTAAGGGACGAACGCATGGATTAGGGGGGTGGGACACCTGCACCCTGCATAAGCGGCCACCACTGCTTTAGGTTTACTCTTTTGCAGACTCCTTGCCCAAAACTGTCTGACCAGCCTCTAAAGCCTAAATGCAATTGTACAAATTTAACGTATTCAATAGTTGTGTATATATTTCTAAACTTTATTTTTTTGGTTTTAGATTGTGTAGGGAGGTTTGTTTTGTTCTCTAGGTCCCTGCTGGGGAGATGACCTTCTGTGTTGCACTGGCAGTTGTTGTCACCAGGATATAGAAAGTGATGGGAAATCCAAAATGATACAGTTGTCACCAATAAAAGGGGTGAAAGGAAATCATCCAGTGGAGACATCTGCCAAAGTGACAATGGTCTAAGAAAAAAATGACCCTTACTTCCGGTCACACCTCCAGGAATGGAAGTGAAGGAGAATTTCCCCAAATGGACACAGCAAAAAAGCTAGCAGGGATTTTATTCCTTCTCTACTCTATCTGGAAATATAAAAAAAGCTTTGAAGGTACACTTAAAGCTTGATGAGTGGGTGTCTGACATGCAGTTTTAACGCCCATCAAGTGCTTTTACACCACTAGGTCTGAAAGGGTATACTGGACCAAATGCAAAGTCCAAACATCAGTTTCATTGGGTGTGAAATTTAATTTCATCCCCTGGAAGTAGTCTTCTTAGTGTGGGCCAAGCCCGATGCAATTTTACATCCAATGCCTATGTGAACTTGCCATCAGTATGGCCATTAGTCTCAGATTTTTGGACAGTGCCCTGCCACCTTCCATTTCCTTTCTGTTATTGTACATACAGTATGTATTTAGTAGTGTGATCTTCTTTATAATAATATATTGTCCTTTGTAAAGTGTTGGCTTCTCATAAAGGATTAGAATAATAGAAACAAGAATATTTTGACCAGACTAGCGTCTCTCTACACGGAACATATTCCAAGTCATATGTATTACAAGCCAAGCCTTGAGGATTGCCTATTATTTTGTTTGTCTCAGCTGCCTATGTTATCCTGCCAAGTCCCAATGCTTATGACTTGTATTACAATTTAATCATCTGATCTCTTAAACCAGAAGATTAAAACGAGGACATCTGCAAGTATCTTGTTCACATGCATACACAATAGAAAAATAACAATCCTAATCTTTTGAGCCGCATTACAGTAAGTGCTCAAACAATTTAATTAATTTAGCTGATTTTTATTCTTACAAATTAGCAGGGTTATTTGTTAATGTTCTTAAAATTAGGGATTTGATTCAGGTGTAAAACGTTTTATTGCCAGAAGTATCCTAAACTGTGTTAGCCTTCAATGAAAGCTGAAAATCTGGAGTCAATTTATCGGCTAATTAAGATTGAAAAATATGGTATATTTTCTCTGCAAGCATAATTAATTAAAAGGCTACATTCAGATATGTATATATATATATATATATATATATATATATATAAACATGTATAATATTGAATACATTATAACAAGATTAGAAACCACTAAAGCTGAACTCCAGACACACAGCTATAACACAGATGAAATACTGTATTTATTGGCATATAACACGCACTTTTTCACCCTGAAAATTGGGTGCAAATAGCGCGTGCGTGTTATACGCCAATACTCCAATTTTAGCTGCCTTGGAGGGGACAGGGAGGGGGGCAAGACGAGCGCCGTCAGATTACATACAGTGAGAATCTCCTGTTTACTTGGCGGCCTCTATAATGGGATGTCCCGTCTCCTGGGCCGCCATTGGACCACTGTTCTGTCCATCATAGGAGATTCTCACTGTATGTAATCTGTTGGCGCTCGTCCCCCCGCCCTCCCTGTCCCCTCTAGGCTGCAGATGGGCATCGATCAGGCTGCATCAATGGCACTTGTGAGGCTGCAGATGGGCATTGATCAGGCTGAATTGATGGCAATGGTGAGGTTGCAGATGGGCACTGACCCTTATTTTGCTTCAAAGTTCCTTATTTAAAATTTAAGTTTTTTTCCTGAAACTTTCCCTCTTAAAATGAATGTGCGTGTTATACGCCGGTGCCAATAAATGTGGTACATATACTGTACAGGAGCTGTTTTACCCACCAAAGGAGTTGTTATTCTGTCCATCCTGCCCTCAGAATCACACGGCTCTGCCACACAGCACAGCCCTGTCTGGTAGGGCAGGACACCCGATTTTTCTCTGTAAGATACAGGTCTTGCCAATACCTCAGCCGGTGACCGGACAAAGAAAAGAGATGCAGCATGTTAATGAGCAAAATAAAAAGGGCCTAAGCTCTGATAAGATAGTATATATGTGATAAGAATAAAAATAGAAAAAACCTTCATGATTAAGCTGCAACCATATGAAGTGTTCTGTTACTCTAAGGGTTAATAATCTGAATAATGGTGTGCTCTAATCAAATTTTTTTTAACCACTGCACTAAAAAGGAGTAGATACTGCTCTATGAAATTTCATGCAAATAAAGTGCCAAGTACAATAATATATCCTCCACACTAAACCAAAAAATGCTAAATATTATCTAGATCAATGTGCCAAAGTGGTTATACTAGATAAAGTGCAAGAATTACTGTGCAAAATGCTCAAATGTTAATGAGCAAATTTCTTGTCACTGCTTTCTCCTATCAGCATGTTCCTTCTTAGCATATGAAGACACAGCCGAGTAGCTTGTTGTGCTGCTTCTCCCTTTCCCAGTCTGAACTCTGCTGTAGAGGCAGCAAGATGCTGATACCAAGGCTACCAATTCAATTGCTTGCAAAAATACATTTAAAGCGGTAGTAAACTGCACCTTTAAAAAAAACAAAAAAAAAACAAACAAACCCTGCAACCTACTAGCACATCATGAAATACTTCCCTCCAGTGGCATGCTGTCACTGCTGAAAGGGCTTTCATCTTGACCCGGTCTTCTTTCGGGGTTGGTGTGCTCCAGGCATCTGACTGGCCAAGCCCCGATGATCTCATACTCACGGCCATCCCCTCAGAGCGAATGGCTGGTGACATCACTGGATGCAAGCAGTGTAAATATACCCTAAACAGTACAAGTTTAGGAGATATTCACTGTACCTACAGGTAAGCCATTTTATAGGCTTACCTGTAAGCACAGGTAACAAAAAAAAAAATACTTTACTACCACTTTAACTACTTAGGGACCACCACACATATACTGCGGCAGGGCAATAAGTTTTGCACAAACCAATCAATATACGCTTATATGTTCTTTTACCAAAAATATGTAGCAGAATACATATTGGCCTAAATTCATAAAGAAATTTGATTCTTTACATATTTTTATTGGATATGTTTTATAGCAGAAAGTAAAAAATATTGTTTGTTATACTTACCTGCTCTGTACAGTTGGTTTTGGACATAGCAGACCCAGGATCCTCCTGTTCTTGGGTCCCTCTTTGGTGCTTCTGGCCCCACCCACCCGTTGAGTGCCCCCACAGCAAGCAGCTCCCTGTGTCCCTTCAAACACGGATCAACAGCCTGGCTCCTCCCCCTTTATTGGCTGACTGAATTTGAGCAACAGCAGTGGGAGCCAATGGTGCCACGCTGCTGTCTCAGCCAATGAGGAGTCCCGGGCAGCCAAAAAAACTCCTGCATTTTTGCTGGATCGGGATGGGCTCAGGTAAGTATTAGGGGGGCTGCTGCACACAGAAGGCTTTTCATCTTAATGCATAGAATACATAGATAAAAACAACCTGCAGTGTTTACAACAACTTTCATTTAATTTTTTATTTTTTTTTGCAATGTTGTTTTTTTACATAATATTTTTGTAACAGTTTTTTCATTTTATAGAGTTCTGTTGGGAAGGAGCCTTGGCGAAAAATCAGGGGTCGAAACAGATCCCTGATGTTTGACTTTTCACAGTCAGCCCTCAATTTTCCTCTACAGCGGTAGCTACACTGAATGAATGAACAGGAAGCGCTCTGTACAGAGGCTTCCTGTTCATTCATAAAATGAAGATAAAGTAAACTCTGTTTAAACCCTCCAGATGAAGCTACGAGGATGGCAGCATAAGGGTAAAGCCTGGCCGCGACACATGCGATACCTGTTGAATTTTATTTTGCTGTTTTAGATTTAAATAAATGTGAGTATAATGTATGAAGCTGGGGTGGTGAGGTTCATTCCACTTAACACCTGGCAATGCACTATTGGAAGCACTTTATATTTTCATGTCGGTTTGGAGTTGCTGGTGAAAATAACAGAGGAAATATTAAAGGAGAAGTATATGGGGTGCAGCGCGTGTTTGATCCCTGCAGGCTCTTCATAGGAACTAATAGAGACCAAATTGGAGCCATTTGCATGTGAGAACCATTATAAGTTCTCAGCGTGTTTGACCGTATTATGGTCTAGCAAGGAGATGAGCTGCCATTGCACCTGGTGAAGAAAGCACTTTTTATATAAGAAGATTATTCATTAACAATGTTATTTTTTATATATTATATTATGTATTTTTTTTATTACTATTTTTATCACCATTTTCATATTATTGGACTATTTAATCAGCACATACGGTTTTACTGCACATTGTTATTGGTATTATCATCACCATTGTTTGTATTTTGCAGCAGCGCTATCACATTCCCTATACATACTTGAATGGATGTGCTTTCATGCCTAGCATAGTCAGTTTATAATAGGAAATAGGGACGCAGGGGGATTGTCAGGAATACTAGGTATCTCACAGACAGGAAGCAATGCAAAGAGAACAGGATCCTTTTTAAAACAAGTACAAGGTAACACAGACACATATCATGAATATGACATGCTGGGGTACACTATAACCTTTATTCCTTTGAAGACGTATCATGCTTGCAATTGTTTTGTCATCCAATTGCACATTCAAAGCTTGAGGTTGTCTTTGGGAAATAGATGTTTGATTGCTGCAGAGATTGAAGCGGTGGGGGGTGAGCCTGTCAGTGCTCAGACCATACGCCGCACGCTGCATCAAATTGGTCTGCATGGCTGTCACCCCAAAAGGAATCCTCTTCTAAAGAAGATGCACAAGAAAGCCCCCAAACAGTTTGCTGAAGACAAACAGACTAAGGATATGGATTACTGGAACCAGGTTCTGTGGTCTGATGAGACCAAGATAAACTTATTTGGTTCAGATGGTGTTAAGCATGTGTGGCGGCAACCAGGTGAGGAGTACAAATACAAGTATGTCTTGCCTACTGTCAAGCATGGTGGTGGGAGTGTCATGGTCTGGGGCTGCATAAGTGCTGCCGGCACTGGGGAGCTACAGTTCATTGAAGGAACCATGAATGCCAACATGTACTGTGACATACTGAAGCAGAGCATGATCACCTCCCTTCGGAGACTTGGGCCGCAGGGCAGTATTCCAACATAATAATGACCCCAAACACACCTCCAAGATGACCACTGCCTTGTTAAAGAAGCTGAGGGCAAAGGTGATGGACTGGCCAAGCATGTCTCCAGACCTAAACCCTACTGAGCACCCGTGGAGAATCCTGAAATGGAAGGTGGAGGAGCGCAAGGTCTCTAACATCCACCAGCTCTGTGATGTCATCATGGAGGAGTGGAAGAGGACTCCAGTGGTAACCTGTGAAGCTCTGGTGAACTCCATGCCCAAGAGGGTTAACGCAGTGCTGGAAAATAATGGTGGCCACACAAAATATTGACACTTTGGGCCCAATTTGGACATTTTCAGGTAGGAGTGTACTTACTTTTGTTGCCAGTGGTTTAGATATTAATGGCTGTGTGTTGAGTTATTTTGAAGGGACAGAAAATTTACACTGTTATGCAAGCTGTACACTCACTACTTTACATTGTAGCAAAGTGTCATTTCTTCAGTGTTGTCACATGAAAAGATATAATAAAATATTTACAAAAATGTGAGGGGTGTACTCACTTTTTGTGAGATAATGTACCCAGTGAAGTGAACAGCCTCAGATAATACACAAAGATTAATCAAATGTCCCTACATAAGTTTTAGGCTTCATTCTCACGAGGTGGATCTGCTGCCTCGGAGTCCACCAGCTCAGTGGGAGATCTCTCCGTTGATCTCAACTGAGGCGGCGGATGACAGGTCCCTCTCTTCTCACTGAGCGGGGAGGGGCTTGTCGAGTGCCGCTAGTTACTATGGAGAGAGCAGATGAAAACGGACAGCATGTCCATTTTCATCAGATCTCACCTGATCCAATACGCTAGGGACGGATGTGAACATAGGAGTATCCGTCTGATTTTAGCGGACCGGGTCGGATGTAAGTGGACATGTCACCGCTGACATCCGTCGCTCCATAGACTAGAAGGGAGCGCCTGTTCAGGTCCGCCGTCAAAACTGACAGGCGGACCTGAACGATCCAACAGTGTGAAAGGGGCCTTAAAATGTATATCTGCTGTCTTCAGCTCTATATATTCTTTAGAAAGTGCACATTATGTTAGAGATTTTCTCTTCCTGTTCAGCACTGGAAGTGAAGCCTGGCCATACAGCCAAGACAGATGATTGGAGGAAAGTGCTGTGAATAGACCAGCTCTCTGCTAATATATATAATATATAATACAAGTTTCAGGCTTGGTTGACAGAGAACTTGTCAGAAGTTATCATGCTGATAATAGAGCAACGAAACAGCAGAAACACACAGGACTTAGTGCTTTGGAGAGAAATAAGAAAACACTAGAGATATGTGGTCAAATTTCATGAATCAGGTTTACTTTCACTTTAAGGGCATGGACATAAAAGCCCAGGATGCAAAAAAAAGCATTCAACACCAGTTTTAACTTCACTGGCAGCAGTAATCGACTTCAGGCTAGGTTCACATCTGTGCGGGTGGTTCCCACTGCGGGTCCACACCTGTTTCCTGCAGCCGCAACACCACCTGCACAGAAGAACACGGTGGATGCCTGCGAGTGCCACTAGTCCTAACGCCACATCGCATGCACTGAAAATTGAACCGCACTTGAGGTTTCCGTGTGGTCTGTGATTCCAGAAATGGTGCAGGGACGTTTTACTTAAATCTCAGGAGGCATGGCAGCTAGACATGTGCAATTCGTTCCAAATTCGTTTTTTTACAAATTTAGACAAATTCGTTAATTCCGAATTTCTGAATTTTTCAATTTCCAAATTTCGAATTTGTGGATTTCCGAATTTAGAATTTTCGGATTTCCGAATTTCTGAACTTACGATTTTCGGATTTCCGAAATTCCGATTTTAGGATTTTCGAATTTCAGATTTTCGAATTTCAGATTTCGAATTTTTGGAATTCAGAATTTTTGGAAATTCTGAAATTTGAAAATCAGAAAAAAAGAAAGAAAACTATTAAATTATAGGTATTGGAATTCCCTTTCAAATTTGTCTGTTAGTGAACGTAACGAGTACAAATTTATCCGAAGTTACGAATTATCTGAAATAACGAATGCCACATCTAAACAAATGGAACGTAACAATCTAATAATAAAAAAACTTATAATAATAAAAAAAACTTTTTATTATTATTATTTATTATTAATTTGTTCCCTTCCATTTGTTTAGATGCCGCATTTGTTATTTCAGAAAATTCGTAACCTTGAATAAATTCGTACTTGTTAATTTAATAGTTAGTTATTAAACTGATTTTCTTTCTTTTTTTTTTGCGATTTTCTAATTTTTTAGACTTTCATCTCTTTGAATTCCCAAATTCAGAAAATCCAAAAATTCGAAGTTCCGAAAAGCTGAAATTGGGATATTCGAAAATTCGTAAATCCAAAATTCGTAAAATCTAAAATTCGTAAATTCGTAAATCTAAAATTCGTAAATACGAAAATTTGAAATTCGTAAAATCTAAAATTTGGAAATTCGTAGATCTGAAAATTTTAAATTGGGAAATCCGAATTCGTAAAATCTAAAATTCGGAAAATTGAAAATTCGAAATGTGAAAATTCCCGAAATTTCTGAAAAAATCAAACAAACTAATGAAACGAAAACGAAAATGAACTAATTTTTTGTCAGTGCACATGTCTAATGGCAGCCCATTGAAATGAATGGGCTGCCGTGCCCGCATAAAATGTGGCTCACAGTGTACACCTAGCCTCAATGCCTAGCCTGATCTGAAAGTTGCATGCAATGTTTATGATGGCACAACTACTAAATGCAGCCATTTGAAAATGAATGGAATGTACTCCAATAGACCTAATTTCTGTAGACTGTACCACTACCAGTGTATAAATAGCCAATCAGATAGCAAGGCTTACCTGTGATCCTCCTTTAACATTTGATGAAGAGGAATGAAACCTCCGAAATATTATGAATTTTTTCTGTACACTTCACTCAAGACAATAAATATGCAATTTTATTCATCTTAATGTGCAAGCAAACCTCACTATCTTTTGTGTTAAAAAATAGTTCCTAAGCATCGTTCAGAACCCGAATGTACTGTATATGTCCTTACAGAAAAGCCTGCAATAGACGTACGGTTATCTACACTGAACAGTGCATCTTTTATCAAAAACAGACAGCTAGATATGATATCAATAAACAGATGATACAGACAGACAGGTGGATTCATTGACTGATCTCCATGTGTTCAGTATTTAAAATTGCCCCTATGTAATCCCTGCATGCATCTCACTAATTACTCTCTGTTTTGGGCCCCTATAGATAAGCATGGGCTATGTACAGTATGCCCACCCTTGTCTGGGCCATACCCACCAAGACAAAGGAAGCAGTTTGGTGAACCAAATTCCATCCCACCATTGTTATTATTATGTTTCGGTCATGTTATTATTTCCTGGCCTGCATTCTCTAAAGTCCTGTGCCATGGTATGATATGGCTAACTCCTCTGTAGGTAGGTGACTGATCCTGTTTAAAATAATAAAATCTGACAGTAAAAGAGTAAAATGATTGATAATTCTCCCCATTCTATTTGTTGTACAAGCAAAGAAAATCCAAAAACAACCAAGGAGCCTCAGATCATATTCGCTTACAGGATAACATTTGCCAGCTCCTGAGATTTAGATCTATATTTATTTTGACATGGATTCAGAAGACGCATGTGTAGTCTTGGCTGTCACCCCGATACATGCTTGTCCTGCTGTAGAATATGTGCACATTAGAATGTGTTCTGCCCTTCAGAAGGTTATTACCAGGAAAAGCTATGTTACAAAGTGATTAATAACGCCGTCCTCAGCTGGTCAGTCAAACTTGCGTTTCTATAAGTGGCACCATGCCACATGGAATAAAAGCTATTATTATCTCATGAAATCCATAGCCCTGAAGTCCCAAAAAGGTTCTGCGCAGCAAGCTGCACACTGATAGAAACTGACATATTTGGTAAAAATTCACAAGACAGTGGGTCATTCTGTGTGGTCAGAAAGATTAAATATAGCTTCAAAGTTGATGAATTCCAATATATATTTCTACATTTTTCAATTATGTACATGTATAGAAAAACAGGGTCATAAGATAATGAAATAAAATAGGTGCCTATGCAAAACTTCTAAAGATAGCCAGTGAATACACTATAAATATACATACAGTATGTGAACTATTTTACCCATTCTGAGCTCTTTACTCTTTACACATTTCCTGTATACAACAGAGCCCCGATTAGCATAAAGTGTCACCTCTGGGTACAAAGACACCCTCCCGCTAAGCAGTATGCCACTTTATCACTTCTGCCTGCCAACTAAGTCCTCTATGCTGGGTTTTTGGGCAAAAATAAACTTTTCCTGGAAATTGATTACATACACATGCTCCACCAAGCCCCAAATTATGTTATTCTGGTCTGGCAGTTGGCTGCCTAGCTATGAGTACTACATTATGTTAGGAAAGTATGCATGTGTTTCCAAACCTTGGACTCAACAAGACTTCTTAGCCCTTGTACACACGGTTGGGCATTCCGATGGAAAATGTCCGATCGGACCGTGTTGTCGGATAATCCGACCGTGTGTGGGCTTCATCGGACTTTTTCCGTCAGAATGTCTGACCAACAAAGTTTGAGAGCTGGATATAAAAATTTTCCGACAACATGATCCGATCGGACTTTGTCCGATCGTTTGTAGAGATTTCCGATCGGACAAAGTGCCACGCATGCTCAGATCAAATTCCTAGTCCAAAGCTATTGGCTACTAGCCTGAACGTAGTCCCGTCGTAACTAAAAAACATCATCATGTTACGAACGATCAGATTTTCCGACAACTTTTTCCGACCGTGTGTATGCAACACCAGTTTCGGACAAAATCTGTTGGAAAAAATCCAACGGATTTTGTTGTCAGAATGTCCGACCGTGTGTACAAGGGCTTAGAGTGGGGACTGGGAAAGCAGGCAGAGACAGTGATGATGTATAAGGATCTGGGAGGTGCCTACAGCATGATGGAAACTGGGGATACATTTATTTTCCTTTCCTTTTTGTCCTATTACATGGGAAGTTTAGTTCTTTAACTTTACTGAGGGGGCTGTTTAATCAGGGACTTGTTTTCTTGACTAATATGGAGTCTGATTCAGATAGGAACACTTTCAATCATTGTGAGCTTTATCCATATAAGCCTGGGTTCACACTGAAGGTGGGTTTAAAATTGTGTGAGTTCAGCAGAACTTGCACAATTTCAAACCCACATTTCAATCCGACTTTGGGAGCAATTTTAGAGACATCTGTGCGGGTTCCTGCACAGATGTCTATTAAAATCGCCCCCCAAAGTCGCCACAAGTAGTGCAGGAACTACTTTTGGACCACCAAATGATTTGGACCAGTGCACAAAGCAAGGTCCATAAAGACATACAACACCTTTGGGATGAATTAGAGTGGGGACTAAGAGCCAGGCCTTCTTGTCCACATTGGTGCCTGACCTCACAAATTCGCTTCTGGAAGAATGGTCAAACATTCCCATAGACACACTCCTAAACCTTGTGGACAGCCTTCCCAAAAAAGTTGAAGCTGCAAAGGGTAAGCCAACTCAATATTGAACCCTACGGATTAAGACTGGGATGCCATTAAAATTCATGTGCGTGTAAAGGCGTCCCAATACTTTTGGTAATATAGTGTATATCACGACCATGGACAGGGGAAAAGGACAGAATGAAAGGTACCGTAAATGTGCCATAATGTGCAAGCAAGTTGTGCATTCTTGAACAATATGACACAAACCAGCCTACCCTAAAAGCTGTAAAGTTCAACTTTAAAGAAGAACTTCACCCTACCTGGCTAAAATGAAATTTCAACACTAGAACAACTTCCTTGCTGCTATCTTGAAACAAGATCCTGCACATCTGCAAACATACCTGTCTCAGCAAGGTATATGTTATTCTTTCTAAACAATTTATAGTGAAGTCCAGGCTTGAAACAAACAGTAGACTTTAGCTTCAGAGTAGTAATTGGAGCCATAAAAGTAGAGTCCCTTAAAGAAGAAGCAGATACTGTATGGACAAAGCTCTTCAGGACTCAGGACTGGTTGCCTCCTTCCAACTTCCAAGCGACGCCTTAGTCCACTTATACCAGACTAGATCTTCTGTGGTTAGCCTCCCCTCAGTCAGCTTTCTTTAGCCCCAGGGTCTCATCATCTAGGCCCTCAGGTCATCCACATAACAGGAGAGCCTGTGAGGGCAGCATGCCCTCCAGGCTGGACCAATACACTCTGGGAAAAGACCCAGAGCTTGATGTGCTCACAGAGTAGAAACAGTCTCCCAGCATGCCATCAGAGCCTGCCTGTCTGGGATAGGCCGGGGCTGTATTAATATTCCTGCTGCCTGTTCTAATCCCTCTTCACTCTATCCAAAAATAATTAAATAAAAAAACATTTTGCCTTTTACTTTAACCACTTGCCATCAAGCTGCTGTCATTATATGGCGGCAGGTCCACTTGTTCCCACGAATCGCCGTACTGGTACATCGGCTCCTTTAAGAGCCATAGTAGGCCCGCCCGCGCCCGCTGCACAGCGGGGGACCTGATGCGTGTGGCCAATGGGCCAGTGATGTCCACCAGCCACCTGCGATTGCGGGCACGAGAGCCAGAACGGGGATCTGTGTATGTAAACACACAAATCCCAGTTCTGACAGGGGTGGAGAGACAGATATGCTGTTCCTAGTAATTAGGAACAGCGATATTCCTTATCCTACAGTCAGTCCCACCCCCCAACAAGGGAACACATTTAACCCCTTGATCCCCCTCTTCCCGGCCAGTAGTGACATTTACACAGTAATCAGTGCATTTTTATAGCACTGACCGCTGTATAAAGGTCAATGGTCCCAAAAAAGTGTCAGATCTGTCCACCGCAATGTCCCAGACCCGCTAAAAATCACAGATCGCCACCATTACTAGTAAAAGAAAAAAAAAAGAAAAAGAAAAATGCCATAAATCTATCCCCTTTTTTTAGACGCTATAACTTTTGTGCATACCAATCAATATACGCTTACTGCGATTTTTTTTACCAAAAATATGCCAAAGAAGACATATTGGCCTAAACTGATGAAGACATTTAAAAAAAAAAAATGGGGGTATATTTATAGCAAAAAGTAAAAAATATTGTTTTTTTTTTTTTTTTTTTTCAAAATTGTCGCTTTTTTTTTGTTTACAGAGCAAAAAAGAAAAACTGCAGAGGTGATCAAATACCACCAAAAGAAAGCTCTATTTGTGAGAAAAAGGATGTAAATTTTGTTTAGGTACAACATCACAGGATCGCGTAATTATCAGTTAAAGTGACGCAGTGCGGTACTGCAAAAAATGGATTGTCATTAAGGGGGAAAATCTTTCGGGGCTGAAGTGGTTAACCACTTGCTTACTGGGCACTTAAACACCCTTCCTGCCCAGACCAATTTTCAGCTTTCGGTGCTCTCACAATTTAAATGACAATTACTCAGTCATGCAACACTGTACCCAAATGAATTTTTTGTCCTTTTTTCCCCCACAAATAGAGCTTTCTTTTGGTGGTATTTGATCACCTCTGGGGTTTTTATTTTTTGCGCTATAAATGAAAAAAGACCGAATATTTAGAAAAAAAAACGCATATTTCTTTGTTTCTGTGACAGAATTATGCAAATTATTAATTTTTCTTCATCAATTTTGGCCACAATTTATACTGCTACATATCTTTGGTAAAAATAACCCAAATTAGTGGATATTATTTGGTCTTTGTGAAAGTTAGAGAGTCTACAAGCTGTGGTGCGAATCGCACAAAATTGATCACATCTGATGTACTGGTGGCCTATCTCGCTTCTTGTGACCCGAACAAGTCAGGAAAGTACAAATACCCCCCAAATGACCCCTTTTTGGAAAGTAGACATTCCAAGGTATTTAGTAAGAGGCATAGTGAGCTTTTTGATGTTGTCATTTTTTTCCCACAATTCTTTGCAAAATTAAGATTTTTCATTTTTTTTCTCCACAAAATTGTCATTGTAATAGGTTATTTCTCTCACGTGGCATGTGTATACCACAAATGACACCCCCAAAATATTCTGCTACTCCTCCTGAGTATTACAATACCACATGTGTGGGACTTTTTCACAGCCTGGCCACATAGAGAGGCCCAACATGCAGGTAGCGCCATCATGTGTTCTAGGAACATAAATTACACATCTAACTTGTTGACTATTTATTACACTTTTGAAGCACCAGGACAATGACATGTGACACTGATGACAAATGGCACTGATACGTGGCAATGATGACACTTATACGTGGCACTGAAGACACGTGGCACTAATATGTGGCACCGATGACAGATGGCACTAATACGTGCCACCGATGACAGATGGCACTAATACATGGCACCGATGACGCGTGACACTGATGACAGATGGCACTGATAAGTGGCATTGATGACACGTGACACTGACAACAGATGGCACGTGACACTGACAGGTGGCACTGATACGTGGCACTGATGACACGTGGCACTGATGACAGATGGCACTTATATGTGGCACTGATGACAGATGGCACTGGGGACAAATGGCACTGACAACAGGTGGCACTGGGGGCAGGTAGCACTGGGGTGGATGGCACTGGGGGCAGGTAGCACTGGGGTGGATGGCACTGGGGGCAGGTAGCACTGGGGTGGATGGCACTGGGGTGGATGGCACTGGGGCGGATGGCACTGGGGCGGATGGCACTGCTGGGGGAGGATGGCACTGCTGGGGGAGGGTGGCACTTTTTTTTTTTTTTTTAACTCGAGGCAGAATGGCTGCCGCTGCAGCCGTTCATCTCTCCCCTCTCACATTGTCTGTGTGAGGAGGGAGAGCGGTGCTGAGAGATGATCTCATATGTTTACATATGAGATCATCTCCCATTGGACACGCCGATCACGCTGTAAACGGCCGCTGTGATTGGCCGTTTACAGCGATCTGTGTTTGCCTGTCCCCGGGGGACACGGCGAACACAGAACTTCCGCGATGCGCACTCCAGGCGGCGCGCATCGCGGAAGTAAACATTAGGACGTCCAGGGACGGCCACCCGGACGAACGCATCTGCTCTACGGCCGTCATTCGGCTATAGGGCGGGCGCGAGGTGGTTAAGTAATGTGGTTGTGAAGCTGGGATCCTCTGATTGATTGCATATAGAAGCTGAAGCAGATTGAATTTGTTCTCTGGGTCCTAGTGTCTACCAACATGCTAAATTAACTTTTTGGTGAGGATTCATTTCTGGAGGGAAGCTTTTACCTTCTAGAGCAGGGGGCTCCAAACTTTTCAAACAAAGGGCCAGTTTATTGTCCTTCAGAATTGAGGAGGGCCGGATTGTGGCCAGCAGGGGCAGAAAATGTCATGGGCTCAACATGAGCGAGAATAAATATGGCCTTAGGGTTCGTAGTCAATAGGAGTAGGAGTAGTGTCCCTATTAGTAAGAGGAATATTATCCCATCATTGGTATCGTGGAAGAAATAGTGCCCCATTGTTGGGGTCAGTGGTAGAAATAGTGCCTCATATCAGTGGGGGGAATAGTGCCCCAAGGGCCAGATAAAGTTTAGCAAAGAATCACATCTGGCCCTTGGGCCACAATTTGGAGACCCCTGCTCTAGGGGAAGGTGGAGGATTGTGTCTTTTTCCTTGGAGAACACTTTCTTTGAATAAACTTGATTTTGCACCACTGGGATTGTGTTTTTGTTCACTTGAGAATATTCATACTTTTGGACTTTATGTAAATATTTTTTCAAAAATTAACCTGTGGGCAACATGTGAGTTGTTTTTGGATAAAATTGTTGTTGTCACTTCTAAACACACACATTTACAAATTTTTGATGGAGATTTTAATGGAAATGTTTTATATGACATTTGCATAGATCTTTATATAGTTTTCAGTGCAGCACATTTGTACACATTCTAACACCTTTAAGTGATTCGGGGTGCATGCAGCTATTCTTAGGAATAACTAGAGGCTGTTGCGCCAACTTTTATCTTTATCACATTGAAATATATTACAAAATTTGCTCCCAGCCAAGACACAGTAAAGCCCATTTTCCAAATTCCGCAAAGGCATTTCTTGATGTTGCTAGACGGTACATTTTTCCATTAATCAACTCTACAAGCTGAAAGTTGCCTAAAATCTTAAAACAACAAAATGTGCGCCCATTTGCTGCCGATACTTGCCTTGTGTTATGCAAATGCTACTAAGTTTGGAACTTGAAAGGCAGATAAGACCGTCGCTTGAGGAATGGAGCATGTTACTAATCAAAGTCCCTGGATCAAGACACCACAGTTTCGCCGCTTGTTTTCAAGTAAATAACAAAGCTACATGTGTTTTTTACTTGCAGGGACTGTGATTCAGCCAGAAAAAGGCTACCACTACTCGGAGAATTGGCTGAGTATTAAGAAAACTAACATTTTTAAACTTGTGAAACACTAAACATTTCCAGGAACTTACACAACTCTGCAGCTTATTTTAGAAACAAATTGCCTTTCTTTTTATAATCCTGAGGGAAGGATGCGGTCACAATTTTTCAGGAAAAGGACACAGTAAGCAGATCTCCAGAGCATCATTTTTCAGCAGGTTTTAGAGGACCTATGATGGAGAAACACTGAAGCCTGTTCTAAGAGTGTTGCCGTTTTGAACAACAGTGCATCAATGTTTATTACAGTGATATTTATAACATGGTTTCTAAGTGAATCATGGGCTGTGTCCCCAGATCTCTGCATAAACACCAACAATAAAACCTTCATCTGCAAACATATTCCAGATACACCACAGTCAAAATGAAAAAGGAAGCCTCTAACACAACACTTGCCGGCAGACTATGTTTGCTTGAATCATGTCTAATTTAAACGTGTAACCAGACAAGGTATTGTGAGCTAGACTTAAAGTCCAACTTCAGCCAAAAATGAATAGTTTATGAAAATATTAATATAAAATATTCACCTTTAATCCAGAGATGTCCGCTACAGTAACTCCCTTAGACCACTAGATGTTGCTAGTGTTCTGGGTTTAATGATAGCAAATGTTATTCAACCCATTTCCTCTGAGTCTGTACTATCACAGAAACCACAATGACATCACAGCACTCTGGGCTCACTATCCTACTGCACTAAATGTTGCTCACACGTCATTGAATTAGTGCCATTCAATGCCACAATATAAACCAGTGCAAAGCACAGTAAAAAAAAAAAAAAAAAAGGCTTTCTTTAAACATAGGGATATGCATGTCTCACTTCCATCACAAATCTATATAATAAGGTATTTAGTCCTCATCACAGGATGGTCAGCAAAGCAACGCAATTAATTCATTTTAGTTCCTAGGACCAAGTGTACATCTGCAACTGTTGGTTAACAACACAGATATGACCTTATAATATTATTATTTCTCCACCCAGGTTATTTTACAGTCTTCTACCTACTCTCTCCACTTTGAAATATGCTTTCTACTTTTCCTTCCCACAAGCATGTTCTTTCTCCTTAAACTCTCTTCAGTATAGATGTCCCACTACTTCCTCAAACTTAAGCTTTCCAAAAGCAAGCTCATAATCTTCCCCTACCCCTGTGCACCTTCCCCAACTTTTCCACAATGATCCAAAGCACAACTCTCAGTCCCTCCCCTCGTGCCAGGGTTCTAGGCATAATCTTGGACTCTGACCTCTCTTTTTGGCCTCACATTCAATCACTATACAAGGCTTGCTGTCTTAACCACTGTAACATTAAAATACATCTTTTAATGACACCACAATGCTTCTAATTCGCTCCTTTGTTATCTCTTACTTCGACTATTGTAACTCCCTCCTTGTTGGCCTGTCTTTACACAGGCTATTCCCCCTTCAGTCTAATCATAAATTTTGCTGTTATATTCATCCACTTTACCAACTGCTCAGTGTAGCCACCCCACTCTTTCATTCCCTCCCAGTTGCTTACGCTTACCCAATGAATACAATTTAAAATCCTAACATACAAACGTATCCACAAGCCCTGAGCTACTTAACCAGCCTCAACTAAAAATATCACTCAAATCGTTTGAAAACTACTTGCTCTCTAGCTTCCTCCTCACCTCTTCCCATATTCATCTCCATGGTTTCTTCAGAACATCTCTCTTCCCATGGAACTGTCTAAGACAATCTGGTGATTCTCACTGGTGGCCTCCCTTGAATGTGCGACCACGTGAATGTAGCCCTATGTTTCTTTCTTCTGTCTTATTTGCATTACTACATACTTCATTCTACTTTACTCTCGCAGATTTTTTCCTGTTCTACTTTCCTGCCTCTTCCCTCTACCCAACTTCGTAATAGCCCTCATATTTACTGCAGTCACTGTGGTAATTGTTTGCATAGAGTAGTAAGGCAATCCTTACAGAACATAACTGGCCCCCAGAGAGAGACTCTCACAGTTACACTATGGAGGGGCTACTTCCTTTGCTGCTGAATTTGGTATCACCTCTAAGAGTTATTTCAGATTGTTTTGATAACCCCTGTACACAGACAATCATATTCTAAGAGGTTTTTCTTTTTTTGTTTAACGAAATATACACGAGCACCAGTTTTATTTTCTTCATAAAAAAGTGCTAGTGAAATAGTCCAGATGTTGGGGCACACTTCAGAGCTTGTTGATCCTGATGATTGACATAAATATGGGTAACTTCAGACCTCTATAGGCACTCTGGCTGCCCATTTTTTTTAAAACACCAGTTGATCGGCCTGGTTAGATTTTCCCAGCTGCTAACTGCTGTTCCTCCATGATGCTGGGGCAGAGTGCATAAAACTTCATACAAGTGTGCATGTCTACACAACAATTAACAAGAAAAAAAGTTTCTTCAGCCTCTTCATCATACACGTCCAACGGTCATGTAGCATTTATGGCCAGCTAAAGAGGCCCCAAATTTACATGTGGAATATTCTTTAAATATCTGTAAAGCAGAAATACGTCTGAAGATCAGACCATAGACAAGTCCTATCCTTATTCAGTATAGTTCTGGTGATGGCAGCATGATGTAATTACACTCGTTATTTAAAGGTTTACTGAAATGAAGGTTTAAAATAACCAATGTACCTGCCAGTGCCAGGACAAGTCAAAATTTCAGCTGCATGGTCCCAATCTGTACATGGTCTCTGCTCAATATAACTTTCTCCTGGTATTTATATTACTAGCTACGGAAGAGAACATGGTTCTTAAAATAAAAAGAATAGACACATGAAATATTGTACAACAGCCTTAAATGAAACAGTTACATGGAAAAGCTACAACCACAACTGACAATAAGAATGCAAAAATTCAGGCCCACTCTATGCCTACAACCTCCCAACCCACTCCCCATTGACATGTGCATTCAATAATATTGTAGTAAATATATTTCCAATAAATATAGTCTAATAAATAAATATATTTTCAATAATTTATGTCCCACCCATATAACCTATAAAATTGCTGTAATGCTATAACGTAACAATACATTTATTCCAATAATAATATATTTCCAATGATTTATGTCACACACATATACCTATAAGATTGCTGTAACACTGTAACGTGATTATGATTGTACTTCTGTTTTTGTATGCTATTTTTAAAAATCAATGAAAGTGCTGAAAAGGACAAAAGTATAAGCTGTTTGCTATAGGTAGATTATGGCTTGACATCTGCATTTACTAATATTGTAGTAAGCATCGTAATATCACATTGCATTATAATGCTACAGTAAACATTGCAAATTTATAATCGGTATTGTTATGTCATACTAATCTTATAATGCTGTATTGCAATTCCATTAAGTATGTGTATTTTTATTTTTTTATTTGTTTTTTTTGTAGTTGTATTTTGATATCAGAGACTTAGAACATCAAAGTCACTATTACAATGTCACTAATTTATGTCACAGTGATCCACGTAATCTTGATCATGTAATAAAGAATAAATAAAAAAGTGATAATGTAATAAAGACTTTTGCTCTATAACAGTATTTTAAAGTTATACAATTATTATTTATAATTTTAGAATTTAGAGATTTGATAATTGGCTTGGTTCCAATGGACCAATGTACTGCCTACATTTTAAAAGGGATCCAAATCTTCACCCAGTAACAGTGGACATACTGTACACTTACAGTAAGTGTAAAACACAGTTCCCCACAGAGGGCTAATTTGTAAATTAAAGCGTTTGTAATCCCAACATTTCATATTCCTGATATGTACCTGCTGTACTTGTATGAAAACGTATCCTGTTCTCTGTTACATAGTTAAGCTGGCTGAACAAAGTTCATCTAGTTCAACTAATAAAAGGAAAAAAAAAATCATACAATCTTATATACACAATCCTACACCCACAGTTGATCCAGAGAAAGGCAAAAAACCCCAGCAAAGCATGAGCCAATTTGCTTCAGCAGGGGAAAACCTTCCTTCCTGATCCCCCAAGAGGCAATCGGATATTCCCTGGATCAACTTTACTTATAAATGTTAGTATCCAGTTATTTTATGCTTCCTTTGTGTGAAATCCTTGGTTTTCTTGCCAGTCCTGCTTTCCCATTAAAAAATGACCACACTAAGCTGGAGAACACAGTGTGGTCAGTCCTCTAGCTATGCCGAGAACTCAGCCTGCTATCCTCCAATGATAAGACTTGTCCTGACATGACTCCTTAGGACATGGAAAGAGAGAGGAGCCACCCTGAAACACGAAACCTGGGGCAATGGTCATGGGACCAACTTAAACTGGAACATTGATTAGACAATAAAGAAGCTTCATACTCAGTAAATACAATACTGTAGCTGCTGACTTTTAATATGTTGGCGCTTACCTGTCCAGGGAGCCCACAATGTCGGTACCTCAGCCAATTTTCGCCCCCGGATCAGCTGTCGGGTGCCGCCATTGGTCCTAAGGGAAACCGGCAGTGAAGCCTGCACTTTCTAACTGGCCAGCGGTTGAGGAAGAGGAGGGGAGCCAAACTTTCGAGGGATGGCGCTGCGGTATTGTCTCCCGGAAGTGGGGAAGGGTACATGGCAAAAACAGATACCAAATCTCCCCCTGAAAGGTGCCAAATGTGGCACTGGAGGAGGGGAGGAAGCAGATCAGCGAAGGTTTCACTTTTGGATGGAAATCTGCTTTATACTGGCTGCTAAAAATTCCTAAAAAACTGAAGGTTTAATATCACTTTAACACAAGTACAGGCATTTTCATAACTAGCATCAGCACATCGCGCAAACCAAGATTAATGGGTCTCTTTTACAATGCCAACAATTGAGAATGTTATGAAGCCCTGGAGGTCATTCTTTCCAGGCCAGACACATCACATCACATAAAGTGATCATTGCCACCTGTCAGTTTACGGACAAAACAACTTTACAAAGGTGAAGGTCAAACTGTCATTTGTAAGTGTATTTGGACAAAGCAATGGATATGTTTCTGCTGAATTATATAATATATATTATATTTGACACAAAAACATATTGTATGTAAAGCTTCAATGAATCAAATGATAAGAAAATCTCATAAAGAATGTTTTTTTCTCATGTAATACACAACAGACTTTACTGCATGAGGCATCAATGTCTTCCCAGTGCTGAAATAATACTCATCAATTGTGAGTCAGGAACAAGCAGTACGTCTTTCCAATGGGTTCTATATTCTCCTATATTACATGGACAGGGAGGAACCTCATTATGATAGGCCATATCACGTGGCTCCTTGTAGAGTTTTGCCAATTATGATATACTAACTTTGTCTAGGATTTGCCTCGATAAAGAATGAGCAGTTTTGCTGGGCAATCTGTTTTTTTCAACGTATTAAACCCCAAGGTTCAGTGTTGGGATCCTTACTTTTTAATATTTATAAATTATATAGGGTATGGGATTAAAAGCACCAGTTCAGTGTTTGCAGATGACACCAAGCTATGCAGTGGAATAATGTCCTTACAAGATGTCTCCAATTTACAAGCCAACCTCAATCCACTGTTTCATTGGGCAACTATGTGGCAAATGAGGTTTATGTTGATAAATGTAAAGTTAAGCACTTGAGAGCTAGAAACATTCACATATCTCATATACTAGGAGGAGAACAGCTGGGAAAGTCAATGGTGGAGAAGGATATGAGTGATCTGGTAGATCATAAGCTTAATAATGGCACGTGATGCCAAGCTGCAGTTTGCAAATGAGTAAAATGCTTTCTTGTATTAGGAGAGGTATGGAGTCCAGATATCATTTTGCCCCTGTACAAATCATTAGTAAGACCTCATCTGCAATGTGCAGTTCAGTTTTGGGCACCAGTTCATAAACAGGGTATCGGGGAACTGGAGAAAGTGCAGAGAAGGGCAACCAAACTGATAAGAGGCATGGAGGAGCTGAGCTATGAGGAAAGATTAGAGGAACTGAATTTATTCTCTCTTGAGAAGAGGCAATATAATCAACATGTATAAATGCATAAGTGGTCCATATAGTGAACTTGGTGTTGAGTTATTCACTTTAACCACTTCCGGACTGCTCGCCATACATCGGTCCTTTGACGTTAAATATCATAGTTATGGCAGCAGATAGCTGCCATAACCTCTGGCATTTTCTTCAACGGCGGGCAGTCTGCTTTAAGGTAAAAGTGGTCTCTGCAGCGCATTCCCCGCAAGATCACTTTTATTGGTGGCGGGAGAGGTGTCCACCCCCCTCTCGCCATGTCCTGTCATCTCCAACGCTTACTGGAGCCGTCGGTAGCGGCGGAGACGATGACATATACTCCCCTCAGAGGCAGGAAGTCGAGTGAGGTAATAATGGCCCCCACTTGACTCCATACCATTGGAAGACAGAAGTGACGCCAAACATCATCTTCGCCAAATGGCCTTAAAGGGACAATTTTTTTTTATTGAGAACATTCTTTATGTCTGGAGGAAAATATATATCATCTCAAACTACGGAAAGGTTTCTTCACAGTAAGAGCTGTGAAAATGTGGAATAGACTCCCTCAAGAGGTGGGTCTGACCAGCTCAGTAGATTATTTTAAGAAAGGCTTGGATTCTTTCCTAGATATATATATATAATATAACTGGATACTAATATTTATAGGTAAAGTTGATCCAGGGAAAATCCAATTGAGTGTTGGGGGACCAGGAAGGAATTTTTCCCCTGCTAGAGCAAATTGAATCATTCTTTAATTGTTTTTTTTTTTTTATACCTTCCTCTGAATAAACTGTGGGTATAGGATTGAATTGTGTTTTCCTTCTACTGGTTGAACGAGATGGACTTGTGTCTTTTTTGTCAGCCAAACTATATTGTAAACAAGTAATTTCCAGTTAAACATCCATCAGATCCATTTCCAGATAGTCTTCAGCAAGACCATGTATTTTACTGGGATCATATACAATATGGTAGATATATATACCTTTTCCTGGCTGTCCTCCAGAAAATATATTCTGGAACATCACAGCTAATAACGATCTATAGATAAGTCTTGAAGCATATTTCTGCTCAAGTGACTCTACAAGAACAGTCAGCAAGGGCTGAAGAAGAAAATGAGAGGCTCTATTAATAAAGTGCTAAAGGTAAAACTATTATTGCAGCAAACATCTATTTTAGTCTTCCTATGGCAACAGAAAGTAAACACATCCTGTAAAGGGAAGTACAAGCAGATATAGCAAAGTAAAAATTGGTAGAATTTCAGATATAAATTTAAAATATGCCTCCACTTTACCCTAAACATTGAGATTCGCCGTCCTATATTTTCCTAAGGTGCCTGTTCTATGTGGTTTTCACAGTTTTTTTAAATGCCGCATGTCGTCTTTTGGTGTGATTTTGGTCCCAAAGACTTTGGTGGAGTTATATGAAAAATGGACATACATTTTAGATGCTTTTTGACAAATAATAATGCCGCAGATTTAATAGGGAGTTGCCCAACACCACATCCCAAAACTGACATACAAAAATAATGACTGTCAAAGATGGACAGAATGGTGCTAGGGGACTTTATTGGTGTATTACCTCTCAAATAAGAACATACATGCACCAAAACCAAACCTTTATTAATCTGAACTTAACCTAGCATAATCAAGTTGGTCATAGCTAAAAATCCACAATACACAAAAAAGTTTAAAAAATATTTTACTATTTTGGCCCTCAAGGTCAAATCTTAAAAAGTAAACCTAATTTAATGCTGATTAACATCTCTTTGTAAAACTTGGAAAGAATGAGGGAGTCACAGGTATACTTGAATACTGTCTAAAAAGTGGATGTTACCGGCGCAAAAAACGAAAAATGTGAAATCACCAACCTAGTTTGCTGCAATCATAAATACATGCCACCCTGAGGGTAGAATGTTAAAAATAGTTTGGTAGATGGATTGGGCTAACTTCTGTAAAAAATATATTACCACTCTTAAAACATATATATGAAAAATATGTATATTATATATATATATATATATATCTTGTGCTTTTCTATGCCAACTATTAATCTATACGTGTATCCACATTTTAACACCACATCATGATCCTTATGATAAACAATACCACTATTGAGGATACCTTGCGGTATTGCCAGCAGCTAATCATTAAAAAAGTGCAAGTGCCAAATATCAAAAAAATATAAAATATATATATATAAATAAACCCAAAAAATTATGTGCCAATATTACTCTATATCCATTAGATCTCAAATTATCAACATATATGTGTGCGACACAGTACAATGAATGTCCTCAACATATATGTGTACACCACAGTACAATGAATGTCCTAAGTGAGTGGCCACTCCTGTGCAATAATAACATTCCGTCTCAATAATTAGTGCTTCTACTTCCACCACTTAATGTGACTTCACCACCACCTAGTGCAATGGCTTCCTCATGAAACAAACCGTATTGCGAAACGCGTAGAGGCTGCTGGGAAATGTTCTCGTCACTTCCAGTCTAACGAAAGTGAGGCTTGGAACGCACGCCTCTGTGAGGAGACACAGGGATAGAGTGGGAGATAGATCGAGACTCCCCTCCCCATATACACAGCTGGATCAGCTGTGGCACTATAAAATGTGATTTTAACTGTGTGTTTAACTTTTTTAATAAAATAATGGTTATATACTACACTATGATGTCTATGCATATGTCTTTATGAGAACTAATAGTGCAATAGGCATTAGTATACTGCTTGGGAAGGCAGCTGCTGGATCCATCAAAAACAGAGTGGTTATCCTATATAAATGAACCAAAGGGACATATTTTGATATATCTGGTGAGTGGCCATTGCGATAGGTGGTGGTGAAGTCACGTTAAGTGGTGGAAGTAGAAGCACTTATTATTGAGACGGAACGTAATTTTTGTACAGGAGTGGTAATATATTTTTTACAGAAGTTAGCACAATCCATCTACCAAACTATTCTTGAATACTGCTACAACAAAAACCCTGGTTTAGACTCAACCTCTAATACTTTATACACATCAAACCAATCTTTCTCTGGGCTCTTTAAAAATACTCTTATCTTTATTGATACAAAAATTTTAAATCCCCCCAACCATATAGTACCAATACATTATTGTTTTTTTATTCAGTGTTTTGTTCATTATGATTGGTTGGTGGGATTTTTGTATTAATAAAGAGTCTTTTTAAAGAGCCCAGTGAAAGAATGGTTTGATGTATATAATATAAAGTATTCAACTGGGTTTTTATTGACCAAGGTTTTTATTGCAGTAGTATTAAATTTTTTTTGCATATTTTTGGTATGAGCAGAACCCCTTGTATTCGTATCTCCATCCATAGTATTTATATAAGAATGTACATAGATATATACCGTAACTGCTCCAGAAAAGGGTTATAAAATCTACCCACCGGATGTATACTAGTATTACATAACATATGAAAATGAGCAGTGATTGAAAAGTGATTATAAAATGTGGAGGGGTTATAATTTCTCAATGCGTTTCACAGACATGCCTTTTCAGAAGGGCATTCTGAAAAATAAAATAAAATGTTGACATTAATAAAAGTATAGTGGATATAAAAAAAGGAGTTGGAAAAAGGATCACCCCTTTATGTCAGTATTTTGTTGGACCACCTTTAGCTTTAATTACAGCCTTTAGTCTGTTGGGATATGTCTCTACTAAATTTGCACATCAAGGCTTTACACTCTTTGCTCAATCTTCTTTGCAGAACTGCTCAAGTTCAGTTAAATAATTCAATTTAGTCTCATCTGGCCATAAAAACTTTTCCTGTGTGGTCTCAGAAACTTCAAGGTGCATTTAACATTGAATTATTTGGCCTCAACACCAAAACATATGTCTGGAAATCCAATACAGCTCACCAGCCAAATAACACCATTCCTACAGTAAAGCATGGAGGTGGTATTATTCTGTTCTGGGGATGTTTCTCTACAGCAGGGACTGGAGCACTTCTCAGGAGTGAAGAAAAAATGAATGGGCCAAAATATTGTCAAATTATTGAGGAAAATCTGCTGCCCTCTGCCAGAAAGTTGTCAAAGGGACAAGAAAAAAAGAGAAAAAGGAGGTTTACCTTTCAACATGACAATGACCCAAATCACACAGCAAAAATGACCACACAGTGATTGGAAAAGGAAAAAAAGTGAATGTCCTTGAATAGCCTAGTCCGAGCCCAGACTCAAACCCCAGGAATGATACGAAGACTGCAGTCCACAAACAGTCACCATCAAATTGAATTGAACTTGAGCAGTTCTGCAAAGAAGAGCGGGCAAATTTAGCAAAGTCTAGATGTGCAAAGTTAGACTAAAGGCTGTAATCAAAGCAAAAGGTGGTCCAACAAATTACTAACATAAGGGCAGTGATCCTTTTTCCAACTCAGTAATTCTGTTTTTGTTTTTTGTTTTTCTGACATGTTGGTGTTTTTTTATCTTTCACTTGGATGTTATAAGTTACACTAATACAGATGGATAAAAAAAAAACCTAGGATGAAAGTCAGGAGATTGGAGAAGGTGTGTGTATCAGATAAACACTGCCTATGTAATTCACATCTGGCTACTGAACCTAGTTACAGAACATCTTCTTAGGACCTGTGGCTGCCTTCTGTATCTTTCCATGGCTGTCTCCCATTTTTATTTTTTACTGAAGATGTCTCCAGCACCTGGAGTAATGTAGATGCTGCCCATAGCTTCCACGAAATGCGCTTTACTGGGATTGGGGCCACCTGAGAAAGTAACACTCTCACAATCCACTTATCTTCCCCAGTAGACAACACATTGTTCCAGGGTATTTCTCAGCCTTTATTATGCGCTCTTGTGAAGGGTTTACGTAACAGAAAGAGGGAAAATTGGGTGTAGTAAATGCACAGGGTCAGTAGAATTAATGAATGTTCCTTTGTCAGTGATTTATCAGAGGAATGGTGCTATGTCACTGGAATTTGGTAGAAGGAAAAGTTACCCAACATTGGTGTTCAATGGTATTTTTAAAGTCCTCCAAGCTTTAGAGCGTAGTGGGATTCTGGAAGTCCCCCCACCCCAAAGTGTTTGGTGGGTTTTTGGAAGACTTCTCCCCCACCATATAGGCTCCATGTCCTGCATTGCTCATGCTCCTTATGAGGACATCATGACCAGGACTATACAGGCAATATCAGATAGGATATCACTCTTTCAAATACACTGCTAGGTTCCAATACTATGTTCCAACTCCCGACATCCCCTCCCACTTTATGGTTTTCTGCTCGAGTGTTATTCATAATTGAATGGTATACTCAAAAACTATAAATGCCGATATCATATGCTTTAAATATTGGCCACACATCAAACTATGCAGTACTTCCCAGGAATCCAAACTATAATTTTTTTTAGACAGTCCATAAAACATGCCAGATATTTAAAAAGATAAAAAAGAAAACGTATATATTTTTCATCCTACTTGTTGGTTGCTTCACTTATGGTGGACAGTTTTCTGCAGGGTATCTATAACTATATAGTTGCTTTCACGTTGCTGTAAAGCAGTTCACCAGTCTGTAACAAAAATAAATAAAAGTCAGCAGCTACAAATCCTGTAGCTGCTGACTTTTAATAATACGACAGCTACCTGTCCATGGATCCATCGCCGTCCTCACCTTCACTAGCCTTCAGGTTCCCAGCTCTAGCATCTTAAGTGAGGGCACCTGGCTGTGACAGCTTGGTGCTTCACAGCAGGCTTTCCTCTGCACGTTGGCAAGCTGCACTGCACTGCACTTTGTGAATGGTCCTGCAGTCTTCTAGGGCCTGTGATGTGTCCCAGAAGACTGCGGGGAGCGGAAAGAACTTGGATTGCCTAGGTTATCCTGTCAAAACTAGGTACCCGCTCCCCCCAGTAAGAATGATACAATATCACTGTTTTGCTGGCAATGTGTGTAACAAAATAATCATTCAATATAACAATCAATTTAAGAATCGTATCTGTTTATCTGACTTTACTAGGTGGGTTATTCAATGAAATCTTTAATTGGGTGATTATGTATCATTGAGTGTATGGTCTGACTTCAGATACTTGTATTTATGTCACTGAAGCAAGTGCAGCAACAGCAATAGTAGTTGCTTAGTAAGCTGACGCCATCTGTTGGTAAAACAAGGATTTATCTTTGCTGTGTTCTAATACATGAATAATAGTCTCAATATAAAGCACCCTGATGTGATCACAGAGCACGTATGTACTCCTAACAAATGCTGGTAGCCCAAGCAAATCACTGCTGGAAATACAGATGCAATATTTGACTTGGTATGGTGTTATTTTTACACATCTATGAACCAAATATTGTTTAAAATAGCAAAAAAACAAAACTTATTTTTAGCTTGGGAGAGCATGAGTAAGGGTTCAAACCTTTGTTAGTTTTTATATTGCTGTCTGTGTCCCTATTGGGCAGATATTCCTTCACTTCCTATCCCCACAGACATAGAAGGAAGTGAAAATGTAACAAAGAAAATCTCACCCCTGACAGTTGTCACTAGGATGTGTGCCCTAATTGGAACTTTATATCTACTCTTCCTGTCATGATACCCAGGACATATTGGACTCCCCCTACCATTTCTCATGGGCTTGTACAAAGGGGGGTTTGATCTGCACAAACAGCACTAAAACCTGGCAGATGTTCTAACTGTTCTATGTAATATGAGATAAAGAAAATATTTGATATACTACCAATTGGTAGTCCTGAGCATTGTAACATGGGCTAGGGAATGATGTCACTGCTCCCAAACATCACAATTCCAGTACCATCTATGGAAGAGCAAAGAGCTGAGAGCAAGCAAAGGAAAGGTGAGTACATGGGGGCTGAAGAATGCCTCTTTGCAGAGACACTGTCATTTGCCCTAAACAAGCAAGGTGCAATGGGGTGGGTTTACTAAAGGCTAGTAGACTGTGCACTTTGTAAAATGAAGTTGCCCACTGCAAGTGCAGTTGCTCTAGAGATTAGTAATTGAGGTAAAACTTCACTTTGTAAAGAAGACCCAATCGCATGCAAGGAAATAAACAGCATTTTTGCTTGCACATGATTGGATGATGAAAGTCAGCAGAGCTTCTGCTCATTTACTAAGCTCTGGAGCAACTGCTCTTGTAGACTTCAACTGCTACAGTCTATATGCCTTTAATAAATCAACCCCATTGTCTCTTCAAGAGAAAATTAGCACATTCGTATTGCACTTCAAACAGGTATTTGACTGTCTTCAAAGAGTGCTATGGCAACTAATGCAAAGCACCATTAACAATACTCATACAATATGTTGCAAGCTCATGGGTGCCTAGGGCCCTCAAGGGCATTATTTCAGCCTTGCTTTAAAGTCATCATATTATTATACATATATTTGCCACCTCTACAGAGCAAAAATGGCAAATTGGCAATGGCATAGATGCCAGCACCTAGATACTCTGCCCTGATGATGGTTTGTCCTGGGTTCAAATTATCACCCTTATTTGAGTTACTAAGCGTGCACAGTAACGCAAAAAAGAGTTATAGCTGATGGAATTGCTTCCTCAGGTGTCAGTTTCTTGCATAATTGGAATTTTTGGAAAGTTTCTGAAGTGGGCATGATCTGGGCAGGACTGCTCAGAAAGTGGCTATGATCTGAGCAAGTCACCCAGAAGACTGGTGTGATCTGGGTGGGTGGGTGTGGCAAGGGTGGGCCATGAGCTAGGGTGACAACTGAGGATCCATAAAAACACAATAACACACGGGGGCAAAAAAAACTGTTGTGCTACATTAAACTAATTAAAACTACTGTACCAGCATATCTGCAGAGTGACAACAAAAAATGTGTCTTCTCTTTGACCAATCAGGATGACATCACCTGTGCTGTATGCGTAAATTGATAAAACTATATCATCATAGCGGTCCTGCATGCAAGCTAATGGTCTGAACTCATAATAAAGTAAAGAAATAAAAATGTGATTTGAAAATATAAACAATTTAAAATAAAAAGGAACCACTCATATTTTTAAATGTGCAGACAACAGAACTCTGCTATGAAAAATCAGCACCATAGGACATGCATTAGGTATACAAACACATGATTGTTTCTAAGACTTCAGACTGTTTTCCTTAGAATAAATCACACCAAGACATAGGAAAACATTATAAGAATCGCTAACATCGCTTAAACCAGCAAGAAAATTGCATGTGTGATGCAGAGTGGATGATGGGGTTTCGTGAAGCAGCTGTTATATGACTAAAATAAGATGTTATGACTTCAAATAAATAAAACAAGCTGGAATTTAATGTGAGCACTGATGTTTGCAAATATACTGTTGCCTTCAAATTAAAGCTGAATAGTCAAAAATTCTTAAAGTAAACTGACAATGAGAGAAATGTGTACACTGCAATGCTAAACTCCCTTTTGGTAAATGATAGTTGTCTGACGGTTATGATTATGGAAGCTTTGTCTTCTTCTCAGCCTGTTGGTTGCTGCATTCTTGTGCTAAAGTCAAATACAACCAAGCAAATCATTTTGTGCATAGATTCAAATCCCTGAGATTATAGGAGGGTCATAGTGATTCAATCCTGGGTTGTGATCCTCGATAATCAAGCCCTGAGGTGGCCACCACATCAATCCCACACAGGGGTCAGAAGATACGACAAACACAAGAAAAGAAAAGGGCA
This sequence comes from Lithobates pipiens, assembly GCF_037356315.1. Classification (NCBI taxonomy): domain Eukaryota; kingdom Metazoa; phylum Chordata; class Amphibia; order Anura; family Ranidae; genus Lithobates; species Lithobates pipiens. The sequence continues at coordinate 104,686,350 of NW_027507748.1, forward strand.
TGTCTAAGCCCTTGTACACATGGTCAGACATTCCGACAACAAAATCCGTCAGATTTTGTCCAAAACTTGTGTTGCATACACAAGGTCAAAGTTGTCGGAAAATCCGATCGTAATGTGACGACGTTATTTCGTTACGACGGTACTATGTTCAGGCTAGTAGCCAATAGCTTTGGTCTAGGAATTTGATCTGAGCATGTGTGGCACTTTGTCTGATCGGAATTCTCTACACACAATCAGACAAAGTCCGATCGGATCATGTTGTCGGAAAGTTTTATAGCCCAGCTCTAAAACTTTGTCCATCGGATATTCCAGCGGAAACAGTCCGATGGAGCCCACACACAGTCGGATTATACGACAACACGGTCCGATCGGACATTTTCCGTCGGAATGTCCAACCATGTGTACAAGGGTTAAGAGTATTACAGTAGAGCATACTTTGGACATCCAGAGTGGATAATGCTCTACTTTAGAGGGATGGAGGAAATATGCATATGGTTTTAGGCAGATGAGATCAATTCTCTGAAGCTGAAGGGTGTGGAGAAATCCACTTTTATACACACAGCCTCTAAATTCAACTATTTGGATAAAGTGTAGTACAACTTGGCAAGGAAAAGCTCATCTGAGCAAGTGGCCATGTATAAAGATCATCATGGCAACCACACTTTGTAATAATGGCACAGAGCTTGTTGAAGATGAAATAAGTTCTACAGGGATGGTGAAGATGAGAAACTCCAAGTTTAATAATACATTTAAAAAAAACAACACTTTTTCATGGCCACATCCAAAAGTTAGAATTATCTTCTCTGAACTATGCTCTACAGACAGATTTAGAGGTGTCTCTGTCCCTCTTTTCTTGTGTTTGCAGAAGCAAATATTTTTAGCAGGACAACAATAGCAATCTTCATATTTCTCTCCTGACATGTTTTCTCTAAAACATGGCAGTTCACTAGCAATAGTTGTGTATCAGTGATCTCTGCATACATCAGCAGCCGGGGGATGGGGAGTAGATAGAGATGAGGGCTTAGTGGTTGACTTTTAGACTGCAAATTTAAGAGCTCAAGTAGGAGTCCATTTAAAATAGATGATGGAAAGGTTATGTGGGTACCACTACATTTACATGCTTGGAGAGTGGCAAAATACAGTGTGCTTTAAAGCAAATGTGAAGTTCTAAAATGTTAAGGTTTCAGTAATAAGGCAAGTTTCTGTCATCAGCTCAGCTGTGCTACGGTGTGCCCCAGGAGCCCCAAATACCTGAACACTGTGGAATTCAACATCATCAAGAGCCTAGTCCCATACACTGTTGTGTCTAGTGATGGCTAGTAAGGCTGTCCAACACACTCCACTGCAAGCAAGATTGGATGGGGCAAGCTCTGAACCACAGAAGATCTGCATGCTATAGAGCAGTGATGGCGAACCTTGGCACCCCAGATGTTTTGGAACTACATTTCCCATGATTCTCATGCACTCTGCAGTGTATTTGAGCATCATGGGATATGTTGTTCCAAAACATCTGGGGTGCCAAGGTTCGCCATCGCTGCTATAGAGCTATAGGGTGCACAACAGGACAGCTGCGAAGATGAGACACCCTGCAATATCTGTTATAGAATTCTATTAATTACTTTACTGTAGGCAGCACAATGGCTTAATGGTTAGCTAGCACTTCTTCCTTGCAACACTGGGATCCTTGGTTCGCGTCCTTCTTAGATCAATATTTGAATGTTCTCCTATGCTTGGGTGGGTTTTCTTCCACACTCCAAAGATATACTGCTAGGATAATTGGCTTCTGTCTAAAACTGGCCAAGTATAATATTCTACTGAGCATGCCCAGGATGGCTGGCTTACCAACTGTCCCAGCAGCAAATAAAGCCCTTTGGGCCCCCAGGAAAAAAAAAAGCACTATAGAAATAGCAATTTGTTTATTTACTATTTTATGACTTTAGGTAGGCTTTAAATCTTAACGTAAGAGGGAAATGTTTTAAGTTTTACTTCCTTGCTTCAAACAAGTACAAATACGAATACAACATACATTAACACTGGTAAAATCTGAATCAATAATACTGTATAAATCTAATACTATATAATATGTGACTGTTCTGTAAGTTTCAGATTTGATTGTCTTTAAATAATCCTTAACTTGGACAGAAACAACAATCGGGTTTCCGATACGAGTTACCCTGGGGAGTCTGGTTTACATAGAGAAGCTGTATTATGGCTCTGACATTAATGAAGTGTTGTGGGGTACTTATTTTATGTGCCAGTGTCCACTGCTGTCCTTCATTCCTGGAGCTCAGTATCTTTTTTTTTTTCTTTTCCAAAGGAGGCCACAAAATCTTACATGATGAAAACTATTTTGAAGCAGTCATTTAAATATAAGGGTGTCCGAGGCTTAAACTAATCTAGGTATTGGGTGGTTAAGAGAAGAGTGGGCGCTTAAGCAGTGAATTTTCATACTGGGTAAAAAAATAAATAAAAATCTGATCTCTTGGAAACATGTTCCCTTCTTATGACAAAATTGTACCCTATAATATTTTGTGAAATTCTTGAAAAGGAAGAAGGAAGAAAAAAAGAAAAGAAAAAAGAATATTACAAAGGAGGCAGCAACTGTTTTAGTAATGTCATTTTGGAAACCAGGCTGATCCTGATTTCTAGAAAGACTTGATGGTTTCTTGCTTTTTAAGCTGTCTTGGAATACATGAAAGCTTGGAATCAAAAATAAATTTGTTTGATTTTTTTTTTTTTTTTTTTAAATACTCCAGATTATGGTCGTTTTTAGCCTGCTGGGAACATGTTCAGATTTATTAAATGCTTGTTACTTCTTTGGATGCATTTACATGCAGTGGTTCCAAATCAAATGTTGTATAAGCTTACTGGATTGTCTTTTTTCGAAAGTCAGTGTCACTTGAAAAAAGTACATTTTGCAGCAGAAACGCTCACATTTGAACTTTAGCGGGAGTTCCAGAAAAACATGTGAAAAGCATGTGCAATGTACATTATTTGAGCATTTTCTTGCCTAGTGACTAGTTTTCTATTGGCTAAAATAAAAACAAAAGCTCAAGCGTAAAACATACGCAAAAACACTTCTACTAACCCTCACCAAAAACTCCAGAAAATGACCACAGATGCTCAACTCAAGTCAAGGGTGAATGGGGCATTAATTGGGCTGTGGCTACTTCACAATGGATACCTGGATCATATTGCACAAATCTGACCTCATCCACTTGGATTCCTGTACTTCCTCAGTACTGATTATGATACACAAAATTGCAATAGTAAATACAAGGATTGTTAACTACAGCAACCAATTACCCTTCTTACATTAATCTATTCCCTTATATGAGGCCTTTTTGATTTTAACAGAAAAAATAATTAGAAAAAAAAATGATTCCTAGAAAGAAATTCTTGTTTTAGAAACTAGATTTTTGTAATGCATTTCGGAGCCTTTAAGTGGACCTTTTAACAACTTCACAAGTCTGCAATTCTTGCCATAACACATAACACAAAAACAGTATTTTTTTTATAAAGCCCTTTTATCCTTAACCACTCTGGAAAATGTACCCCTCTTCATGACCTGGCAATTTTTTACGATACGACACTGGGATACTTTAACTGACAATTGCGTGGTCGTGCAACACTATACCAAAAAAAAAAATGTATGTCATTTTTTTCCACAAATAGAGCTTTCTTTTGGTGGTATTTAACCATCACTGTGTTTTTTTATTTTTTGCGCTATAAATAAAAAAAAAGAAGCACAATTAAAAAAAAATATATATATATATATATATTTTTTTTTTTTCTGCTATAAAACATATCCAATAAAAAAATGTTTAAAAATCGAATTTCTTCATAAATTTGGACCAATATGTATTCCACTACATGTTTTTGGTAAAAAAAATATATTGATTACATGAACATTATAGCATCTACAAACTATGGGATATATTTATGGAATTTTTTTTTTTATACTAGTAATGGTGGTGATCGGTGACTTATAGCGGGATTGCGATATTGCGTTGGACTATCGGACACTGACAGGGAACAAGTGACACTAACAGTGATCAGTGCTAAAAATATGCACTGTCGCTGTACTAATGACACTGGCTGGGAAGGGGTTAACCATCAACAGGTTAACTATGCGCCTAGCCCAGTGATGGTGAACCTTGGCACCCCAGATGTTTTGGAACTACATTTCCCTTGATTCTCATGCACTCTGCAGTGTAGTTGAGCATCATGGGTAATGTAGTTCCAAAATATCTGGGGTGCCAAGGTTCACCATCACTGGCCTTGCCTGTGTTTGTGTACGCAGTGTGGTGCTTTCACTAGGTGAAGAGACTGATTCTAGTCTCTGCTTTGCAGATACACAGGATCATTTCTTAATCCCTGTCAGAACTAAGATAAGCCTTGTTTATGCATATCTCTGTCATCTGTGTTTTACTAACGATCGGAGGGTGCCAGAGGAAATTGAGTCCCTGGGACCCACAGATGAGCTTCTACTCTGAATTATCCCCCCCCCCCCCCAGCAGACGGAAGTGCAAAATCACCTATATATACGTGATTCTGCCACAGCTGCTGCCCAGTAGCAGTAAAAGTTGTACGTTTGCAGCAATTTATGGCATCAGACATTTGTGAACACAGCCAAGAACTGCAGAGACACCAGAATTTACATGCCTGTATCATCTCTGAGCCGGTATGTCAATTCAGGTAAGTATCCGATGTTCCTGGCTAAGGCTTAAACATAGGTGATGCCATCATTCTGGGAAGCAGATGAAGGAAATGCCAGTGAAAGTACAGAGATCTCCGCGAGAGGTAATAAATACCTGAAAATAATTGACTTACATATCACATAGAATTCATATATCGAATATAAAAAATATCTGCTGCTAGGTCTACTTTAAAAAAAATAATAATAAAAAAAAAAATACGGGGAGGTATAACTGTCATTGCAGGATGGGTTTACTAGCAATAATTTTCTTATCAAGCTGTTAGACATCTGGTACCAAAAGGTTTATTGACAATAAAAAAGGGTTACATACAGTACATAACAAGAACAATGTGTATAACTTTACACAGCTAGAAAGCCTTGTTTCACATAGGTTTAGATGGAGATTGGTAGTCATGTGAAATCTGTTGGACATGTGAATCATGTAAAATACTGTTCATCTAGAAGGCAACAGATTTTCTCTTACATTACAATAGTCATCCCTGTTCTGCAGTATATGAATTATATACAACTAAAATTGTACCTTAATGGTCTGTGGTCAGCAGCGCCAGCTAACACTTTAATTACTGAAACACATGAATCATACAGGTTCTGTGGTTGGTTTAAATCAGGTAACATGGAAAATGCCTACGCCCAATTGCCAAACCTGTGTAATTAGATGGGGCTGACATGGCATTCCTATGTATAAACATGCGGCCATTATTTCAGGCATTTTAGGGGCTTTCCGTGCACACACAGAAAACCAATGTACTTTGCTTGTCTATCTTAAAGCACAACTAAAGCCACTTTATTCCCCGACGGTATTCACTAATAACAAGTCCAAGAACTATTGTCAATATTAATTTGTGGCCAAAAATCTATCATACCTGCCTAAACTTAAACACATTTTCTCCATAACTGTCAATGCACACCCCAACAATCAAAGTCCATAGGGCAGTGGCAGCTGGTGCTAAACTTTTTGGGGGGGCAGCAAACAAACCCCCCCAGGTCCACACTCACCCCTCCACGGTCGCGTCGCCGTGGCTTCCTCTGCTTCTCCTCCCGACCAACCCAATCTGCCTTCTGTCCTGACTGGCCAGAAGGAGAAGCCTTAAGACATTAGCGAATATTGATTCGCTAGTGTTACAAGTGGGTGGGTTTGGGGTGCAGTGCTCTATGGCCCAAGTCCAACCCTTTTCAAGAAAATTAGAGCCACAGGCTCTAATCATGTGGCTTGAAAAAAAAAAACTCCCATAGAAACCTATGGGTCCAGGGCCCCACATGAAAACTGGGGGGGGGGGGGCGGCGCCCCTGCACCACTTATGGACCGGCAGCTCCTGCCATAGAGCATGGTGGGGGGGGGGGCTCTGCAGTCTTGTGAAGCAATATCTGGCTGTCCTACTGGTTATCATCAAAACGACATCTCCCATAATGCTGTGCACTGTGGTCTAGTGGTAGGGGATAAGCGGAGTTGAATTGTCTGACACGTTTTTCATGTATGCTGCTGGCTTTTCCGTTTTTAGATATTATTATTTTGTCTATTTTACATAAAAGACTTACGATTTTTTAAACTACTACATTATGGGGGTTATTTACGAAAGACAAATCGACTTTGGACTGCGCTCCCAAGTGCACTTTCAGTGCAATTTCAAGTGAACTTTGCACTTGTAGTGCTAAGTGGATTTGCCTTTAGTAAATAACCCCCTATGGAGGCTCTTATATCCTTTATGTAGCACCCTGGATCTGGAGATATCGGAAGAGTTTGTTGTGCGACGTGGATCACATGGGAGAATATCCATCGATCCCTTGAGGCTGCAGTTGTTCCTTATCCTGCTGGGATATTTCCATTGAAGAGGAAGACAGCACAGTTCACCAGGATCCAACATCTTGATGCATGACTAGACCCATTGGGGTCTATTCTTGGGTGAGAGGCTAGAACATATCGGGTGTGGATTGATGAAAGTTATCTAGCGGCTATCATTACATCCTATCCTGCTGATTTGCACTTGGACACTTTTTCCCCTTCCCTCCCCCCTTCCTGCTTTTGCACATATTTTGCACAATTGAAGAGACTTTCAATTATTGTGATATTTGTTGCACATTTTTTCTATTGTCATTGGACTATTTTTGATGATATATGATTGCACTTTTGCACATTGACATAGGATTTGTTTATCACATTTACACTTTATTTTTTATATATAGCACTTTATATTGTTTTAGTATTGGTTATAGTATATAGCGCTGCTTCACTTTACTATTTAAAGAAAACGTTATCTTTATCATAAAAATCACACCAGCCATTATTCGACCCATGTGTACCAGGCTTAAAGTGTTACTAAACTCACAAAAGTAAAATCAGTCTGTATATGCAGTAAAGCATGCTCGTTATACTCACTGTGGAACCTAAGGGGTTAATCCTCCCCGTTGTGTAAAAAGGCTGTTTTATGCGGTCCTTCTCTGAACCTCCCCCCCTTTCACTGTCCCCTAATAATTTCCTGATAACACAGTGTCTATTGAGTAAGGCTGCACATGCTCAGATTGGTGTGTATTGCTAGAGAGGGTTTTTTTCATCTTGGGAGAGTGCATGTGATCAGCACAGGGCCAATTAGCACTGTCCAGATAGAGGGTCAGGGGTCTTGCAGACTCATAGGATAGTCAGAAAACTCCTCCTACAAGCTTTAACTAGTGCTTGGCTGGGCATGGATAGAAGTCACAAGACTGGCCTAACTGTTGTTGAGAAAAAATATTTAGCAATTTAGATTTACTAAAACTATTGCATTTCATGTTCTGTCTACTGTGGAAGACCAAATATAGTGAATACAGTGTCCTGGGTTTAGTAACACTTTAAGAGGACTTCATATCAGCATGCAGAGAGTCACTAAAGCTGGCATACACTGATCAAAATTTGGCCAGTTCAGCAGGGACTGGGCAAATTTTGATCAGCGTGTGGCCATCCCTGCTCGACAGAAGTTGATTGTTTGATTCACTTCTGTGGAAGAGACATGTTGGACAATTTTCCTCCATCAGTGCTTCTTTCAGAATACAATGTCATGAGGGGGAGAAGGAAAAAAAACCTTGTTTGTGTGGATGTAGGAATCTGCTAGTCTTTTTTCATTCATCCTGTTGGCCGTGTGTGGTCAGCTTTACCTTTCCTAGCTAACTTCTGTATTGAGAAAAAAATCCTCTGAAGTCTGGGTGATGGGTCCCAGCTTCAGAGTCTTCAGCTTCCAGCAGTGCAGGGAGGATGAGCAGGAGGGATATGAGAGGTGGACGCAGCCCAAATAATCGTTCTACTGTAGATCTGGGGCACATGCTACAGTAGAGTAGGAAAATATTTTTTACCCCCCCCAAAAACAGCATGTGTCTTTCCATCCCTAACAAATATCACTCTAGGTGGAATTCTCCATTATTAATCATTTGCTCTTGGTCTAAATATATAACGGTTGCAGGTTATTGATTTTATTGCTTGTTTTTCAAATTAATTTCGGTATCCTGTTAGAAGTGATTGTGACATTTCTAAGGGGGAACCACTGTACTTCTAAAAATTATAAACGCCATTAACAATACAATACAAATCAACATTCCCCATATTAGCTGGATAAGTGTAGAACATGTAGCACAATTACATATTAATAGACTGAACAAATCTAATTGAATCATTTAGCGTTACATCACAATGAACTGCATAACTCCCAGCTGAGAGCAAGTGGAGGTAGAGTTACGGCTGCCGCTTCCTCTCTGTCGTATGCTATGCCACGGCTGTCTTATTCTGTAGAGGGTACTGAACAGCTGCAATGTACTCAGACTTCTTGTTTCATCTCTGCACGGCCATGGTTTCTTTTTTACCATAATCCGAGAAGACAAGTCACATGGTCTGGTTAGCGTGGGTAGTAGTTTGCTGCGGCCAACATTCCTTTAAAAAAAAATAAGGATTTCTAAGGAGGAGCGAAGCTCTATGTACAGTTGACGATTAGCGCCACCAGACTTTCAGAGATCGCATTCATTTCAATGTATGCAATAACAGCTATACTTTTTGAAGTACAATGGCTGACAAAAAAAAGTGCCCATTGGTCCGGTCGCAATCAGTGACGATGGCTCATGCATGCACCCGGCCCCTAATCTACATGCAGGGCACCGGATGCATGGATTCCAATTTTTTTTAATTTTCTTTTCCAAGTACATGATTAGAGCCTTAGGCTCTAATTGGCTTTAAAAAGGGTGGTCTCCGGGTGCAAAGCCCAGGGCCCACCCAATTGTGTGACATTAGGGAATGAATATTCGCTAATGTTTTCCTGCTTCTCCTTCTGGCCAATCAAGAAGCGGGTCATGGGACCCGATTGGCTGGGAGACCGAAGACCTGATTGGCCGCAAGCTCTAAGTCCTGGCAGGCTGGGAGGAGAAGCGGCCGACGGGACTCGGGAGGAGACGCAGGGGGGAAGCCGCCGAAGCCGTGACCTGGATGGGGTAAATGCAAGGCTGGCAGGTGACAGGCTAGCGTTGCGATGATGGAGCGATGGGCGGGGTGAATGGCAAGCAATTGAGCAAGCGTCTGGGGTGTGGTTGGATGGCTGGCTGGGGGAGCACGGGCCCCCCCCCCAAGAAAATTGAGCACCGGCTGCCTCTGGTCGCAATTATCCTAATAATACATACTTTTTAAGAAACTTTAATCTAGACCAACCACAGACAACATGGGAGCTCACTGCAGCTGTTTTAGTCACCTGTAAGCAGCTAGCTGTAGCAGCCGAGCCCTGTACATTTCAATGACAAGTCAGTGGAGGCCCCTGCAGCAATCTGTGGCTGTTCATAGTGCTGGTGATAATTTGCAGCAATCAATGCTGGGAGCACTTAGTGTGCGTCCACCACAGGTAATCACCAGCCCTGCGGACATCCACAGATAGCAGTGACCTCCACTGACCTGTCATAAAATGTATAGGGCTGGGGGGGGCACAGCTAGCCACTCGCAGGTCACTGAAACAGCTGCTGGAATCAGCAGGTTCCTGCCGCCGTCAGTCGCACCGGCGCTAGTGGCCTGTGTGAGTGTGGCCTTAGTTTTCAGAAGTTTGATATAAATAAGAACTTGCTCAAAAATATCTTCACATGCTACTATAAATGGACTCTTAGAAAGAAGAAACCCTCATTGCCAGCCCTGCCTCTGGCCTGTGTCCTGTTATACCAGCAATCTCAACATTTACATTCTTTGAAAGTACTTCAGCAACTTGGAATGTATCTTCAAACATTTCTTTTGCAAACACGTTAACATTTATACAAGGATACATTTGCACAGAGATGAAGACACGACACGAGCACATAGGGTATAAAACTGACAAACATTTCTTCCAAAGGAAATTAAAACTCATCTTGAATTTTCATCATCCTCCTACCATGTTGTAGGTTAAAACCAAGTACAAAGCACTAGTATGATTAGGAATGACTCGGAGTCTGTCATGGATACCCGACTGTTCAATATTACATAAATTCATAAATGAATTACGGTAACCACTGTACCATTTCATTATTACAATGGGTAGTGATGCCCCAGGCAGATTTTGGAATAAGGCAGAATGCTAATTTGATTTGGGCCATGGGTGATAAGAGAACGTACCTAAAGGGCATGTAAGAATTCTTTACCTTTGTACTAGATAGCAACTGATAAGTTCATGCTTTTCTATTTATTGATAGTATCCTGTATGCAGATGTCATTTCAGGAGAAAGAAAGCCTAAATTAATTATATTCGTTTTCTAAAGCATTGTTTATCATAAACAATTTATATGTTACCTGCCGTAAAACAGTCTAGAGGAAATACATATTTTCAATCTATTTATTTTTTATTTTTTTGTACTACCAAAAGTCATACTCCGGTTTATGCTTCATAACCTTGACTGTAATGAAGTTATAGTCATTAAACATAGTTACACGAATGTATAAGAAAATAACTGTCAGACACTAACAAGCCTATATTACAAGGAAGAGGAAGTTAATAGAACACAATAAAGGATTAAAGGAGAAGTAGGGCCAAAGCATAGGATTTGTGATTCCTATTCAGCCAACAGTGGACTGAAGTCTGCTGTCGGCTGATGTTACTCAGCCAGTCCAGACTCTAGAGGGATCCCAACTTTCATTTTGGGATCCACCCAGATGCCTGAGCAGCAGGTGTGCTACTGGAAGACTGTGCCAGCCACTCTCACGCCCTCCTCCACACCCCAGCATTCAAGTGAGCACTGGAAGGGGAGAGCAGTGACTGACCAACACTGGCTCTCTGCTCACTCAAGATCGAGAACTGAGTGATCAGCGGTCTTTGATCGCTCAGTTCTTTGTCTTAGAGGTGGATGGGCACAGATGCAGCATTGGACTGATGTTGCATCAACCTAGGTATGTATGGTCGTTTGTTTTTAAATCCCACACTCTTTTACATGCATAAGATTTATATCATATTTGGTCTTAAACGAATCACAATTTCATTCTGTTTAATAATATTTTGGTTCTCAGAATGCAAATCCTTGTCACAAGAGAACATAGATGCATTTAGAATTGTCATTAGGGGTGCATGCTGAACATCATAAAACACTTCAACACCCCTTCATCACACTATAACTAGAACTATGAAAGGATGCGAAGAGTTATTTCTGAGAGCCAATGACTCAACCATATCCGAATGGACCCTGTAAATGAATTGGACTCTGCCAAAACCAAAAAACAGGTGGACTTTGCTAAGAATTTTATCTTTCAATCCCATTTATCTTACTTATTATCTGGTTTGCAATATTCTTTTCTGTTTATGTAAATATTTTCTTTTCTTTTATCAGAACAATATTTCAAAATCATTACGCTGAATCTCTGAAGGCTTTAACCAGAAATGAAAGGGGGGGGGGGGGGGATCTTATCCCAGCATGGGGCTTTATCTTCTGTTACATTGCTATCTGGGTATGCCAGCAAATATCACAGACTTTCTTATCCACTTCAGCCCCGAAAGATTTCACCCCCTTCCCGACCAGAGCATTTTTTGCAATTTGGCACTGCGCTATTTTAACTGACAATCGCACGTTCATGCAACTCTGTACTCATTACCCAAACAAAACTTGTTCTTTTTTTCCCCACAAATATTTCTTTTGATGGTATTTGATCACCTCTGGATGTTTTATTTTTAAGCCCTTGTACACACAGTCGGACATTCCGACAACAAAATCCGTCGGATTTTGCCTGACGGATTTTGTCCGAAACTTGTGTTGCATACACACGGTCGGACAAAGTTGTCGGAAAATCTGATAGTTCAGAACGTGTTGACGTTATTTCGTTACGACGGGACTACGTTTTGGTCTAGGAATTTGATCTGAGCATGCGTGGCACTTTGTCCGATTGGAATTCTCTACACACAATCAGTCCGATCGGATCATATTGTCGGAAAGTTTTATAGCCCAGCTCTAAAACTTTGTCCGTCGGATATTCCGATGGAAACAGTCTGATGGAGTCCACACACAGTCGGATTATCCGACAACACGGTCCGATCGGACATTTTCCGTCGTAATGTCCGACCGTGTGTACAAGGGCTTACGCTATAAACAAAAAAAAAAAAACAACATTTTTACTTTCTGCTATAAAATATATCCAATAAAAAAAAATAATGTAAAAAAATCTAATTTCTTTATCAATTTAGGCCAATATGTATTCTGCTACATGTTTTTGGTTAAAAAAAAATCTCAATAAGCGAATATTGATATGTTTGCGCAAAAGTTATCGTGTCTACAAATTATGGGATATTTTTTGTCATTTTTTTTTGGTTTTTACTATTAATGGAGGTGATCAGCGATTTCGAGCGGGACTGCCACATTGTAGCAGACAAATCTGACACTAAGTGATGCTTTTTGAGCACCAGGGACACCAATTCAGTGATCAGTGCTAGAATAATGCACTATCACTGAACTAATGACACTGGCAGGGAAGGGGTTAACATCGGGGGCAAGCAAAGTATTAAATGTGTTCCCTGAAAGTGCTTGCTAACTGTGTGGGGTATGGTTAGCAATAAACACAAGATCTCCGCATCTTCCTCTCTGACAGAACGGTGATCTGCCTTGTCTACATAGGCAGACCACCATTCCGCCTCTCTCAGTAGGGATCGCCGGGTGCTGGTGAACATCAGACCTGCTGATTGGCTCCCACTGTGTTCAATCACAGTGGGAGTGGGTCGCTGGTGGCATGTGCATGCACCCAGACCTCGAGGAGCCGTGACATACCTGTACATGATTTTGGTTAATTATCAAAACTGCAACAGCAGATGCTGTGAATAGTGCACGTTTCTATGGGGGTCCCTTAGGAGCACAGTTCATGTGGGTGAAAGGCCTCAGTTACAGCCAGAATACAATTTGGGATTTATACTTCACAACTGATCTGGGGTTGCTCTGGAATTCTTTGATGCTGTAGTGTAGAAAGACACAGAGAAGAATATATATACTTTTCACCCCACCTACCGTATATACTCGAGTATAAGCCGAGATTTTCAGCCTCTTTTTTGAGGCTGAAAGTGCCCCCTCGGCTTATACTCGAGTCGCCGCTGTCTGACTGCTCGATCAGCGTATCGAGCAGACAGACGGCGGACATTAATTTTCAAAAGCCGCGCCTCCTTCTCCGCCTCCGCCTGTGATAGGCGGAACACTGAATTTCCCAGCAGTCAGTGTTCCGCCTATCACGGACATCCGCTCATTCTCATACTACGGACGAGTATGAGAGGATGTCTGTGATAGGCGGAACACAGGCTGCTGGGAAATTGAGTGTTCCGCCTATCACAGGCGGAGGCGGAATTTTGAATTGTAGAATGGCCGCCGAGAAGAGCGGCGATCCATCGGCACGGGACGGAGGAGGCACGGCACGGCACGGGACGGAGGAGACACGGGACGGAGGAGGCACGGCACGGGGGAGGCACGGCACGGGACGGAGGAGGCACGGCACGGGACGGAGGAGGCACGGCACGGGACGGAGGAGGCTCGGGACGACGGCGGCTCGGGACGGAGGCTTGGGACACAGGTAGGCTGGACACACACACAAGGCTGCACGGACACACACACACACACACACACACACACACACACACACACACACACACACACACACACAGGGATGGATGGATGGATGGATGGATACACACACACACACACACACACACAGGGATGGATGGATGGATGGATGGATACACACACACACACACACAGGGATGGATGGATGGATGGATGGATACACACACACACACACACACACACAGGGATGGATGGATGGATGGATACACACACAGGGATGGATGGATGGATGGACACACACACAGGGATGGATGGACGGACACACACACAGGGATGGACGGACACACAGGGATGGACAGCCATGTCTCACCCTCGGCTTATACACGAGTCAATAAGTTTTCCAGTTTTTTGGGGGTAAATTGGGGGCCTCGGCTTATACTCGGGTCGGCCTATACTCGAGTATATACGGTACCTTCTGTGAACTGAAAATGAAAATCATTCTGAATTTTTATTTTAAGTTTTGTTGATGAGTGTTATAGGAGGCTTGGTTTTTTGATAGATGGCACACGAACAGTCTCAAACTTTTCTACCATTTGACTGCAGGGCACCTAAGGACTGCTTAGAAACATTGAGGTAGAGGACTCTATAATAACTGTATGTGGAAATCTGTATGCTAAACAAATGCAATGTTTAAGGCCTTGCAGTACACTCCTTCGTAATATTTGGCTAGTCTTTCCTGTCTTAAAGTGGTTTATATAGTCTAAAGTATGATCTCATAGCCTTCATTACCACACACACAATCCTGAAAGACCTTTCTCTTTATTTGTTTAGTAGAACACAGATTATGATGACAATAAGACATTCAGGGCTAGGATTTTTATGCCATGAAGTCATGCTCTCTGGCAGTCTAAGGTACTTTTGTTGATCTTCACTTTTAATGACGCTTTTCGTTCTGCTTGCAGTCTTTAACAATGCCTTTCACACCCCTTTACTGCCAACAAAAATTAAACAAATTAGATTTTTAAATTATTGTAAAAAAAGATTAAATGATGCATCCCTACATATAAAACATGGACAGGCAAAGATAAACAATGACATCTTACAGAGTGACAAGCCCTGTGTAATTACTGCAGCAGGTTGGTGGGCGGGGCTGGGAACTGGGTGCCCTGAAATTTACCTGATGCCACAGGTATTTTGATATGACCAAAAATCAGTTCCAGATACGGCAGGTTTAAATTGGGTGTTAGAGACTTTGTTTGAAACTAGCAACCCAATGTGTGGGGTTTAAAAAGTATCTACCCATACTTGGAAGATTCCCTTGAGTATAAGGCCTCATGAACACTGGACGTATTTCTGTTGCACCTAGGGGTGTTTGGCGTTTTTCTTTTCTGCCTCTAACCATGCCTGCATGTCAGCTTATGTGTTCATGCACACATAGGTGTGTAGAGTTTAGAGGCAGGACAAAAAACACCCATAGCCTGTGCGTCCAGGAGCGGCAGAGTTTTGGCAGAAAAAAAACAGTTAACGTGCCTAAGACCCCATTCACATCGGCTCGATTTGACAGGTCAAATTGCGTGTCAAAGAGGAGCCTATTGCTGGAGCTCCCCAATTAATGCAGCGCCACGCGATTTCCAAAAGTAGTTTCTGCACTATTTTTGGTGACTTCAGGGGCCATTTCAATAGATATCTGTGCATGAACCTACAGAGATGTCTTTCAAGTCACCCTCAAAGTCGGACAGATGAACCCGCCAATTTCAAAGCCGTGCTCAGTGTGAATGAGGGCTGAGCGCTCTCGTCCCATGAGGTAATCTCAGAAACAGAAAGACAACCAATGCTGTTGGATGCAGATTGAGTGGTGATATCTCCTATTTTTAACATTTTAGCCCAAAGCTGGATGTAGATGGCCATAGGTCTCTGTCCCAAAAGAACTACTAAACATTCAAATGCAACTACTATTATTATTGGAGAGCGCAAATACCACTTATATGTCAAACGTGAAATGGCCTTAAAGTCATTGTAAAAAACATGACAACCTTATTATAAAGTAAAATCCACTCATATTATAGTTTAGGAAGTAGCACTCAAAGCCAGCCCAATATGATGTAAAGCCAATCTCCCTTGTCCTGTGGCCAGCAGTGAGGGGTGTAGTAGCTGTAGCTGAATATACATGGACTCACTCACAAGGAGAAGATGGGAATTGACAAGGCAATTTTTGGCGCAAGTTCAAAGGCACATTGTAAGTTAATACAAAATTATTTATGGAATGGAATTAGCTGTAGTGTAGCATTCCAAATGACTCCATTCAAAACAAAATGAAAAGTGTTAAAGAAGCTCTCCAAAAACATTTGCATCAAAACTGGTAACACAACAATTATAACCTTTTTAGTGAAAAAAACTATTGCTGTTAAATGTAGAATAATGCCTCAATCTGAAAGGGTATGAGGGGGGAGGGGCGGGTACCATCATCCTTAGACTTAAAGTGATGAAGGAATGGAGGATGTCAAGAGCTACTCCAAAAAATGCCCAATGAAAAAAAGTTATTGTTTACGGACTATCTCGGTACCCAGGGAATGGACAAATAAGTATAAAAGTATTATTTTATTTTAAAGAACAAGAATTTAAACACATTAATACAAACAATATATAAAAAATTGGTTGCATGCTATATTAGGATGATACAAACTATGCAATAGGAACCCCACAACATAGTGGAGCCTCAGAAGATGTAGGTCCAAAGCGTGATCCTCTACATGTTTTGCAAAATGATTTGCTTCTTCAGGAGGAGTTGACCTCTATAAAGAGATACAGTCTTACAGTTAAACATTCTTATGTGGTAGAAGAAGTTATGCTAACCATCACAAAAAATAATAAAATAAACTATCAATTTGGAGTATTTATGGTCGGGCTTGGCTTACCGATGGAAACCCGATTAGGGGTCACGGGCGGCACAGATTGGGACACCCAAAAAATGGGTTATCCCCCCACGGGGAACACGGGGGCAGGGCAATGAAAGGATGCAGTAACTGGAGAAAAACGTATTCAAATTATATATGAGTGATATATATGTGGGTTTAAAAAGTCGCAAATGGAGAGGGGGGAGAAAGGGGTTTGGAAAGGGGGAGTATAATAAATATATGCAGGCGCAGCGACCAAAAGGTCCACTACTGCACTTGCCATCATATAGGGGGGGGGCATCATAAGGTGTGCTATGACAAAAACAGTCCTACCTTGCAATGTTGGATTATGGTTGTGTCACCGGATTGGCGGCCATCTTCTCTCCCCCCCTCTCTTCCTCCCTCCCTCCCCCCCTTTCAATATACTTTCCCCCCTTCCTTCCTCCTTCCCCTTCTTTCCAACCCCTTTTCTCCGTTTGCGACTTTTTAGACGACATATATACAAATCATATATCATTTTAATACATTTTTTTCAGTTACTGCATCCTTTCAGTGCCCCCCCATGCCCTCAAACTGTGCCGCCCGTGACCCCTAATTGGGTTTCCATCGGTAAGCCAAGCCTGACCATAAATACTCCAAAGTACCAGTTTATTTTATTTATTATTTTTTTTATGATGTTTAGCATAACTTCTTCTACCACATGAGAATGTTTAACTGTAAGACTGTATGGCCGCGTACACACGGGCGGACTGTTCGCCCAACTTTGTCCGTCCAACAGTTTCGGCAAACAGTCCGCTCAAAATTAGCATGGACGGACATGGCCACACACGACGAACGAACAGTTTGCTGAAACCGTGCGCGATGACGTGAACGGCACGTACGACGGGACGAAAAATACGACGTCCTATACACTGCATTATAGCTTTCGGCGTGAAAATCCTTTCTGAGCATGCGCGCAACTTTGTTTGACAAACAAGCCTACACACGGGCGGACTGTTCGCTCAAACAAGGTTTCAGCGGACAGTTTTTCGGAAATTCCGAAAAACCTTGTCCGTCCAACTGTCCGCTGAAACTGTCCGCTGAAAGCCCACACACGAGCGGACTGTCCGCCCAAACACTGTTCAGCGGACAAGGTTGGGCGAACAGTCCGCCCGTGTGTACGCGGCCTATCTCTTTACAGATGTTTAAGGTCAACTCCTCCTGAATGACCCCAGATGACGTCTTTTGAGGACGAAACGCATCGGAACTCCTACTGCAGCTCTATTTTTATATGATATAAGCGCTTAATTCATTGGATACATGTAAGTTCATTACTTATTTTATTAAAAAAAATTTAAACGGATTTACACTATTGTGGCCCTCATTTTCTTTCTGTATGAGTTCTACAATGTGCGTTGGAGTTTAAAGCGGAAGATTTTCCCATCGTTTGAGTACCTGGTTGAAAATTCCCTGGAGAGTCTTTTATGTTGGATAGCTCTATACAAGAGTGTTCAAAAGCCTGATTGATCCTTCGAATGTATATTCGTTTGGATCCATTCAATTTGGTAAGCTTACATCCTATTTGGTGATGGAAATGCCACAGGGTGCCTGCATGTGGTCTTCATAAGAAGAAGGTGGATGGTTCTTTCCCTCTCACGTGTGGATTGGATTTAATTTAAATCGAATAATAGACTTTTTTTGTATATCATTTATTGATTTTTTTGGACTTTTTCACATTCACTATATATTTTTTCACGAATCTATGCAAGTGTGGTGCAGTCTGAGAAGCATCATTGAATGTCATTTAATTTTGACACTTATATAATAATGTTATATCACTAAGTAGTTATAAACAGGTTACTTTTCTTTTTTATAGCGCTACACTATAACTTAACATTTGCAACTCCTCCTGAAGAAGCAAATAATTCTGTCAAACATTTAGAGGATCACGCTTTGGACCTACATCTTCTGAGGCTCCACTATGTTGTGGGGCTCCTAGTGTGTAGTTTGTATCATCTTGTTATATCGTGCAACCAATTTTTTATATATTTGTATTAATGTGTTTAAATTCTTGTTCTTTAAAATAAAATTATATTTTTATACTTAAAGTGATACTAAATGTACCCTTTAAGAAAAAAAAAAAACAAACATGTCATACTTACCTCCACTGTGCAGCTCGTTTTGCACAGAGTGGTCCCGAACCTGCTCTTCTGGATTCCCTCAGCGGCTCTCTCGGCTCCTCCCCGCATTAGACAACCCCCTGGGAGAAGCGCTCTCCCGGGGGTTACCTTGCGGGTGCACTCTCAAGTCCAGCATTCGGCGTGCATAGACACCGAATGCAGGACTCGACCCTGCCCCCGGCGACCACGTCATTAGATTTGATTGACAGCAGCGGGAGCCAATGCCTGCGCTGCTATCAATCTATCCAATCAACAGCCGAGAACTCCCTAACTGAGAGATGGCATGATTGAGGGTTCAGGTAAGTAAAACCGGGGGAGGGGGGATCACTGCCAGGTGTTTTTTCACCTTAGTGCATAAGATGCATTAAGGTGAAAAAACACTTACCTTTACAACCCCTTTAATTGTCCATAACCTAGGTAACGAGATAGTCCATAAACAATTACTTTTTGTTATGGGGCATTTTTTGGAGTAGCTTTTGACATCCCCCATTCCTTCATAACTCTTGCTGTTAAATGGATGGTTTCATATGACCCTCAGTCAGTTACATATGAATAAAATACTAAAAGTACATGAGTTTTGCTCCACCTCCTTAGTATATTTTTGCAGAGCAGGTCTGTTAGGAAAAAGGTTTTGCTTCCATGATGCAATAGGTACATGTTTGCACCAAGAGTTACTTGGTATCTATGTACCCCAAGAGTCTCAATATGCAATGCTTGTTATCAGATCGAACATTGAAGCTCTAGCACACCCCATCCTTCTTTCCCCCATGTAGGGTGCTAAACCTCTCTCACCAATAGAGGTGAAGTGATTGAGGTGAGCACTAGGAGCTCAAAGTTAAGATCTGCATATTCTGCGCTCCGGTATCTGTGGCTTGCAGAGAACTTTAGAAATGAATAAAAGGTATGTGCAGACACCTAATGGTTTGATTTTAGCCCCTGGGCAATCGTTTTATAGGTTAGATTAAGTATATCCACACTTCAAGTATATTAAGTAGACAAAGACAGAAAAAAGAAAGTAAATGAGATGAGGGAATTGCGTCCTTCTTGTGCTCATATAATACCATCTATGGTGTGTTCCTTACTGCAGTTGTAACCCAGAATGTTCAACATCCAGCACGCTCTGTTACTGGTGAAGGAATGAATCAACTTTCCAGTAATTTTTAAATCATTCTGGCTTTTTCTCTTGAATTCCTATTTATTTACGTGATGGAAAATTGACCTTCACTACTTAAGTTTTCTGTGCAGATACTTTGGGAAGATGGGACTCTAAAAATACTGACATTGCTTGTTTTGGGGCTCAGCCATGATTCATTAGAATACAGCAGATCAACAAAGGAGAGTGAAATCACTCAAGTATAATTCATACAATACAAATTGTATTGCTCATGAGAGGGCCATATATGGAGAGGTCACAATAAATGACAGGTGGTGAGAGATCTGCCCAAACACAATGTTGCAATTCCACAAACTGATGCCATTTTTCCACAACAACTTGGCGATATCTTACAAGAAGACAAATGATGAAATGCTTCTTCCCGTTCCCATGTAGAAAAGTGAATAATCAATGAAATTACAAAGTTTGCAATATGTTGTGACATGCGGCTCAAATTGTTGGCATCTCTTTTGAATGCTGAAATGTACCCAAAGACTACAGATATGTTAAGGGAGTGGCAGGATACAGCAGGATCTATGTACGATGTGAGTAGTATATTTGCTTGTGTAACCATGTTACAGGGACCAAAGACACAAGACAAGAAGTTGGACAACACAATTCCTACAAAATGAATGTATCCTCTTTGGAAGTTTTATTGTTTTATTATGGAACACTGAATCACAAGGGATTTATTTGTGCCATTTGGCAACAATCAGTAGAAATAGACTTGTGTCAAAGTAAAAAGGGATCTCTATATAGTCCAAAATGCATACAGAAGAACCAGTGCCACTACCCATTCAACACACTGATGATAGAGCTCCCAGGTGCTCGATCCACAGTCGTCAGCTGAACAGATAATGTAGAAAATGATCCAAACCCCAGTAGTTGCTCTTAAGAAATCTTGATTTTATTCGGAAACCGCATTGTGCAAACACAGATAAAATTATTTGAGGCGTTTCAGCATATAAGGCCTTAGTCATAACCCATGACAATTATGACTAAGATCTTATAGGATGAAACGCGTCAACTAATTTTAATCTGCGTTTGTACACTATGGTTTCCAAATAAAACGAAGATTTCTTAAGAGCAACTACCGCTGTGTGTACCATCTTTCTACATCTCTACAAAGTGATGACCCCCTGACTCCTGGACATACCCATTGAGAGTCCACTGATTCTAACCGCTTATGTCTCCAATATCCTGTATACTGATGGTCCCTGGACCAGACCATGCCTTTTTCATATTTTTCTATGTATGTACACCAGATGTTAATTTCTCAGCATGTGCATAGCTGTATATCATCGTTATGGAGTCGTCAATTGTTACCTTTGACTCTCTCTCTTTTATTGTATTCTTCTTGAAACGCTATAAACGCATATTCAACCTAATTATAAAAGAAAAAAATGTGCTAAAAAATAATTCTCAATAAAGCAGCAAGCCTCCTGCGAAATATACACAGTCAATAGATATGGTAATAAATAGAGCTGCGCTACTCCCAATCAAACAATAAAAATGATGAAAATAGTGAAATACTCACAAATGGTATTTTATTATCATAATAAATCATTATGACTACAATATAAACAGTGAGACTCAAGTCCAAGTTAAATAGAGTGTCCTTCCAAATTCTTAAAATGTCCTTCCACAATAATTAGCATCCACCACCACATGATGAAAGTGCAACCTCCACTGCAAGAAATGCGCTCTTATCAGGGGATGGGGACCTCCTATTACAGAAGGTCACAATCGCTTGTGGCTAATACCCAGCCAGGGCCTTTATCCAATGAAGGGGATATCCAAATGGCACCTCTCACCAAGTATATATTCCATAGACCAGGGCACGGCTGTACTCATGTAGGGCACTAGGTCCAGAACCTTCCACAGGACTTGGAGTGACGAGTTCCTCACTCAGCGTGTTACTATGTGGAACCTAAGGGGTTGGTCTTCTGCATTGTGTAAAAAGACTGATGGCTTGGTGCCAAATACCACATACCTGAATATACATATTGAACTTAAATGGGGCTTTGGAAGCTAGAGGTAGGGTAAAGGTTAAAGTGGTTGTAAGCCCTTACATATACCCAGTGAAATGACTAGCCTCAGGCAACATACAGAGATGAAACAAATTTTCCAACATAAGTTGTACCTGTTTATCCGTGGTCCTTTTTTCTCTACAGCTGCTCAAAGTACAAAATTTATACAGCTTGTCTGGACTTTCAGAAATCAGGAGTGGGGAGCTAAAGTTAAAGCGGGATTCCACCCTAAAGTGGAACCTCCGCTGATCGGATCCCTCCCCCCCTCCGGTGTCACAATTGACACCTTTCAGGGGGGAGGGGGGTGGAGATACCTGTCAAAGACAGGTATTTTAACCCACTTCCGGGCATAGACTCCCGTGGGAGTCTACGCCATTTCCTGCCCTGCCGCGCTGTCTGCTGGGACACACACGGGTCCCAGTGACAGCGCGGAGATTTCCTATTGCGCGGCGCGGCTCTCGCATGCGCAGTAGGGAACCGAGAAGTGAAGCTGATTCGCTTCACTTCCTGATTCCCTCACCTAGAATGGTGGTGACAGCAGCCGAGGGCCGAGCGATCGATCGGCCTCGGCTGCCGGCATCGCTGGAACCCGGGACAGGTGAGTGCCCATTTATTAAAAGTCAGCAGCTGTAGTATTTATAGCTGCTGGCTTTTAATATTTTATTTTTTGGTGGAATCCCTCTTTAAACTCTGTAGAGCTCAGTGAGAGCTGATTGCACACAACCCCTTCACCCAGCAACAGAGCTGAGGCTGTCAATCACAAGCAGTGTGCTGAAGCTCCTTCCCCTGTCACCTTTTTATCTCTTGGTGTCAGGAAAATTTGTCAGATGTGACACATGCAGATAGCAGTGGAGCAAGGCGTCAGACAGAAATTACACTTGATGTTCTGGACTGAAACAAGTACACACTATAGAAGGATGTGCTATGTTCATATTTCAAGTCCGAGTTTACAACCACTTTATGGTAAAGGGTAAAGGTCTAATCACCAGCATTTCCTGCAGTCTCTGTGAAGGTGATCTTCTCCCCATTACGATTTTACCCTGTCTTGTTTTGCAGTGCAATTGTAGCCATCATAGTTTTGATCAGGGTTTAGCTCATTTACCTCCTAATTAACTGCTGATCTGATGACTGAGGAGGGAGTAATCAAGAAGCAGCAAGATAGTTGGAGGAAGCAAAGTTCCACAGATAGGATAATGAAGAACCTGGGAAATCTTTGCACTGCAGGTCCTCGTCTGCAGCTCCTTTTCATGCATGGAGAACATTTAGCAGCACACAGTGGTTGTATCACCAAATCTCACTACAAATCTTGTGAAAGTAACAGTCACTGGCACAATGCCTTCGTTCTCTTACAATAAATATACAGCCATGAAACACAGGAGTGCCTAGGTAAAGTCACATGTCAGAAGTGCTCTGCTATTTTTCAGGGGAAATTCAAGTCCAAAGAGGTTTTTGAGGGTACTGTTTAGGTAAAGTTAACATCCCTAGAAGATAGTACATTTTCACTTTTTGAATTCATGTTTAAATTACATACATAGACTTGCATAAGACCCCTTTCACACTGCAGCGCTGCTAAAGCGCCGGTTGTTCTTACAATGCTTTAGCGGTGCTTTTCGGGCGCTAGCAGGTTGGATTTTTTAAGGTCACGAAACAACATGACCTTAAAAAAAAAAAAGGAAAAAAAAACAATTTCGTGGTGCTTTCAAAGCGCTTTTCAATGGGCAGGGGCATCGCTTCCAAGCTGCCCCAAAGATGCTGCTTGAAGGACTTTTCCTAAAGTCCGGCAAGCGCACTGCCCGAGTGTGAAAGCATTCATTGCACAGAATGGGAGGCAGTTTTCAAGAGCTTTTTATAGAGTATTTCTAAAGATAAAACGCCTGTAAAGTTCAGAACACCTAAGGGGGGGGGAGGTCACAACTAGAATTTGAAATGTAGGTCCCAAATACGAGGCATAATTTATAACATCATTCTAATTCACAGTGTGGCCACTAAATACCAAAGGTCAATGCATTGATAGGACGTGATCAATTGCAGTAATATCCATCTAAAGCCACTTTCCTTCATTAATAAGGGAATTTTTCCGAGAAGTCGGCAGAATTCTCACTAGAACCCTTCTAATAAAAATAACTAATATATTCAAAATCTGAAAGTTAACACAAGCTCAGCCAATTTACTTCTTGGAACCCCAAACCCTATGCACCACTTGTTTAATAAAAATACCATATGTGTTTGCAGATGTATGGTATGTCCAGCTGTGTCTATTGTTCTGCGCCTGACAGTGTGTTATAAACTACATGTTGAAGGACACATTTTAAACCAGTTCCCAATACAATCACCCGCAAGATTAAATACAATCTCATTACAACATACAACTAAATACACATTAATCTTTCTGTCTTCCCTCTCTGAAAAAAAATAAAAATACATCAAAAGACGACGTGCACATTTTGAGTCCCATCACACCAAGCAGGTTGCTGATCTCTGCTTCTGCGATAATGTTCCACAAACATATCAATTGAGTCTCACTTGGTGGAATTGTCCGGTTCAGTGGAAAATGTTCCCACAACATCAGGGACTTGATTTAAATATCAGCTCAGTTGCAATAAACGAAGTTTAAACTAGCCCATTAAAATGTCTTGCAAGGCCCAACAGTCATAAATCTCAAATGCTTGAACTCAAATGGTCATTTTGTCAGCCAAATGCAACGGAGAAATATTTCATGGGCTGTGTATGTCAAAACACATCAGCTTGTCTTACAGTAAATGTTCTATGTATCTTTTGTTATCCAAGTGTACCTGTTGCTTAGTAGAAAACTTCATGCTGCAGAGGAAACATGAAGGAAAGGAACACGTTGTGGTTAGAGTTTTATAAATAATCAAGTTTTTGCCATATTTTGAAGGATAATGTTAAAAAGACCAGTACTAAAAATGATATTTCCGTCATCCACAGTCAATCTCCTTGCAATATTTTCCAAGTCTGTTCCTGAATATCTACATTGAGCGTGTTCCCCCCTACAGTTGTGTCCCATCTCTTCCAGTTGCATTCCCCATAATATTAAATAAATAAAATAGAATGGGACCCCCCCCCCCCCCCATATAATGGTTACAGCACAATATAAGAACAGATATCACACTGGTAACTAATCAATGATTTTCAGGGGAATATATCAAAATTGGAGCAGTTGTGCATGGCAACCAATCAGCTTCTTTCATTTTCAACACTTGAATGGTTGTCATGTACAGGTGCTCTAGATTACTGAAGTCTAAAGAGACTTGCATGGACAGAAAGCACCTATGAAATAAACTTTGCCTGGACATTCAAAAGTAACAGCCTGAAGTAATGCAAAAAACGTGAAGACTACGGTGATAAAACAGCAGTTAGGACATGTAACTTTATTCACATACAGTAGAACCATGGGTGTACGCAGGTAGGGGCAAGGGGGGTCAAGTGCCCCCCCGGAATCAGGGATTGGATCTTAAATTCAGCACAGTTGTGCCGCTATTGGGGTGTGGGCAGCCCGCACCTGGGTGCCACCCACCAATAGGGCGTCACCATTAAGGTGCTGTCAAGCCCCTCCATCAGTGTAGTTTAACATTGGGCACTTTTCCCTGCTCAGTCCAGCACAGAACCCGGCGACACTGTGACAGGAGAAAGGCGAGCTTCGGGCTATCAAACGTTTTCCCCGCTCACCCCCTCTTTCTCCTGTCAGGGAAAAGAGATGGTGGCTCTTACCAGGTTCCCTGCCCAGCTTCCTGCCTGCTCCATTCGTTTCCTATTGGCCTTAATTAACGGCCTCTCAGAGTTAAACAACCGCCCTGTAGCCGATAATTGGCTATGGGCCGGTTGTTAAGTGGTTAATCTGGCATTTCCATGATTCATGACTGTGAGCCATTCTCTGCTCACAGCTGACAACTGTCAAAAAACAAACCAAAAAAATAAAAAATTAGGAAGCCTGCTAAGTTTATCACAACATTGCTCAGGCTGAGATAAAAAGAAACAATGTTTGGTACTTTTAGATCAAAGGGATGAACCTTCCTCTGAAAATGAGGGCAGTTTAACCACTTAAAGAATAAGCCTTTTTCTGACATTTGTTGCTTACAAGTTAAAATCAGCATTTTATGCTTAAAAATTACTTAGAACCACCAAACATTAGATATATTTTTACTAGAGACCCTATAGAATAAAATGGTGGTCATTGCAATAGTTTGTCACACTGTATTTGCACATTTTTTGGGGAGAAAATACACTTCAATAAAAAAATAAACAGTAAAGTTAGCCCAATGTTTTTGTATAATGTGAAAGATGTTATGCCATGAGAATCGTGGTCTTTATTCTTAGCAAATAGTTATTCTTCTTTTATCCAGAATCGTGCAGCTCTACCCCAGAGGACCCTGATTTGGGAGACCAGTAAATATTTAAGGGATCTAGCCGTTAATGAATGGCAGCAATCCGAGGAAGCCAAGTCATTTAGGCTACTTTCACACTGGGGTGTTGGGGGTGTTGGAGGTAAAGCACTGATTTACCGTCGTTTTTGTGGCCCTTTTTGCCTGCTAGCGGCCTACATACAAAGAATTTGGTAGACAACGAAAATTTGGAGTATGCATTATTTTGACTTGTGACTAGAACACTGATGTGTTTAACACACTACATTTGGTTTTAGAAATGGCTCCATACCTCCCAATTTTCTGAGCACATTTCTATCTGAAAGATTTAATAGGCAAAGGTCACACAGATCCTTACACAAAAAAACAACTGGTTAAACCCACAAGTTTTTTTTGCACAATTAGTTTCTACGCTGGATTTTCAAAATAACATACAATTAATAATCAAATAAATAAGAGGTTAAGAGCAGTATAAGATGTTTAGTACTTAAAAGGAGAAGTTCGGCCAAAGCTTGTTTGGCTGCCCTTCTCCTGTGGATCACAGGAGTGCAGTTCGTTCTGTACTCTGTCACAGAGCCAGTCCAAGCTTGGGCAAGATTGCTACAATGAAGTTGGGATCTGCCCACACGCCTGAATGGGCACTTGGCTCAGCCTCTCAACGAGCCGCTGAGAGCCTGAGCCGGTCGCTCCTGACAGTTACCAGCACTCTGCACAGGGAACTGTGAGAACCGTGCGATCAGTGGTATTTGATCGCTTGGTTTTCAGTATAAGAACTGGCGGGGGCCCGATGCTGCATCCAACTAGGTAAGTATGATTCAGAATAAAAACCCAACCCCATTCTTCCCTTTTAAGTAGTAAGTTTGTTAAAGGAGGTCTATACATCACACTATAAAGAGTGACATCAGAGGAGGAAGAAAAGACAGTGGGATTTGGTTTTAAAGGAGGAAAAGTATTGAGATATTGTACAACTTGCAGGAGTGCAATGCATTGTTTCCAAATGCCAGATACCACATATTTAACTTGATACTGAAGATCATTATTTTTATGAGCAATTCGGTTTTATATGTTAAATTTAAATATATAGAAAATTAAAAAAAAATTGATTTTTATTTCTTATGCATGGTTCCCCGGTGGAACATATGAAGTCCCAAATATTCACCCTTGCTTTTCTCTCTTTGGGTAGCCAAGTGTTCTACTTCTATTGTATTTTAGGGATGGTGTCCACTGAGAAATAGATTGGTGTATACAGGGCACTTCCACATAACTTATAGAGAGGAAAAGTCCTACCAAATGAGCTACAGTCAAAAGCTATGAGCTCTTCTCCAATACCGTGCATACAAATACAGCCTGTACTCCATTCACACCTAGGCACATGAAGTTAAGACATTTATAGAGTAAATTGTTACATGTATATATGCTTTTTACATGCCAACACATCATTTAACACAAACACAAGCTTTTCAGAAAGTCTTGTGACTACTGTGCCGAGAGACTGTTAATGTTTGTGTGGAAAAGCTAAAAAAAATAAAAAATAAAAAAAATTCTAATACGTGTGAGTAACGCACACACAACACAAAAATGTTTTATAGTTTGGACGTGAAACCATTCTATTCCCATTCCATATATGCGCCAGTAAAAATAATCTCTAAAAACAAGATTTCTATTCTTGCTAAGATATAAATCCCAGCTTTATACAGACAGTGACTGAAGCCCTGGCCCAAAGAGCCACTGAGCCTTCCAGAATGTTCTGAATATTGCTTCCAGGTAATGGACTCCTAATCATTTTCATCATCAAGGAAATTGGAATGTAAGAATGCACAAATACAAGCAGATGTCTGCTAAAAGCGTGTAGTCATTTTGTATTTCCGTTATTTATTAAGATTAGGGGAAGAAAAAAAATTTAGTTTTTTTTTTTTTGGTCAAGAAAATATGAAAATATTGTATCATTTTGTTCAGCAGGGAAAGCATTAGGCTTTTCCCATGGTTTCTTCTTTCATTTTATAGGATGTTGTTCTTTACTCCTAATCAGATGGCCAAATTGAAAGTTTCAATCATCCAAAAGCAGCCTCAAAGCAGGTACTGTCTGACGTGCTGTCTTCTAAGCCCTTGTACCCCTTGAAGCCCTTGACATTCGGACAACCAAATTCGTTGGATTTTGTGCGACAGATTTTGTCCGAAACTGTTGCATACACACGGTCGGACAAAGTTGTCAGAAAATCCGATCATTCAGAACGTGATGACTTTATTTCATTACGACGGGACTACGTAGCCAATAGCTTTTGTCTAGGAATTTGATCTGAGCATGCGTGACACTTTGTCCGATCGGAAATTCTCTACACATGATCGGACAAAGTCCGATCGGATCATGTTGTCGGAAAATTTTATAGCCCAGCTAGAAAACTTGGTCCACCTGTACATGGTGGTCCTTCAGATCCCTGGCAAACGCCCTTAAGGCTTCCCAGATTGCCTGCAACTCCCTCCAATTGGCCGACCTCTGGGACTGTGTCTTCCCCCAGCATCCTTGGGCTACTTTCGACCCCAAGTGGGCCCCCCAGCCCCAAGCACTGGCATCCGTGGTGATGCGAACAGACACTGGAGGAGACCACCATAGACCCCGTACTAGGTTCTCCTCCCTCTTCCACCACCAAAGAGACCTTCTGGTCTTTGAGGATAGATGGATAGTCTCGTCCAGGGACTCTTGTGTCCCGTCCCAGCTGCTCAGAATATTGGCCTGGAGGCACCTGAAATGAGCTCTTGCCCAGGGAACTGCAGGGATTGTTGCCACTAATAGGCCCAACCCTGCCATAGCTGATCGGATGGAAATTGTCCGATTGGACTGCAAGAAGGTTACCATCTCTTTCACCATTTCCACTTTTTCCCCTGTGAGGAAGACTTTCTGTGACACTGAATCCACCAGAAAACCTAGATACTGTATGGCCTGTGTTGGTATCAAGTGCGACTTTTCTTCGTTTACCAACCACCCCAGCCTTTTTAGGCAAGAGATGGCTACCCTCAGATCTCCCTGCAGTTGGAGCTTTGAGGGGGCGAAGAATAAAAGGTCGTCTAAGTATGGTATGACAGCGATCCCTTTCAGCCTTAGGGGAGCCAACGCTTCTGCCAGGACCTTGGTGAATATCCTGGGGGAAGAAGACAGACCGAATGGCAGAGCCCTGAATTGGAGGTATCGAATCTGACTTCCCCAAAGAATCGGTATCCTCAAATACTTTTGAGAGTCTTCTCGAATCGGGATGTGTAGATACGCGTCCCTTAGATCAAGAGAGGCCATGAAACAATTTGGAGGGAGTACTGGTCTCACTGTAAACATTGTTTCCATCCGGAATTTCTTGTAAGTTACCCACTTGTTCAGTAACTTCAGATTCAAAATCAACCGGAATTTGCCTGACGGTTTCCTCACTACAAACACGTGCGAATAGAAACCGTGGCTTATTTCTTGTGGCGGGACTGGCACTAGAACCCTCTGGTCTATTAAATCGCCAATTTGCGACAGCAAAGCTGTCGCTTTCTGGGGATCCTTGGGAGGCTTGGTCAGACACATCCTTGTAGGTGGGATGTCCTCGAACTGTATTTTGTAACCCTCCCTGATGACCCTCAGAATAAAAGAATTTGGGGTAGCGTTTTCCCACTGTGGGAGGAACTGCCCCAGTCTCCCCCCCCCACAGGAACCAAGTCACTGGGATTTAGTGTTTTTTTTAGAAGAGGAAAAGAGATTGCCTTTCTGTTTTCCTCCCATCCACTGTTTCTTAGGGGTTGACTCCTTAGAGGTCTGTCCTTGTGACTGTCCCTGCCTTTGAGGACGAAAAAAGCGTTTACCTGTAGTCTTTTTAGATTTGACAGGAAAGGCCTTCTTCTTGTTCGCAGTACGGTCCAGGACTTTCTCAAGATCCTGCCCGAACAAAAGGTCTCCCTCAAAGGGTATGCCACATAACCTCACTTTTGAGGCCGAGTCTCCTGACCAAGACTTCAACCAAAGTGCCCTGCGAGATTAATTTACGAGGGCAGCGGTCCTGGCTGACAATTTAACAGACTCTGCAGAGGCATCTGCTATATAACCTGCTGCTTTATGTAGCATAGGAAGGGAATCCAGAATTTCCTTTCTGGAGGTCCCCCCTTCCAAATGGCCTTGTAATTGTTCCAGCCAGACCTCCAAGTTGCGAGCCACTATTGTCGTGGCCATTGCAGGTTTTAAATTATTCATGGTTACTTCCCATGACCTCTTCAGCAGTACCTCCATCCTTTTATCCATGGGTTCCTTAAGAACACCCATGTCCTCAAAGGCGAGGTCTGTTGATTTTGCACACTGGAAAAAAGCTGCGTCTACCTTGGGCACTTTGTTCCAAACACAAGAGGGGTCCTCGCTGAAGGGGAATCTCCGCTTCATACTTTTAGGAAAAAATAGCTTTTTCTCTGGCTCATCCCACTCTTTTTTGATCGAATCTATCAGTGTGCTATGAACCGGAAAGACCCTAACTGAATCTGTCTTTAGGGTCTGAAACATCCGGTCATGCAAGGACAGGGAGACTGGCTCTTCTCTTAATTTCGAGCGTCTCATAAATCACCCCCAGTAAGGCATCAACCTCCTCGAGTGAGAGCCTGTATCTGGGAGAGCTTGACCCTTGAACAGGAACATCTCTGGATGATGCCGCCTCATTTAGGCCATCCAGAGAATCAAATTCCTCCTTCCCTGATTCGTCACCTTCCACTGGGGTGGAAGCAGAGGGAACTGCGGCTGGTTTTGGGGTTTCAAGGTTCTCTAACATTGCTTTGATGGACTCCATTTCTTTCTGTACTCCAGAAATCAAATCCTTACAAGCTCCCGTAGCTTCCTTATAGACCAATTTGTCTATGCATGGTTTGCAAAGGGGCTTAGACCATCCTTCTTTTAATTTACTCATACATGAAGGACATCTCTTCTTCCCCCCTGACCTCTCTGGTTCTTTGGGCAGAGCCTAAAGCAAGAGAAGGAGAGAAGAAGGAAGGGAAGAACAGACAAGCTAACGTCAGCGAAACCTTAGCAAAATAGGACGCCTTCACCAAACACCTATGTGCACCCCACCAACCGCTAACAGGATTCGCAAGACTCTTTAGTCCGGATCCTGTTTGAGAGAGGGAGGGAGGAAAAACACACCTGGACCATTTCAGAATGCCTTTGCATTGATTAGTCCATCACCCCCCCCCCCTCTCTCCCAGCCCTGTAGGTACAAGACACCTCTGTGTTTGCCTACCTGAGCTGGTTCGGCTCCACTGCCACTCTCCACTGCATCCATATTCGATCGGAATCTTGCCTAACTACCTGGAGGCTTTTCCCTTCATAAGAGATGCAGCACGAATGTTATGTGGCCGGGGCTTTTTAAAATAGCCGCCAAGGTCCCGAACATCCACGCTCGCCGCGCGACCCTGAACCGGTAGTGGATTGCCGGAAGTCCTCTATCCTCCTCCTGCTTTCCACAGGCCGGAACTCTATGCCTGTGCCCGCCCCCCACCTGACTTTGCGCCCAATTTTGAACCTATTGTCAGGCGGGGAAACTACAGCCCTCCCCGGGCTTCAGAAGGAGAACGCCGGTTCGTAGCTGCTGTCAACCCGACTGGAGGACTTCAGTTGTCTGTTACCAACAACAGGTACCCAGAACTCCTTCCCCGTCTCTTATGGGCTATCCCACCGTCAGGGGAAGGAGAGCTCCTGATCCAGCCTCCTCCTCCGGTGGAGGAAACACAAAGACTGAAGGGGAAGGGACGGAGACCACCCTTTAAAGATCTGGTTTGTGTTTCCTGCCTCTGGAGGTGGAGCCTATCTCTCTAGTGCTGTCCTAGACAGACGACTAGAGAAAAAATGTTTTTCTTATTTTACTTTTTATTGTTACACTGTTTTTTAAAAATAAATAATCTGTCACTTTTATTCCTATTACAAGGAATGTAAACATCCCTTGTAATAGAAAAAAAGCATGACAGGAGCTCTTAAATATGAGATCTGGGGTCAAAAAGACCTAAGATCTCATATTTACAATAAAATGCAATAGAAAATGTCATTTAAAAAAATAAAATGCCCCTTTAAGAGCTATGGGCGGAAGTGATATTATGACGTTGCTTACACCCTGCAGTGTCATGGAGATGGGTGGGCCATCTTCCCCTTACTCGTCTCCAGGTCAGCCCAGGGGACAGAAGCGACTGCCTCCGCCACTGCCGACGGCTCCGTAAGCGGCAGAGGGCACTGGATCGTGGCAGGGGCACCCTCTCCCGCCATAGATAAAAGTGATCTCATGGCCAATTGCTGCAGAGACCACTTTTATCTTGTACCAGACCGCTGACCAAACACGGGGATACCAGGGTTATGGCAGCTGCTGCCATAACAACGATATTCATCCCCAAAGTAGGGACGTACATCGGCGTGCGGGTGTCCGGAAGTGGTTAGCAAGGCCCTTACAAGCCATACCATTAGGATATGTAGTAAGTTTTCATTTTAAAAGGCTCCTCGTTCTCTTCTTTCTGTAGATACTCTTCCTACAGTGCCTTGCAAAAGTATTCACCCCCTTGGCTTTTTACCTATTTTGTTACATTAGAGCCTTTAGTTCAATGTTTTTTTTAATCTGAATTATATGTGATGGATAAGAACACAATAGTCTAAGTTGGTGAAGTAAAATTTGAAAAATATATAGATAAAACTATTTTTCAGAAATAAGAAAAATGATAATTGGTATGTGCGTATGTATTCACCCCCTTTGTTATGAAGCTCATAAAAAGCTCTGGTGCAACCAATTACCTTCAGAAGTCACATAATTAGTGAAATGATGTCCACTTGTGTGCAATCTAAGTGTCACATGATCTGTCATTACCAAACACTGCCATAAAGACCAAGGAACTCTCCAAACAAGTAAGGGACAATGTTGTTGAGAAGTACAAGTCAGAGTTGGGTTACAAAAAAAATATCCAAATCTTTTATGATTCCTAGGAGCACCATTAAATATATCATAACCAAATGGAAAGAACATGGCACAACAGCAAACCTGCCAAGAGACGGTCGCACACCAAAACTCACGGACCATGCAAGCAGAGAGGCAGCACAGAGACCTAAGGTAACCTTGGGGGAGCTCGTCAAGAATGAAGTGTAAGCGCTCAACTTATATATATGAGATTCTTAAAGTGATGCAAAATTATGCGTGCTCCTGTGTATCAAAATATGTATAAAATAACCCCAAACGAAG
The DNA here is from genome assembly GCF_037356315.1 of Lithobates pipiens. Classification (NCBI taxonomy): domain Eukaryota; kingdom Metazoa; phylum Chordata; class Amphibia; order Anura; family Ranidae; genus Lithobates; species Lithobates pipiens. The sequence continues at coordinate 104,719,887 of NW_027507748.1, forward strand.
GGAAAAAGGGGATAATCATGTATTGAAACTGAAAATAGGAAAAAAAATATATATATAGGGATCTGTGAGTATATGTGTAAATCAAAATAGGAACTGTGTGGATATTTATCTCAGTGAAAAGGAAAACCAAACAGTAATCATAAACATATACGAATATAACTAGTGACAGTGATAAAGTCCATAAACAAACATATAGTCCATATGAAAACGTGCAAGATGTCAATCCAAACGTGTTGTGATAACAGCCAGGATTCTGTAGTGTTATGACCAAAGAAGATAATATTTCACCCTGTGACGGTCCCACCACCTTATAGGGTACAGGCTTACCGGATCTGTATGACCCTAGCAGACATACGCCTCAGGGGTCAATCATAGCTTATAATCTTAGCCAAAGTAGTCCCAAAGATTGGATGTGACAATCGTGCCATATACGATCCACACAAACGACTAGATGTAATCACTGTTCTTCATATGCATGTACAAATCCGACAACGACTCAGGCATGGAAGATGAAGAAACAAGGCCAACATGGCATAATAACGTTTTTTTAAAAAAAAACTTTAATAAAAAAATTGCTCAAACTCACATTTCCAAGATGAATAATGAAGCATGTCAGAGGAAAAATGGCAGTAGTGGAGTCTGAGCAATTTTTTTATTAAAGTTTTTTTTAAAAAAAACGTTATTATGCCATGTTGGCCTTGTTTCTTCATCTTCCATGCCTGAGTCGTTGTCGGATTTGTACATGCATATGAAGAACAGTGATTACATCTAGTCGTTTGTGTGGATCGTATATGGCACGATTGTCACATCCAATCTTTGGGACTACTTTGGCTAAGATTATAAGCTATGATTGACCCCTGAGGCGTATGTCTGCTAGGGTCATACAGATCCGGTAAGCCTGTACCCTATAAGGTGGTGGGACCGTCACAGGGTGAAATATTATCTTCTTTGGTCATAACACCACAGAATCCTGGCTGTTATCACAACACGTTTGGATTGACATCTTGCACGTTTTCATATGGACTATATGTTTGTTTATGGACTTTATCACTGTCACTAGTTATATTCGTATATGTTTATGATTACTGTTTGGTTTTCCTTTTCACTGAGATAAATATCCACACAGTTCCTATTTTGATTTACACATATACTCACAGATCCCTATATATATATATTTTTTTTCCTATTTTCAGTTTCAATACATGATTATCCCCTTTTTCCCTTCGTTTGGGGTTATTTTATACATATTTTGATACACAGGAGCACGCATAATTTTGCATCACTTTAAGAATCTCATATATATATAAGTTGAGCGCTTACACTTCATTCTTGACATTCTCCTAGCTAAAAAGTCCCTAATTTTAGCGTGTCAGCAGCTTACAGCTTACCTTTTTTTTCAATTTTCCTTTTTTTTCAATTGACCTTTGCGCAATATTGTTGTTGTATAGCTTAACCTTGGGGGAGCTGCAGAGTTCCACAGCAGAGATTGGAGTATCTGTACATTGGACAACAATAAGCCGTACGCTCCATATAGTTGGGCTTTATCGCAGAGTGGCCAAAAGGAAGCAAAAAAAAAATGGCACGCTTTGATTTTGGGAAAAGGCATTTGGGAGACTCCCAAAATGTATGGAGGAAGGTGCTCTGGTCTCATGAGACTAAAATTGAGCTCTTTGGCCACCAAAGAAAACGCTATGTCTGGCGCAAACCCAACACATCACATCACCCAAGGAACACCATCATGGTGGTGGCAGCATCATGCTGTGATGATGTTTTTCAGCATTCGGGACTTGGAAACTGGTTAGAGTTGAGGGAAAGATGGATGGTGCTAAATACAGGGATATTCTTGAGCAAAACCTGTACCACTCTGTGTACGATTTGGGGCTAGGATGAAGGTTCACCTTCCAGCAGGACAATGACCCCAAAACACATTGCCAAAGCAACCCTTGAGTGGTTTAAGTGGAAACATGTAAATGTGTTGGAATGGCCTAGTCAAAGCCCAGATCTCAATCCAATAGAAAGAAATCTGTGGTCAGACTTAAAGATTGCTGTTCAGAAGCACAAACCATGCTCGACAAACCATGAAGGAGCTGGAGCAGTTTTACAAGGAGGAATGAGCAAACATCCCAATGGTAAGATGTGGCAAGCTCATAGAGACATATCCAAAGTGACTTGGAGCTGTGATAGCTGCAAAATGTGGCTCTACAAAGTATTGACTTTAGGGGTGTGAATAGTTATGCACATTGACTTTTTCTGTTATTTTGTCCTATTTGTTGTTTGCTTCACAATAAAAAAAAAAAATACATCTTCAAAGTTGTGGGCATATTCTGTAAATTAAATGATGCAAATCATCAAACAATCCATGTTAATTCCAGGTTCTAAAACAACAAAACACGAAGAATGCCAAGGGAGGTGAATACTTTTGCAAGGCACTGTACATTAAAAAAAGCATGCAGAGAAAAAAGAAAAGAGGAAGAGCCAATTGATACTACTTGGCTCATATATGAATATTTGTTAAAGCCCTTTAGTGTGACTCTCTGCCTAGTGGCAGTGCAGCTTTCTGCTCCAATCAGCACATGACTAGCAAAATAGTCGTGGGGCTTAGTGAATAGGGAGTGGGAATTTTGCCAATGGATAAAATCCAGTTTTATGGTTATACCTATGGATTGTACTCCAACTGTATGTATAAAATGTTACACATGTAAGCACATAGCACAGACTTCAAAATTAACTAGAGATTAAGCAGAGACCCTATGGAATTAATAGTGGAATTCATGTTTTTCTCCTTTCATCTTTATATGTCAAATCTTTATCTTTTTGATGAAAAACCTATTAGCACACACATGTAAAACAAAGTTAAACTGTCCTCCTTAATCTAAAAGGCAAATACAAAGCTAAAGCAAACAAATTAGCTTGTGTACACTATTTATTTGTTGGTTGTAAACTAAACTGATGCACCTACATTGGTTTTCCAACCTTTAAACCTTGACTTTTAAGTCCCATACACACTATCAGTTTTTCTTCTGAGTTTTTCCTTCAGCTTTACCAAAACCATATAATATGAGGTCAAACCTTAGGAGTTTCAATGTGTATGCAATCATGCAGGCCCTTGTACTACATGGTTTTGGTAAACCTGAAGGAGAAAATCTGCAGAAAAACTGATAGTGTGCATGGGGCTTTATAGTACAGATTTTTAGGCATTTGTGCAAATCCTAATTTGTGTATTTTATACTTGTGTGTGTTATGTGTTTATGTATTTTTACACTTATTACATTAGTGCCATTAGGAGGCATTTGTCAGCTGTCAGTGAACTGGGCACTGGGTGCACACTGCCCCAGCATATTTGGCAGGCTTAGTTTATTTCCTGGAGATCTGTGAATGTGGTCATGCCCACATCTTTGGCATTTACATGCTGTCAGCCAATGTCCCATCAGTGTTTCTATGCAAGTTGTTTGCCAGATTTATTACTAACCATAAAAAACGAGTATTGACCTGTTTTATGCTGTGAGATCCTACAATCGGATGAGGGTTCACCTGGAGTATTTTTGGTAGTGGTCCTGTTATGGTGTTTGCTGGGTCCAGGACACAATATTGCTGGTCTAGTCCTCTTCTTTTTGGATGTGGATGGTAGAAGTTTTAGGGCCCATTCACACCAAATGAAGATGCATGTATTTTTGACTGCACTTCAACGACAGTCCGAAATCCAGGTTATCTTATGGGTATAGTTCACAATACTGCACTGCAGTGCAGTGAAAACAAAAGTACAGCAATCTGAAAATGCACTGCAACGTAGTGCAATGCACATAAAAGCCCAAAGAAAGAAGAGGTGACCTCAAATGAAATGCAAGCATATGAAAAATGCACCCCAATTGCATGTAAAAAAATGCATGTCACTGCGCATGAGAAAACGCGCATGTGGTGTGAACTGACCCTTTGACTAATTACATTTCAGGTGCATCAAGTCAAAAGGTGTGCAAAGTCTGTTTAAACTAAAAGCTCAATTAAGCTTTAATTCAACCGTGAAGGCAGGGAAAGAGTTAAATAGAACCAAGAACTGAGAAGCTTGCAAACTTCATTCACTATTAGACCCCATTATATTACTTCAAAGACTCAGACAGCACATTTTATAATATATTGAGAGGCATGTGTGTAGTTTGAGAATCGTAAAGCCTTTTTGAGAACCATAAAAATTATTGCAGAATAACCAATAAAGCTAGACAATAAAAACAGAAAATTTTCCAGAATTAAACAACTCTGCTACCATGCATACTAAAAATGTTAAAATTTTACAGGTCATTTGTGTATTATTCTGTATTCTGGTAAAAAAAAATAAAAAATAAAAATAAAAAAGGGAGCAAAATAAAAGATTAGGTTTTGCATTTGTACAGTCCATAAAATAAAATGCAAACATTTATCGAGTGGAAGCATAGGGAAATTGAGGTTTCCTGCTTGCCTAATTCACTATCAAAATCATCTAGAGCAGCAAGACCTGGGACAAATAACAGAATACGAGGGCAGAGTATGAACGTTCGGAAATGTAACACGTGATAATTGATACTAAAGGCATGCTTAGACATGCCAAAAAGGAAATTTAGTAGACGAAAGTGAGTCAATTATATTAAGCGTATATAATTATCCCAAGTCCCATGTTAAATGTGCTTCCTGAAACTACAATGCCTTTTTGACACAACCTTAATTGTGTGGCTAGGCAATGGAAAGGCAAACATTGTCATAGTTTGCTGCAGAATTTTGGAAGAATAAAGTATGTCACGGTTCACGGCTATAAAAATATAAGTAAAAAAAAAGGGGCATAAATGCTCCAAACGTCATGACATCATTCAGAGAACAGGAAGGAGGTCAGCTTTCAGTAGTTTCAAATGCCATAGGTGTCAACAATAAATTTGCAGACCATTAAAGCTGAATTCCAGGCAGATATAAAATATACAAACGAACCCCTTGGTGCCGATGTCACACAACAATGTGGCTTCACTGGACTGGGCTTTTTTATCCCATAATGCCTCATATTTGCATTTCTTCCTTTGTGCTGGAGCCCGGGGTCTCACTGTGAGCCCTGTACAAATGATTGGGACCCAAAACTCAAGATTCCAGGTCACCTGATCACTGTGATAGTTTCTGATTGGCTATCACAGTGATCAGTCACTGTGAAGCCCGCTCTTGTGTTTTCTGTCTCTGTGTATGGACGAGAAAGATACATTGCATCTTTATCTGTCCTTGCAGAGAAATAAAAACATGAAAATAAATAAATAGTAATAAGTAAAAAAAAAACCTAGACCGAGGTTTGATCTAGGTCAGTGCCAGGGTTAGTATTTGGGTCAAGATCAATTTCAGTTTCAATATGTTTATTGAGTTTATTTTGGGTAAACAAGAGAAATATAACAAGCTTGTTGATCGCCCATGCAGGGGCTAGAGACATGTAAAAATTGCCAATGATCAATATCGTTCACAATTATCCTATAACATAGTGAAAATAGGGGATGGTATCAAAAAATAACTACTCCATAAAGTGCCCTGTCCCCAAATTCGTTGCCGAAGGGGAGGCTCTTCTCCAGCAACCCCCCTCCATAGGAGGCAATGGTAGGAGTCAGAATAGTGAGAAACCAAGAACAAAAACTGAGAAAAGCAAAAAGGCAGCGAGAAGTGGGTCATAGATAGGAGAGGGGGCAAGGAAACGGGAGATCTCGGACGTGGTCACCTCACAGAAGGGCATCAGACAAGGCCCAAACCGGATGCTTGAAGTGTGGGAAACTCATTATGCCCCATACACACGAGAGGGATTAAGTCTGACAGACCTCCAAAGGAGTTCCGCCGGAGTTCTGGCGGACTTTTCGACCGAACGGACTTGACCACACACCATCACACCAAACTCCGACGGAGTCGAACGTGATGACGTACGACTGGATTCGACGTAGGAAGTTCATAGCCAGTAGCCAATAGCTGCCCTAGCGTCGGTTTTAGTCCGTCGGAGTAGCACACACACGAGCAAATTTTTCGAAGGGGACCGGGTCCGGCGGAGTTCCGTCGGGAAAATTTGAAGCATGCTTCATTTCTAAAGTCCGTCAGACTTTTGCGAAGCTAAAGTCCGTTGCAGCCCACACACGATCGGATAGACTGACGGACTCGGTCTGACGGACTTTGGATGTTGAAAAGTCCGCTCGTGTGTACGGGGCTTTAGAGATCCATGGTTCCCAAATTTTGAGAAATTTGGCATGTGAATCATTCACAATACTGGACATTCGTTCTTGAAGTAACATAGCAGTCACACATGTCCTCATCCCTTGGGAAATCTACTCATTGGGTCTTCCAGGCTTGGGCTATAGTTTGTTTAGCCGATATAAAGAGGTAAGTGGCCAGCTTCTGCTGAGGAGCGAACAAACCAGGTATTGGACAATTTAATAGGGCTAGCCTAGCATCCCTTCGGACTGTTAAATGGAAAAGTGTCTGCAGTAGGCCAAAAAACGTAGACCAAAACCCCACCAGTCTTGGGCAGGACCACCAGGTGTGTATGACATCACCCCACTATCCACAGTTGCGAAAGCATCTATCAGTACTTCCTGGGAAGGCCTGAGCTGTGTGGGCTGGGACCCAGTACCATCGTAATAGGACCTTATATGCCGCTTCTAGTGTGTTTATATTAAATGAGCATTTGGCTACCATTTTCTAGGCCTTACTCCAGTCTCCCAGGTCTATGGGAGCCTGGAGGTCCCTTTCCCATTGGGCCATGTAAGAGAGGGGTGCTGGTGAAGAACGTCCATTTAAGGATGCATAGATAGCAGTTTCAATAGTTTTTGGACAGTGTTTTTTTTTTTAAATTAGTATCAGCGTCAGTGTGTTTTAGTAGGGTAAAGAAAAAAAAAAGAGAAAAAGAAAAAATGTGCACTATTGTTTCTGGGTTGTACTACGGTTAGAAATAACATACACATATGTGGTATCGCTGAAATTGTTAGGAGCAGGAGAATTTATTTTGGATTGTTTTTTGGTGGCAGGTTATGGTAGTAGCAAGAAATATACAGTTACATTTAAAAACTTTTTTTTTTTTTTTTTTTTTTTTTACTATTTTGGGTCAATTTTTCTTTGATAGTAAAAAAAACTAATCAGAAGATATCCATTGTTAGTTACCACCAAATTAAAGCTCAATTTGTTCTGAAAAAAAAAAACAAGTTATAATCCACCTGGATGCACAAAGTAGTTGTGATGATATGTACTGTTTTACTAACACATGTCAAAGTTGGAAAATCTCACTAAAACATCATTACATTTATTTGTTTATTTAATGCAAGCAGATGAAGCACCTGAATGTGACTTGGTATCAGTTTCTTTCAGTCTCTGTCAGAGCTCAGACTAGTAGAAGGACAAGAAGCAAAGAGATGAGCTCCTCAGTCTTCTGCTTCTCATTTACTGTCCAGTCACAGGCTGGGAGAGGGACTAAAATTGTCAATGTTACTTAACTGCAAAGAAAAATAAATCCGACAGAGCTGTGTAATTCTTAGAAATGGATGGACAGGAACACAAATCCTTTGGCATAATGTTCATTTTTTTTTCTGTGTTTCCTATAGTTGGGCCTTAAAATAAGTTGCTGTTACTTATGTCATATTTTCCTAAATTTCCTAAGAGTTTTCAAATAATGAAGTCCATAAATATGAATTTATATGTAATCAGTTGTTCATGATATCTTTGCCTGAATAAAAGTTCAACCTCCATCTCAGAATGTACTTTCATGGCTGGTACACAGACAGCTTGAGCTGCCTGCCTACACTACAATGACCAACAATGAAGGGGGGGGGGATTAAAATGCCACAAATAATCAATGACTGTGGGGTTGTTTTGGGGATGGGAGGGATAAAGTGCCCCTGACCACCAATAACTGTTGGATTGTCTTGGAGGGTTTAAAATGTGTTGGGTTTATCCTGGACATCCAACCACTGCACACAATGCAATTTCATCCTCCAGGGGACCACAAAGAAAAAAATAAAAAGACATCAGCATGGTGTTTCTACTTTGCTAAAAGAGCTCCTTTTTAGGGTGTTTAGACTGTTCTGGCATATGTTTGATATGTTTTATAACGGAAAGTAAGGAAAATAGGTCTTTAGTAGGGTTGCACCAATAAAGAGCATTTGCACAAGTACTTGTACTCGTGCAAATGCTCTGATGCGTAATCTCATACCTGGCAGTCAGGGATTGCGGGGTTACAAGAACCGATCTCCCTGTATAGATTTAAATATAGCAGCTGACAGCCGCTTCTCCTCCTCTCCCTCCTGCAGCTTTCAGCTGCTATACTGAAATCTATACAAGGCGATCAGTGCTTGTAACTGCCCCTGCCACTGCACCGATCATCCATGACTGTCCCCTGTTTCTTCTTCTGTGTTCCTACGGTCCCTCGCCATGTCCTCCTCTGCTCCCTCTCCAGCCCCCCTCCTTGTCCTCCTCCACTCCCCCTCTGTGTCCTCCATGTCCTCCTCAGCTCCCCCTCCATGTCTTCCTCTGCTCCCCCTTCGTGTCCTTCTTCGCTCCCCATCTATGTCCTTCTTTACTCCCCCTCAGTGTCCTCCTTCGTTCCCCCTCTGTGTCCTTCGCTGATCCCAATCCACTCCCCCTCAGTGTCCTCCTCTGCTCCCCCTCCGTATCCTCCTCCGTGTCCTTCTCTGCTCCCCATTCGCTCCCTCTCCGTGTCCTCCACCACTCCCCCTCCGTGTCCTCCTCCGCTCCTTCTCTGCTCCCCCTCCATATCCTCCTTTGCTTCCCCTCCATATCCTTCTCTGCTGCTCCCCCTCCGTGTCCTCCTCCACTCCCCCTCCGTGCCCTCCTCCGCTCCCCCTCCTTGCCCACCTCCGCTCCCCCCTGCCTCAGATCTGTCAGGATGGAGAGCGGAGGAAGGAGCCGGTAAATATGTAATTTACTGGCTCCTTAATTTTCTCAATGCACAGAGTCAGTGATCACCGACTGTCCATTCATAACTGAGCAGTGTAAACTATGTTTATGATGCTTCAGTTTATGAATGGAGAGGAGCCTCTGTCTCCTGTCCATTCATCTTTAGTGCAGCTAATGCTGCAGAGAAAGGGACTGGGGAATCTGTGTCCTTAGTTCCTTTCTCTTTCTCAAAGGGGAGATGTCAGGGGTCGGTTTAGACCCCTGACATCTCACCAAAGCCCCTCCCCCCCAACAGGGTTGATTAAAAAAAGTAATAAATGAAATATTAGTAAAAAACAAAATTGTAAAAAGATAAAAAATAAAAAAAAGACTACTGACACAGTCCACACCTCATTAGTGCCACCTATCAATGCCCAACAGTGCTACTGTCAAATGACATTAAAAAAAAAGTATTGACAATCGGTATCAGCGAGTACTTGTAAAAAAGTATCGGTACTTGTACTCGGTCTTAAAAAGTTGTATCGGTGCAACCGTAGTCTTTAGTCTTTTTCCCCTTTATACAGTCAGATCAGGCAGCTGGTCAGAGTTGATGGGAAGATGGATGGAGCCAAATACAGGATAATCTTAAAAGAAAACCTGTTAGAATCTGCAAAAAAATTGAGACTGGGGTGGAGATTCACCTTCCAGCAGGACAACACCCCTTAACATACAGCCAGAGTTACAATGGAATGGTTTAGATGAAAGCATATTCATCTGTTAGAATAGCCAAGTCAAAGTCCAGACTTAAATCTAATTGAGAATCTGTGGCAAGACTTTAAAATTGCTGTTCATAGATGCTCTCATTCCAATCTGACAGAGCTTGAGTTATTTTGCAAAGAAGAATGTGCAAAAAATGTACTCTCTAGATGTGCAAAGCTGGTAGAGACATACCCAAAAAGACTTGAAGCTGTAATTAGAGTGAAAGGCGGTTTTACAAAGTATTGACTCAAGGGGGCTGAATACAAATACACTGCACACTTTTCACATATTTATTTGTAAAAAAAATTGAAAACCATTTATCATTTTCCTTCTACTTCACAGTTATCTGTCACTTTGTGTTGGTCTATCACATTAAATCCCAATAAAATACATTTACGTTTTTGGTTGCAACATGACAAAATGTGGAAAATTTCAAGGGGTATGAAAACATTTTCAAGGCACTGTATAGAAAAAACATAAATATCACAAAAAGAAGACTCTGTCTCAAAAAAATTATATAAAGTTAATTTGGGTCTTACCGGCTAGGGCTCAAAATACTTGGGCATCGATCCCTGAAGAGCAATCAGTCGAGAATCGCTTCATTGCCCTTTTAACCTCTAAAAATAAGGCAGCTGTGCTGCAAATTCAGTTGAATTTCTTTGCAACTTAAGGAGTGGTTGTCGGGTGGTAAAAACATGGTTCAATCACATAAGCACAGGAAAAAATAGAAAAAAACTCCATGAAGAAAGTGTCCTGACCAGGACTCAAACCAAGGACTCTAGTGCTACAAGGCAGAAGTACCCAATGCTAGTAATGACCAAACACCAATTCTGAGCAATTTTACTATTCCTTCCCTGTGTGCAAATAAGGTCAGAGTCTTTGCCTGGCCCCTTAGCTCTAAGATACTCATGACCCTACAAGATCACAACAAGGAAAGCTCCCACTGCATCATGGAAAATAGGCATTTTTCCCATGATTCACATCTGCTCAGGCATGGCATGGATTGGCAATAAACACACAATCTAGCATTATAGTAAGTACACCTAAATAGTGCACAAGTCTATTGACTGGCCAACTCACTGAAAACAATGCACTGCCAGTGTGGCTGATATTTCTGCAGTCGTCATGCAGGTAGGTTGAATGTGGACAAGTTAAATAAAGAGCTCCCTCCAGTGGTTCATCTACAAAAGATTTATTTGTGTAAAATTTAAAGCAAAACATTCCTTTAACCAGTTGCCGATCACCCCATGCAGATATACTACTCTAGGACGGCTGCTCTGCAACAGATCATATGTCCGATTCATGATCAGCGCTTCCGGGTAGGGGGCATGCACCTGCCTCCCCGGCTGTGCTGTGATTTGTTACAGCACAAGCCGATTAGCGGGTGCGGGCCAATGATTGCATGCCAGCAATCACTGATCGGCTCCGTCATTCAGGGAAGGGAATTCCGTGTTGTTAACAATACAAAGCTCCGAATATTGACAGGCGATCTTAGTAAAAGCAGCACATAACACAAAGTAAACATTGTTAAGCACATATTTAACCCCTTGATCACCCCCTAGATGTAAAGCCCTTCCCAAGCAGTGTCATTAGTACAGTGACAGTGTATAGCATTAGCACTGATCACTGTATTAGTATCACTATTGATGTCAGTGTCAGTTAGTGTACCTCCCAGCCAGCGTCAGCTAGTGCCAGATTGCCAGCCACAATATCACAGTCCCACTAGAAGTTGCTGATCATCACCATTACTTGTATAAACAAATAAAATAAACATTCCAGTATCTATACCAGATACTGCAAACTAAACAATATACACTTTTCAGGATTTTTTTTATTTTTTTTACCAAAGACGTAGCAGAATAAATTTCGGCCTAAATTCATGAAGAATTTTTAATTTTTTTATTGGATATGTTTTATAGCAGAAGATAATATTTATAGCAGAAAATTTTCTGTCTTTTATCTTTTATATTGCAAAAAATAAAGAACCCAGTGATGATCAAACAAAGAAAGCTCTATTTGTGCGGAAGAAAAAAATGCAAAATTTTTAATTTGCGCACAGTGCTGCATGGCCGCGCAATTGCCAGTTAAAGTGGCGCAGAGCCAATTAGCAAAAAAAAAAAAATGCCCTGGTCACGAAGGGGGTAAAACCTGCCAGAGGTCAAGCAGTTAAGGTAAACATGGCAATAATAACACTAAGCAGCATATTTATAAATTAGTGCATGTGAAAATCACCAAAAGTTCAATGCAGGTGTAGCTTCTTGGTGAATATGTTTCAAATGCATGGAATGATTCCCTACCAGTGAATACTTGGTGAATGTGACATTAACTGCTTTTTTAAATACCCATAATATTGGCTCATTAAAAATATGTTATACTTATCCTCTTGATGATAGAGACCAGCTTTAAAAATCACTAACAGGATGGCTTTAAAAATAAAACCTAACATGTGTGGGCTATCCTGTGATTGTGTGCAGTACATGGAACACATTATACTGACTACATTCTGCTGATCTACATTAAAGCAGAAACACTCGACAGTAAAGCCATCTACCCGGAGGCAGAAGAGTTCTCTGATTTTTTTACAACATAGGAGAGCCTCTGCAAAGTGAGAGCACAGAACGCGGTCTGGTCTGAATTACACCATTTTGAGCCTACAGATAACCGACAAATTGCCGCAGATCACAAAGAAAAGAATTGGCCACCAGCACCGTATTGTACTTCAAGTAAAGAGAGTGTGTGCGTATTTAGCATAGCTCCCAACTGTCCCTGATTTCGAGGGACTGTCCCTGATTTGGGGCAATGTCCCTCTGTCCCTCATTCCTCATCATTTGTCCCTCATTTTGGACTGATCCATATAGAAGTATATAAAATGAAAGGTTTAGCGCTGGGAAACACTTTTTGATAGATAAAAAGTCCTTCCATGCGCTAAACCTTTCATCTGATTTCTAAATTGCTGCATTTGTAAATTCCAAAAGCCAATATAAAGGAATATAAAAAGAAAAAACGAGATTTATAAACTAAAAAAGGGACAGTAGCTCAAATGTGGGATACACACAAATACAGATAAAAAGAATGGAGGAGAGCTGCGCCAATGTTAAAAACAATAATAAAAACAATAATAAAAACAAAGATGAAAACAATAGTCCATATAATCCAGTTTCACCACAGTGACTCCACACACAGAGAAAAGTGCCCGACCACCGTACAAAAGTGCTGCTTACCGAATAGCAAACAAAAAGGGCGTTTGGTTGTACCCAACCACGACCTTTCGCTTGTGGTGATGACCGCTGGACCCACACAGGACCCGGAACATGTAGCCGACAGCCCCCTAAGCGTCTCAGAGATTCGTAGCTGTACTTGAGGAAAACTCAGAATGGGCTCAGAGAAAAAGAAAAACTGACCATAGCGTGATAAAGAGTTAACATTTAATAGTAAAAAGTTTGGTAATGCACTTACATAAAACACAGAAATTGCATAAAACAAATGCCGGCCGACAAACACAGGAGCCCGTCCTCCTTTTGAACAGCGTGGTGACGTCAGTGCATGCCCTCCCAGGGCACGCACTGACGTCACCACGCTGTTCAGGGCAAGCACTGACGTCACCATGCTGTTCGAAAGGAGGACGGGCTCCTGTGTTTGCCGACCGGCATTTGTTTTATACAATTTCTACTGTGTTTTATGTAAGTGCATTACCAAACTTTTTACTATAAAATGCTAAAGCTGTATCCCGCTATGGTCGGTTTTTCTTTTTCTCTGAGTCCATTCTGAGTTTTGCTCAAGTACGGCTACGAATCTGTGAGACGCTTAGGGGGCTGTCCACTACAGGGTCCTGTGTGGGTCCAGCGGTCATCACCACAAGCAAAAGGTCATGGTTGGGTACAACCAAACGCCCTTTTTGTTTGCTATTTGGTAAGCAGGACTTTTGTATGGTGGTTGCGCACTTTTCTCAATATAAAGGAAAAGTAGTGGTAAAAAAAAAAAGCACTTGTGTGTTTAACCAATCTTTTTTTTTTGTACAATTCTCCTTTAAAGGGGCGTGGCAAGGGGTGTGTCCTATGCCTGCATACGTTTGCTGATAGGTGTCCCTCGTTCCCATTTCAAAAAGTTGGGGGGTATGGTTAAGGGTTCATTCACAGGCATGTACCCTAAATACAGTGCCTTAAAAATGTTTTCATACCCCTCAAACTTTTCGACATTTTGTCATGTTACAACCAAAAACGTAAATGTTTGTTTTTTATTGGGATTTTCTGTGATAGATCAACACAAAAGGGCACATAATTGTGAAGAGGAAGGAAAATGATAAATGGTTTTCAAATTGTTTTACAAATAAGTATGTGAAAAGTGTGGTGTATATTTGTATTTAGCCCTCCTGAGTCAATACTTTGTAGAACCACCTTTCACTGCAATTACAGTTGCAAGTCTTTTTGGGGATGTCTTTACCAGCTTTGCACATCTAGTGAAATTTATGCCGATTTTTCTTTGCAAAATAGCTTGGATTGGATAGACTTTTTCAAGTCTTGCCACAGATTCTCAATTGGATTTAGGTCTGGACTTTGACTGGGCCATTCTAACACAAGAATATGCTTTGATCTAAACCATTCCATTGTAGCTCTGGCTCTATGTTTAGGGTCGTTTTCCTGCTGGAAGGTGAACCTCAGCCCCAGGCTCAAGTTTTTTGCAAACTCGAACACGTTTTCTTCTAATATTGCCCTGTATTTGGCTCCATACATCTTCCCATCAACTCTGGTGGGGATGGTGTGTTAAGGGTGATGTGCAGTGTAAGTTTTCTGCCACACATAGTGTTTTGCTTTTAGGCCAAAAAGTTAAATTTTGGTCTCATCTGACCACAGCACCTTCTTCCACATCTTTTTGTTTTTTGGGTGCAGGAAAGCATGTCAGTTTATAGCGGCAATGTATATATACATAGAATTTTTTTCACATATGAGATCATTTTTGTTTATCAGATATTTGCACTATATATTGGGTTGAGAGTAGTGCAGTGATTTTATTGAAGTAGTTATTTGTTAACTTACTTCTATCTGATACTTCAATTGTAAAAAACAAAACAAAAAATAAAAAACTTGGTTTAGTCAAATCCATTTTATGCCATCTGTTTTTCCCAACTTTCTTCCTTTTACCAGTGATGAGAAATTAGCTTTTCAAAACATACCTCCATGAGAGAGCTGAAAGCAGTCAGGATTACATATGGATAGGTTGAAAATGGTGAAAAGACCTAAAAATAATACATCCATGATTATGGAATGTTCCGGATACAATTTTATATTTACGTAACTCTGGACTTTCACATATGTTTTGAGGTTACTTCCTGTTCCATGCTTCTTTAAGGGGGTTTCCCTTCTGGTAATCCTGTCTATCATGTCTCCTGCTGCAGCCACATGAGAAACTCGGATTGTTGTGGAGGGTTGAATTTAATTCTGCTCAATATTAAATTATAACTTTAAATGCAAAACTTTTTTTTTTCTTTTTTAGTTTCAGAGTAGAGAGGAATCAGAACATTCGATTTTTATCTCTGCCTGTGCCCCAATTAGGGAGATTCACCCTCTCTATTTGTCCTGTTTACAATTATCATCGAAAATCCCAAAATTTGGGTTGTCCCCAGAAAAGTAATGGTGGGGGAATCTTCCAATGGGGACACTAGTTCTGGGACTTGTGGGTCTCCAAGGAATTCCCTTTATTTGCAGGGATTTCCTCTCACTTCCTGTTTGGCTATGGGAGAAGGGGGTAAAGGGAAATCTCCGCAATGGGACACCCCTGACAGGGCTTATGACCCTTCCTTACTCTATCCAAAAAAAAAAGTTTTGCCTACAGTTCTACTTTAATTTTTGATCATAAATACATAAAAATTTAGAAAACAAAAACACCTGTTGCTAGGAATACTAGGTACAACTGCTCATGAAATAGGTCACTTGCCCATTGAGTTCATTGAGGCTGGACCACAACCACGTGCAAAACATGCGATTGTGGTGCGGGTTGCATCACAGAGTTAAATTGGGTAGTGGGGGTGCAATATACTGTAACACCTCCTCACTGCCTGCCAAATTCCCTCTGAAAAGCACTGTGACTAGGGTTGCCACCTGTCCAGGATTCACCTGGACAGTTCGGGTTTGGGTTCATGTGTCCAGGTTTCAGACTGTCTGAAACCCGGACACATTATTTAGACTGGACTATGGCTTTTCAGCAGAATTGCTGGCAGTGGTTGTCTCAGCTGAGAGTGTCTGTTACACTCTTTCACAGCCCCTAAAGCCAGCACTAACAAACCACCCCCCCCCCCCCCAAACACATACAGATGGGAGAGGAGAGAGGGCTTGACCCCCTACCCCTCTGTGTCTGCCCACACTCCAATCCCCGGCACTGTGCCTCAGAAAAGGAAAGTGGGAGCCAGAAATTTGAAGTCCAGCAGCCTCAGATCCATCTGGTGCTGACTGCTAAGTGGTGAGTGGGCTCACCATCCATCCATCCCTGTCTGTGACTGAAGTCTCCCCCTTCTCTCTCTTGCCTTTGAGTAAGTACAGTAAGGCAAATTAGGGTTCTCAGAGCACCCTTGCATCAGAGTTCCCCTTTACACAAGCGGCCGTAGTGTTTCCCCTTACATTAGAGTCCTCTTCGTACATCAGAATTCTCAGTGTTCACCCTTAAATCAGGGTTCCCAGTGCATCCCTTATGTTAGAAGCCCCAGAGGTCTCCCTTATATCAGAGTCTGCAGAGTCCTCCCTTACAGTGAAAAGGAACTCTGCGAGTTCAGATGTAAAAGGGGAACTCTGTGGACTCTGATGTAAAGGGGGACTCTTGTTATTAACTTCATATGATTAGAAATGTTATTTAGTAGCAAAATATATGTATAGTTTATACAAAAAATTGCTGTGCACCACAAAAGTGTTCGGGTTTGACTTGAAGAAAAGGTGGCAACCCTAAGGCCCCTTTCACACTGACGTCCCGTTCAGGCCCGCCTGTCAGTTTTTCAGGCGGACCTGAACGGGTGCTCCATAGAGCTCTATGGAGCGTCGGATGTCAGCGGTGACATGTCCGCTGACATCCGACCCGCTCCGATCCGAAAGAGTGTGACGGAGGAAAAAGCTATTTTTCCATCCGTCTGCGGATCGGATCGGGTGACGACGGGCACTGCGGTCCGTCGTCATCCGATCACCCATAGGGGAGAGCGGCGCTGTGACAGGTCCGTCCCTGCGCAGTGTGCAGAGACGGACCTGTCATCTTCCTGCTCAGCGGGGATCGGCGGAGTGATCCCCGCTGAGCAAACGGATATCCACGGGGCGGATCAGAACTGATCCGTCCCGTGTGAAAGGACCCTTACTGTGACTGGAAGGGGAGAGCCTGAGATTGGTACAGCAGGGATTTCTGTAGATCTTGGCCTGGTGTGAAGAACAGGTGCTCGGCTTGCAGCATCTAGGCACTAACAAGAAGAATTTGGCCGGGTAGCAAAGTGGCAGGGGGAGCGCTGGGATGTCTCTCCATTCAGCTTTGCAGGCTCTCTCCTTTCAGTTCTTGCAACTCTCCACATGCACATCTGTCAGTATGCCTCTCTGAGCCACAGTGAAGGCACTGAGGGCCAGATAGGGATAGCCAAAGGGCCAGATGTTACCCGATGCCACAATTTGCCCAGGTCTGGATTAAAGAGAATCAGGAATCAGAGGAACACCACACTATGGCCACCAGATGTAGCTAACAATCATAGTAAATAATCATTTCCTGTGATCATCAGCTTCATCTACTGGCCAAAATATGGTATTATCCTTATTTACTATATTCTGTATAGAAAAGAACATTTAACCTGAAAGTAGCCTAATAACTTTAGTTTTGGCCCTCATTTCTAATGAAGAAAGCTGCATTATCTACATACCTTTAGCAATCAAGCCTTAGAAAGCATCTTCCATAAAAAATTTTTGCAGAGGGATGCCTTAAGTTTTATTTCTATCATGGGATAGACTTTTAAAAATCAGCAAGCCAATCACAAAAACAATAAATATTTGTGGGTACCTATAAGAAAGGTTCTATGAAGATGACAGCCATTGCCAAAGTAACCCAAAATAAAGGCAACACTTTTTCATTATGGATAGAGTAATGGAGGTTTATAACCCGTCTATTTTTTTTTTGCCATCTGTGCCCCATTGTAGAGATTTCCCTTCATTTTCCGTCCCATAGCCAAACTAGGAAATTATAGGAAATCCATTAAAAATCCATTAAAGGTGAGGGAATACCTTGGTCGTCACAAAAACTACTGTCCACATTGGACGTTTTCCCTTCTATTCCTGTTCTGGTGACAACCCATAAATTACAATTTTCATTCACTTTCACTCTCTGTGATGATGACAAACAGGACAAATAGAGAGGATAAATCTCACGGACAGAAACAAAGACAGCAATAAAAACCTGATAGGTGTTCTATTCCCAGAGATCTTGATATCCGATCATGGGGTTATGGTGACACCTTTAGGAGTAGGATACTAGCCAAAAGTAGGATACTAGTGGCTAAACCCCTTAACAACTACAAGCAGCTCAGTTAAACACAAAGCAGTATATACAACCACAATCAGTCACAAAGAACAAGAGGGGTGAATTCTGTATTCTTCAATGAACATGCCGAGTGCAAAAAAAAAACACTTTCTCTTTCCTTCATTGAAGGACACAGTGGAGATCTTGGTTGCTTAACCTTGGAAGGTTCCAAAGCAATGTATACCGAGGAGTTGAAACCCTAACCAAAAATCTCCCAAAAACAGAAACATGAAATGGACCCCTCAACGAGAGCCCCACTCCACAACCCCCCCCCCCCCCCCCCCCCACCAAAAAAGGGGAAAAAAACCTGCTAAAAGAAAAGGAACTAGGAGTCCCAGCAAGAAGCTAGATTCTTATTCCTAGACACAAAAGGCAAAAAACTGAGCTACCTCTAGTTGTTAGGGGGTTTGACCACCATCAGGGGCCACCCCTAGGTTGTGTTTGCTTTTTGAGCCTAGTGTCCTGCTCCTGAAGGTGGCACCATAACCCAGTGGTCAGAGATCACGATCTCCGCTGTGTCCTTCGAATAATGAAAGCATTTTTTTGCATTTAGTTACACTTTAATAAGGAGGTCTAATATTTTCTGCTCAGCAGTTTGCCGGCTACACAGAAAATGAACATAACCCCCCGCTTATCTACATAAGCAGGCACAGTGCAGAAACCCTCAGATGACAGCTACAGCCCATGTGAGTTATGTCCGAGTCTGCTGTAAAACACAAGAGAAATGAGGCGGCAGACAGAAATGATAGATGGTTATGTTTAACGTAAGCTTCAAGCGGCATGACTAGGAGTCAGAATTGTGTCAGTTCAAACTACTAATGCGCTGGGTCATATGGCTTTAATGTAATCCAGGCTGTTCATATCTAGTAAAAAAAAGAGATAGTTTACTGAAACAAATTGCTTCTTGATTCAACATGAAAACCATAAACACTATCTCCAAGTCCGGAGGTAATGAATCCAGGATTTTGTGTGCCACTTAAAAAGGATTAAAGATGGCTGCCTATACAGTAGCTGTCAAACTTAAGCCGCCTTAAAAAAAAAAAAAAAATTGGTAATATGTCCATATGAAGGATTATTACCAGTATACATTCATCTTTAGATAAACAATTCTAAATCCTCACCAATGACCACATACAGTCATTCACTTCTATGGTCAGCTAAATGTGCCATCCCTAGAAAAATGCGCTATTACGCTAATACATATTTTTATTCCTTAAAGTGGTTGTAAATCTTTACATATACCCAGTAGGGACTATCCTCAGGCAATACATAGAGATGAAACAAATCCTCCTACATAAGTTGTACCTGTTTATCTCAGGCATTTTCTTCTCTACAGCCATTTAAAGTGCTGAATTGTTAAGCTTGCCTGAGAGTTAAGAAAAAAAGGGGTGGAGAGCTGAAGTTACACTCTGAAGAGCTCAGTGAGGAGAGGTCAGTCACCAGAACAGCATATAGGTATGTAAATAGGGTGTCTAAGGCCTTGTGGTTGTAAACCCCAGACATGAAATAGGAGGAAAACATATCCCTCTAAAATGTGTACTTGTCTCAATTGTTGTAAATTCTGAACAGATGTAGAGAAGAGAAGACGGTAGATAAACAGGTACAAATTACGTAGGAGGATTTGTTTATTCTCTGTATATCACCTGAGGCTAGTCACTTCACTGGGTATATGTAAAGGTTTACAACCACTTGCCGACCAGCCGCCGGCATTATACTGCGGCAAGGTGGTACGATCCCGCAAATTGTCTCAGCTGTACGTAGGCTCGGGAACTCGCTTTTGTGGGCACTCCCATTGGCCAGCGGGGGAGCCAATCAGTGGGACCGGTGGACTCGATGTCCGCCGGCCACCCACGATCTTTCCCCGCAGTGACAGAACAGGGATCTGCCTGTGTAAACAAGGCAGATCTCTGTTCCGACAGGGGAGATCACACAGATCCTGTCTTTTCTTGGTCTCACAGTCCCCCCATACAGTTAGAAAACACCTGCAGGGAAAATATTTAACCCCTTGATCGCCCCTGATGTTAACCCCTTTCCTGCCAGTGTCATTAGTACAATAACAGTGCATAATTTGCAGCACCGATTACTGTATTTATGTCACTGGTTCCCATAAAAGCGTAAAAATGTCAGTTAGGTGTCCGATCTGTCCACTGCAATGTCGCAGTCCGCTAAAAATCACTGATCGCCGCAATTACTAGTAAAAAAAAAAAATTATAAAAATTCCATAAGTCTATCCCCTATTTTGTAGACACAATAACTTTTTACCAGAAATACGTAGCAGAATACATTTCGGCCTAAACCGATGAATACATTTTTTTGTGCTTTAGAAATGTTTTATAGGAGAAATATATATATATATTTTTTTAGTTGTCGCTTATTTTTGTTTATAGCATTAAAAATAAAAACCACAGAGGTGGTCAAATACCACCAAAATAAAGCTCAATTTGTGGGGAAAAAAGGACATAATTTGTTTCGGTACAGTGTCGCACGACTGCGCAATTGCCAGGTTAAAGCAATGCAGTGCCGTATCACAAAAAAATGACCTGGTCAGGAAATGGGTAAATCCTTCCAGGGCTGAAGTGGTTAATGAGCGGCAAACAGAATGGATTTCACATGTTCTTCTGCTTCTGAAAATAAAACACAAAAACCACCTGATGTGACAGCAATGACTCTGTGTTGTGTGGCTGTATACATGAAAACGCAGCACTGAAATATGTCTAAAAAAAAAAAAAATGCACAGTGCGGTATTAAAGGAAAGCAACACAGAAAACCACTTTTATTGAGGATCCATTAACTGTCTCCAAACTGCTTTGGTGTAAACAATTATGAGTTTTTGCTAGCGGTTAACTGTGTTTTTAACGTTACATACATACATGACATACATCATTTCCTAGGTCAGATCCCAACCCAAGGGTGATTATACGCATTCAGGGCCAGTTCACACCACATGCAGTCCAGTGCATTTTTTTTCTGCATGAAAAATGCACGGAAAGTAGATTATATGGTTTTCAATGTTCACACAGTGCTTACAGTTCCAGTGCGTTTCAGTTCCAGAAAAAACAGTAGAACATGCTGCATTTTTCCTTCACTGGACTGTACTGGAATACTGTAAAATGCATCAAAAAGGCACTGGAATGCACCAAAAACGCACTGGAACACACATGTCCTTATTTAAGGTAAGGAAAAAAGGGGTAAAAAAAATCCCCAGACTGCATCAAAAAATGTGTTGAAAAAAAAACGCATGCAGAAAAGCACCTTGAACACATCCAGATTGCGTTTCTATGGTGTGAACTGGGCCTAAAAATGTTTCAATTGCAATTTCATGTTTAAAACTGCATGTGAACTTGTAGAGCATTGCAAAGCATTTTCAAAGTGTTTGCAAGCAAAGAATTTTTTAATGCTTATGTGGATATACACTAAGGCTAGGCTTACATTAGCAACAGAGTCTACCACTTTCTGAAAAGAGATCTGCAGTGGATTGCTTTTCATGTGTTTGACAAGTAGTGAGGAGGTAATATGTTGCCACCTCGCCTCCTGTTTTAATGCTCAAAAATGCTAACCCACAGCGCCACAACAATGAGTTGAATGTGGTTGCAGAGCATCCCTATTTTCTTAAATGTGACAGAAGGGATCATTTTTGCCAAAGGTGTGTGTACAACCCTGTGCAGCTGCCTTTGCAGCTTAATAAGAAGGGGGTAAAAATGCAGCTCAACCACGTGTGTTTACCACCTCCACATGCTAAGAAAAGACTTCTGTTGACTTTGCATTTCCTGTTGTGTCTCCGGGGTACAGGATAAGAAGGCATATCATCCCAAAGGGACGCGGACAGCAAAAAATAAACTGGCAGGGTTTGCCCCTTCCTTTATCCAAAAAAAAAGAAAGTATGGCATTTACATACACTTTATTGTTTTCTGTGCACCAGAAACATACCGATCGGTTTATCAAACGCTACCAGGAATTGGCCCTAATGTATGCCTGAATGTCTGTGGGCGTAGGACCTGATGGGAATGGTCTATGATCCAAATGAGTAATATAAAGAGCCAGAAATTGTCCCATTGCGGCATATAGAAGTGTCTGTGGATTCATGATCTGGTCATATTGCAGACTGAGACATCACATGAATATGGAGCACAGTAACTGTCTATGAATGTTTCAGTGATGTAGATAATAACACGTGTACTCGCATGTTGTCCAAAGCTTTCGCCCATAGTTAATAAAAACTGACGTGCCATGAAATACCTCCCCGTACTGAAAGATGCTTTACGTCTCATTTACCTTACTGGGCCCAGATGTCAGCCGGAGACAAGAGCCTGTTCCAGAAGTAGTCTGTTCGTGATCTGTCTATCCAGTGATAGGCTGTTATCTCTACAAGTCTGGCTATACAAGACAGACCAGCATTCTAAATGTTAAAGCATACATAAAATAAAACCTGATATAACATTCAACTGTAAATTATTATTATTATTTAGGATTTATATAGCGCCAGCAATTTACAATATAAAAAGGAGACAATACAGTTACAATACAATAAAATACAAGAGGATTAAGAGGGCCCTGCTCTGAAGAGCTTACAATCTAATAGGGTGAGGCAGGTGGTACAAAAGGTTATAACTGTGGGGAATGAGCTGATGGAAGTGGTAGGAGATTCGTTGGAGACATGATAGGCTTCCCTGAAGAGATGAGTTTTCAGGGATCGCCTGAAGGTAGCAAGAGTAGGGGATAGCCAGACCAGTGGAGGTAGCGAGTTCCAGAGGATGGGAGAGGCTCTGGAGAAATCCTGGAGAGGAGCATGGGAGGAGGTGACGAGAGAGCTTGAGAGTAGGAGGTCTTGAGAAGAGCGTAGAGGACGATTTGCTGATATTTGGAGACAAGATTGGTGATGTAGCTCGAGGCAGAGTTGTGAATGGCTTTGTTGTATGTTGTGGTCAGTATTTTCAATTTAATTTGCTGGGAGATTGGGAGCCAGCGTAGGGATTGGAGGAGAGGGTTGGCAGACGCTGAGCGGTTGGTAAGGTGGATAAGTCTGGCAGCAGCATTCATGATAGACTGAAGAGGGGGTAGCCTATGGAGAGGCAGGCCAATGAGAAGGGAGTTGCAACTGTAAAGAGTATTTGTGGAGTAGAGAATGATTACAACACCTGCCAATTTTTATTGTGGTTGGGGTCCCAATTTGGGAAAGTTACTTCCTTTATTTCTCTTATTATTTCAGTTACTTATGCCACGTACACACAGTTGGATTTTCTGACGCAAAATGTTAGATGGGAGCTTTTTGTCGGAAATTCTGACCATTCTGCTCCATCGGACAGTTTCCATTGGAATTTCCGTCGGACAAAATTTGAGTTCTGGTTGTCAAATTTTCCAACAACAAAATTTGTTTGTCGGAAATTCTGATCCTGTGTACACAATTCCGATGCACAAAGTTCTACACATGCTCGGAATCAAGCAGAAGAGCTGCAATGGTTACTAACCTTAATTTTTCTCAGCTCGTCATACGTGTTGTACATCACCGCGTTCTTGATGTTTGCAATTTCCAACCAACTTTGTGTAACCATTGTGACAGAGCGAGGCTCTGTCCTTATGAAATCGGAGGAAAAAGAGACAGAGTTTGCATATCTCCAGCCCTGTGTCCAGGTCTTTAGGATAACGAGCAGGGTGTGTGCCCAGCTGCACACAGGCCATATAACAAAGGGCTGTTGGGAATGGAGTGTGGAGGATGGTGGAGTGGAGTAGCTTGCTGCTGTGCATGTCCAAAGAGCCCAAAGCTGTGTGCGTTGAAGCTGTGTGCGTCCAAAGAGCCCAAAGCTGTGTGCGTTGAAGGGTTGAAGCTGTGTGCGTCCAAAGAGCCCAAAGCTGTGTGCGTTGAAGGGTTGAAGCTGTGTGCGTCCAAGGAGCCTAAGACTGTGTGTATCCAAGCAGCTCGTTTGAGGGGCAAGTACTTATAGCAGCACTACTGCTGAAGAGTAGCCAGGTGGGCTAGTATTTTTAATTTGGATTGTGTGTATTTAATTTAAGATTGGACCCCTGCGTGGGATTCCTGATGGACTATTTTGTTTTTCCTTTCAATAAACGTGGGCTACCAGGCCCTTAACTATAAACGCCTGCCTGATGTGGACTGAAAAATGCCTCTAACCACTTGAGCTAAACACCCCAATGTCACAAGTGGTGGAGAATGCGGGCACAACACAGTGGAATCCGGGTCCTTGCTCTACAGTAAGTCGCATCAGGAACTACTGCTAGCTGTGGAAGTGCAGCCAGGCAAAAGGCATTGCGTGTTGCAGGTGGTGTACCTGTGAATGAAAAGTAAATTATTATTTTTTTTCTTGCTATGAACTGTTTGTGTGCATGAGACAGCACAATCTGTGTGTGCAGCTGAGGAGAGCTTGCACAAAGAGAAAAGCAACTTGCTTTAAAGTGACAGCGTTACATTTTTTTTTTGCTGGAAGGCGCAAAAGTCTGGTGGAGAGACTGCAAAGATGAAGCAAGGGTTTGAGCCTGCTGGAGAGTATTGCAGACTGTTTTTTGCTACACCAACCCCAGTTAAAGGGGACGTGCATATTGTTGCCCCTGACAACGCTGGTGCAAGCAGGCCAGCTATCAATGTGCAGAAGCCTAATTTTGAAAGAGGATGCAATTGGGGAAGCCCTGTTAAGGCTCTGAAACAAGAGCGCTGTTTGCGGTGCAGAGAGTGGGGTCATGTTGTCGCCACGTGCCCATTGTCTCTGTCTCCAATACAAAGTGACATGGTCAGACAAAATTCTAAAATGTTTAGGAAACCTGATTTGAGTCCCAGGAGTGCCCAAAAGGCTGATCAGAAGTTCAATAAGTATGTGGTTGCCCGTAGCAACCGTGGTAATGTGAAGGCTGCAGACGACCACGTGAGAAAAGTATGGCCTGCAGAGGATTGTGGCAAGGTGAAAGCAACAATGCTTCAAGGAGTGCAAAATCGCTGCATTTGGGAGAGTCAAAGTACAGCTGGAAGAGTGCCATCTCCCTTGGTAACAAGAGATGGGGTGTTAACCGGAAGGAGAAGCTACAGTGGAGATGTGGAGCGGCGTCCCACTAAAGATATGTGCAGAAATGTACCATGCCTGGAATGTGGTCAACTGGGGCATGGAATTTTTTCTTGTCCCAGGTTATGGAACATGCCTGGAGATGTGGTTACTGGGCAGAAGTCTTTGTCCGTAAGCCCATATTTTTGTGCAAACGTGTTTTCAGTCACCTCCGGCAACAGTGAGGAAGTACCTGTTGTGCTTGCAGGGGGTGCTAAGGAGTCAGAAGTGGCTGCTGCAGTTTCGTTCCATGGCCACCAGGGAGAGTTGGCCAGTAAAAGTGTGATAAAGGAGAGACAACGTACTCAAATGAAGCCAGAGTTACCTGCTACAGATTATGGTAAGACTGTTGCAGTTTGTGGGACTGATCCCAGTGAAGTGGGAGTATATCCGGCTGGGAGATCAGCAGAAGGTGTAAAAATGGACTTGCTGCAGTGTGCTACCCTGAGTAGTGGGGAGACACAGGTTGAAGCTCAACCTGCAGCAAGGTTAAGAACTCAAAAAGACTGGACTCTGTGTGTGCCTGGTGTAATCCACCAGAGTGCTGGAAGTGGTAACCTAGGGGTGACCAATACAGTTTGTATGCCATGTTCCCTAGTGACTGGTGCTACAGAGATGCCCAGGGAAACCTACCAGGAGCCCGCAGTGGTGAGGCACGTGGTTTCCCAGGACAACTGTGGAGCCGCCCTAATAGCCAAAATAATGCCTTTGGAGAGGAAGGGTGGTGTGCTGAGTGGTACACGGGGTGCTGAGTGTTCTGACCAAAAACAGCCTGTTAAAGCTAATAATACTGCTATGTCTATCAATGCTGATAGTAAAGGTATTGCCGATGATAAATGTACTTATTCTGATTTGCTCAAAAGTAATGAGGAAAGAGGGATGTCTCCCTTGGTAACCAGACGCAGAGCCAGGGGGTTGTCCATGGAAGTCTCAGGGGCCCTCCATGCGTTTGAGCCAGAGATTTTCCAGGACAGCACTGAATTTGCTCTGGGGGAACAGACTGGGTCTACACCATGCAGTGATAGTTTGTGTGAGCAGTCTGTTTACCATATGTGTAACCCAGTTGGTAAAGGGTTAAGTCCACTGGCCAAAGCTGAAGGTACGCAGCTGAGTGTGCTTGTGCCCCAGAAGCAAGGTGGTGATGGTGTGTTGCACCCTGCCTTGTTTGATGAAGCATTAGCAAAGAATAAAAGCATGTCGTCAAAATGTGATTTATATAGAACTGACAAAGGTACTGATTGTGCTGCAGAATCCATGGTGCCTCCTAAAGCAGAAGAGGTACTGCTGAGCCCTCATTATGGAAGCACAATGGATTGGGACAAACAATTACTAGCCATGTTAGACAAGGCTATGTTGAGTGACAGGGGTCTGAATACAACAACTGCTATGCCAGACAGGGAGTTTGCAGAGCGACTGATGGTTGAGGGTGCGTTGGTCACTGCAAGGTATGTTTCCCTCCTGTCGGAAGGACCAGATCAGGGCGCATGCATGGCAGATGTGGTGCTCACAACCCAGCCGCTAAATGTCAAGTGTCAAGGTGACACGGTAATAAATTTTGACTTGCAGAGGCTTATTGGTGAGTTAGAGGGGATGAGTGGGAGACATGCATCTAACAGTGTTTCAGAGGAGCATCAGGTTGTGATGGATACCTCCAGTGAGGTGGAGGCCCCCTTAAATGTCGTGGCCCCTCACGCTGAAGTGAATGAGCCCCTCTATGTCTCTGATAAGGGAAAGGTCCCCAAAAATGTTTTGCATATTGATGTGGAGTGTGTAAAATTTACAGATATGCTAATAGAACTACTTGAACTGATGAAAGCACATTCCTTGTATACCTGGGTGCCTCTGTTACAGTCAGATGTGGTAATGCTGCATGGTACCAAAGGGTGGAGCCAGGTAATGCAAGCTGTGCTGGGTAACATTAATCAAAAGTGGAACTGGGTGGTATGGTGCTTAATAGTCTGGAAAGTGATCTCACCGTTCCCTGTGAGAGTGCTTCCGGATACGGTTCAGTACGGAAGGCGCTCTAGGGGGCTGCTGGAGACATCAGAGGTCTCTCCGCCTGGTGCAGTGATAGACATGTCTGCTAGTGCAGTCCGAGGTGCGGCTGAGCAGGGTTCAGTAAATGGTGTGGATACTGCGTCACCCGCTAGACCTCGTAAGAAGGAAGGGCCAGATATGGACATGGCAAAAGCAGAGATTCTGTCTATCACCTGCAGAGAGGTACAAGTTTGTGTACCCGGAGACCCTCTCAAATATAGAATGGAGAGGGAAAAAAATTGTGACATGGAAAAGTGTGAGCTGGCAAAGATTGATACTGGTGAAAATAGGTCATGCGTTGTTCAATGTCAATTGTTAGGACAATTGCCCACAGAGATTTGGACAACAGGTGAAGTGAAGCCTTATGAAGATCCCATAGGGGATAGCTGCTCACCTGTGTGTTGTCCCTCCTTGGGCCTGGCCCTAACAAATCCTGAGCAAGAAAGAACTGACAGTATTGGTAATTGGAGAAATGGTGGTGTATTCCTGAATGTTAGTTTAAATAATGGCCTTGATATGAACATGAATAATTTCTTGGAAAATGAGCGTGATACACAGACGTTAAGCTCTGGGGAGTTGGTGGTCAAGGGTAAAGGCAAAGGAGTTGGTAAACCCAAGAGACCTGTTGTGATGGGGAACACAGGTACCAGTGAGGGAAAAGGTAGTTCCTCATCAGGTGTAGTGTCTGAAGCAGGTTCCCTATGGAATCTGGAAACAGAGTTGAAAGGAAGATACATGAAAGGTGGTGGGCCACCAGAAAATAAATGGGAGCTCAGGAACCCCAAGGACAGAGGAAGTAGGCTGCGGATACAGAACTGTAGGACCCCGTTGCGATCCAGGGTAAGGCGTGCCTGGAAGCACACCCGGAAAAAAGGTTGGGCCTACGTGGCTGACAGCCAGCACAGAGGTGTCCCAACCATCATGATGGGTGCTGGTGTTCCTCCCTCCGGATCGAAACAAAGGGGGGGGGATATGTGACAGAGCGAGGCTCTGTCCTTATGAAATCGGAGGAAAAAGAGACAGAGTTTGCATATCTCCAGCCCTGTGTTCAGGTCTTTAGGATAACGAGCAGGGTGTGTGCCCAGCTGCACACAGGCCATATAACAAAGGGCTTTTGGGAATGGAGTGTGGAGGATGGTGGAGTGGAGTAGCTTGCTGCTGTGCATGTCCAAAGAGCCCAAAGCTGTGTGCGTTGAAGGGTTGAAGCTGTGTGCGTCCAAAGAGCCCAAAGCTGTGTGCGTTGAAGGGTTGAAGCTGTGTGCGTCCAAAGAGCCCAAAGCTGTGTGCGTTGAAGGGTTGAAGCTGTGTGCGTCCAAGGAGCCTAAGACTGTGTGTATCCAAGCAGCTCGTTTGAGGGGCAAGTACTTATAGCAGCACTACTGCTGAAGAGTAGCCAGGTGGGCTAGCATTTTTCATTTGGATTGTGTGCATTTAATTTAAGATTGGACCCCTGCGTGGGATTCCTGATGGACTATTTTGTTTTTCCTTTCAATAAACGTGGGCTACCAGGCCCTTAACTATAAACGCCTGCCTGATGTGGACTGAAAAATGCCTCTAACCACTTGAGCTAAACACCCCAATGTCACACCATGTGTATCCAACATCCCTCGGAAAAAATCAATGGATTTTGTTGTCGGAATGTCTGATCAATGTCCGATCGTGTGTGCGGGGCATAAGTGATCAGTTTCATGGGAACAGAAAATGAGAGAAAATCTAATAATTTACTCTTGAAGAGGGGAAATATCTGTATGAGATTACCTCAAAACAAATGTCTAAGGCACGGATGCTCAACCTGTGGCCCTCTCCAGCTGTTGCAGAACTATAAGTCCCACGAGGCATTGCAAGCCGCTGAGAGTTACAAGCATGATTCCCGATTGCAGAGGCATGATGGGACTTGTAGCTTCACAACAGCTGGATGGCTCATGGGGCTCATTCATTCCCATGTGTGGCAGCCCAAGTCGCCCCCTTAAAAAGTGAAATACAGTGGATAACTTAACCGCTTGCGGACCAGCCGCCGCAGTTTTACTGAGGCAGGTTGGCTCCCCTGCGCAAAATCACGTTATTGAACGTGATCTCGCAAGGTTCTCATAGCAGGCGCACGCGCCCGCTGCGAGCTTCGTGAGTCCAACCGCAGGTCCCACGGATTCGATGTCCGTGGGGATACCAGCGATCATCTCACAGAGAGGAAGAACGGGGAAATGCTGATATAAACAAGCATTTCCCCATTCTTCCTAGTGACAGGACACTGATTAAAGCTCCCTGTGATCGGGAGCGGTGATCGGTGTCATATCACACATGAAAAACTAATGAATTACCGGTGCAAAAGGTTTCAACAGATTATATGTTAGTTTGCTGCAATCAGGTATAAATGTCACTATATAAGTGGACAAATTTAACATAAAATGTGCATATAATATGGATTGCGCTAACTACCACCACAATTATTTAGTGTCATATATCACTTCCACAATATTTTGTACAAAACCATATAAAGTGCCGTGCCTTAATTAAGTTCCTCACTTTGCTCTCATCCCCCTATATAAAGTGCAATTAATATAGACAATGTGGATAAAAAAAATCCAAACATAAAAAATATGTATCCAATATATAAATGAAAATAAAAATAAAAAAATAGAAAAAAGAAAAACAATTTCAGTGCCACATGAATGTCCTAAGTGAGTGATCACTCCAGTGTCACAAAATTCCTCCTATTTAAAGTGCTTTTTCTATAAAGTGCTTCTTCTATTCCTATTCCTTCTATTGCCTAGAGGCGATTCAGTTCGCATTGTGCGCTATACAAGTATTTCATTCATTCATATTCACCAATCGAGTGACTTCACCACCACCTGCCAAAATGGCCACTCACCAGATTGAGTCTGTGTATGCGCCTTTGGTTCATTTAGGATAACCACTCCGCTAAAGGTTTCTCCAACAGCCTTTCCAAGCAGTATACGGGGGCCCCTTGCACTAGTTATTTCTCATAAAGATATATGAATAGCCATCATAGTGTAGTACATAGTAAAAAGTTTATTTAAAATGTAAAAAACAAAAATTCAAACTCACATGTGCCTGTGCCTATGCCGGTACTAAGCATGTCCAGCCATATGTTTGGGGATGGTGTTCAGATCTGCCTCGCTAATGCTCCAATCCCCTACCAGTGGCTGTGTGTGTCCCACAGTCTGCGAGTGCGTTCCAAGCCTCGTTTTCCCATGGTGCCAGCAGTGACAAAAAACGGAGTTCCCAGCAGCCTCTACGCGTTTCGCAAAATGTATTGTGTCATCAGGAAAGAGCTTTTTATAAAAAAATCCATAAAACTATCCCCTATTTTGTAGACGCTATAATTTTTGCACAAACCAATCGATAAACACTTATTGCGATTTTTTTCCCATAAATATGTAAAAGGATATGTATCGGCCTAAACTGAGAAAAAAAAATTAATATTTTTTGGGGATATTTATTATAGCAAAAAGTAAAAAATATTCTAATCAAAATTGTCGCTTTTTTTGTTTATAACGCAAAAAATAAAAACCGCAGAGGTGAGCAAATACCACCAAAATAAATCTCTATTTGTGGTGAAAAAATTTTGTGTGGGGGCCATGTCACACAACCTCGCAATTGTCAGTTAAAGCGACACCGAATTGCAAGAAGTGCTCTGGTCTTTTGCCAGCTGAATGGCCCGGGGCTGAAGTGGTTAAGAGGGCAGTTGACAGGAGGCTGGTGATTAAGCGCTGTGCAGTGCCAACTTCCTGGGGGGCTCTGCACGTGCGGATGCGAACACACCTGAGCCCATCCTTACTGGTGATATGTTGCTTCCTCAGACATCCCAAGTCTCCAGCATTTCACTGAGGCTCCCTGAGACCCGCGAGTGTCTGGCGACATCCCGGCTGAGGCTTTCACTCAGCCACAGACAGACAGAGCAGCCCGAGCGGACGAATGGAGTAAGGCCGAGGTGGCCACTCGGGCTGCTCTGTCTTCTGTCTGTGGCTGAGCGACATGTGTATGTGATGACATCATCACCAGAGAAGACCAATTGGAGTGAGGAGGAGGATTGTAACAAAGTCTCGCCTCCTAGATAGACGGAACACGGATCCAATGCCGGGCCATTGAATGAGCGTGATGTGTATCATATTAGGTGGGACTTTGTTACAGTTGTCGCCAGGATATTCAAATTAAAGGTCCGTGACAGAGTTCTGTGTGATCAGGCTGCATTTTATTGGCACTGGTAAAGCTGGCATTTCATTGGTACTGATAAGGCTGCATTTCATTGGCTCTGGTAAGGTTGCATTTCACTGGCACTGGTAAGGCTGCATTTCACGGGCACTGGTAAGGCTGCATTTCACGGGCACTGGTAAGGCTGCATTTCACGGGCACTGGTAAGGCTGCATTTCACGGGCACTGGTAAGGCTGCATTTCACGGGCACTGGTAAGGCTGCATTTCACTGGTAAGGCTGCATTTCACTGGTAAGGCTGCATTTCACTGGTAAGGCTGCATTTCACTGGTAAGGCTGCATTTCACGGGCACTGGTAAGGCTGCATTTCACGGGCACTGGTAAGGCTGCATTTCACGGGCACTGGCAAGGCTGCATTTCACGGGCACTGGAAAGGCTGCATTTCACGGGCACTGGAAAGGCTGCATTTCACGGGCACTGGAAAGGCTGCATTTCACGGGCACTGGACAGGCTGCATTCCACGGGCACTGGAAAGGCTGCATTCCACGGGCACTGGAAAGGCTGCATTCCATGGGCACTGGAAAGGCTGCATTCCATGGGCACTGGAAAGGCTGCATTCCATGGGCACTGGAAAAGGCTGCATTCCATGGGCACTGGAAAGGCTGCATTCCATTGGCACTGGAAAGGCTCATTCCATTGGCACTGGAAAGGCTGCATTTCTTGGGCACTGGAAAGGCTGAATTTCTTGGACACTGGAAAGGCTGCATTTCTTGGACACTGGAAAGGCTGCATTTCTTGGGCACTGGTAAGGCTGCATTTCTTGGGCACTGGTAAGGCTGCATTTCTTGGGCACTGGTAAGGCTGCATTTCTTGGGCACTGGTGAGGCTGCATTTCATTGGCACTGATGAGGCTGCATTTCATGGGCACTGATAAGGCTGTATTTCATGGGCACTGATAAGGCTGCATTTCATGGGCACTGATAAGGCTGCATTTCATGGGCACTGGAAAGGCTGCATTTCTTGGGCACTGGAAAGGCTGCATTTCTTGGGCACTGGAAAGGCTGCATTTCTTGGGCACTGGTAAGGCTACATTTCACATACTGACTCCTACCACCATGACCACTTCAAATTAATGAAGTGGTCATGGTGGTTAGAGTGCTCCTTTACTATATCTCAGAAGAAGTAAACTGATACTGATACTGTATACTGATTCCACTAGAGGATTTTATCATCCTCTAGTTGTGTTAAACTGAAATTAGTTTACCACCTTCAAGCAGGTTGGGATGTCTGCCTCCTAACTGCCTGTTTTAACCCTAAAAAGGCTCAATCACCATGCCACAACTGCACGCATTGCACACAGAGGGCGTGCTTACGACGGCACAGCCCCAGTAACTTTATTGGGTCACATTCAGTAGTGGTACTACATGCAGAATGTGACAGGGTGTTACTTTCTTGCTATACAGCACAGCATCACAGCTGTGGCTTGTGTACAACCATAAGCATCTGCGTGTCTACGTTTAGGTGGGAAAGACATTTCTAAATGCATCCCCAGTATTGCCTTCACTGCTACTAGATGCGATCGGCGATGAGGTTAGACAAGTCATATCCTACAGTGGTGAACATTCCGCAGAGTTTTCTGGAGGCCACGCTCTCTGGTAAATATTCTAAAATATATATTTTATATATAATAAAGTATGAACAACACAGCAGAAGTTTAAACACACAATAACTCAAATGATGTAGCAGAAATGAGGCACCAAAGAATCCCGAAGCAGTGAGACACACAATAGCTCCCCTGATGTAGCAGAAGTGAGACTAACAAGAACTCCCTGTTGTAATAGCAGTGAGAACCACAAGAACTCCCTAAGGCCCCATTCATGCATAGCGAGAACTTGTGTTCCTGCTCGCGATTTTGTGTGAGTGATTGTCACTTAATTTCATTGATGTGAATGAGCTGCCATATGCGTGTTCGTCACCCAAAAAAAGCGCATTGCTCCTTTTTGGGCGACAAACTTTGTGGGATTTTTAAAGTCAAGTTTTTCCATGATTGCAGCGCAAGTCTCTAGTACAACAATCGTGGTAAAATCGCACCACGTGTGGGGTGCCATTTACACCAACTGCAATGCAATTTGGAATTGGGGGCAGAATCACGGCAATCCTGCCCGCAATTCCAAAATGCCAAATGCGAAGGGGGTGTAATGTAGCAGGAGTGAAACACAAAAGAACTCCCAGATGTAGTAGGTATGAGACACACAAGAACTCCCTCATGTAGTAGGTGGGAGACACACAAGAACTCCCTCATGTAGTAGGTGGGAGACACACAAGATCCCCCTGATACAGGAGTAAGACATACAAGAATCCCCATAATGTTGCAGAAGTGAGACTCAAAAGTACTCCTTGATGTAGAAGGAGTGAGACATACAAAACCTCCTAATGTGCAACCCCAATTCCCAAAAAGTTGGGACACTGTTTAAAATCTACATAAAACAGAATGCAATGATTTGCAAAACTCATAAACCCATATTTAATTCACATTAGAAAATAGAAAACATATCAGGAGTTTAAAATGAGAAAATGCACAATTTTCTCAACATGTGTCAAAAAAAGTTGGGACGGCAACAAAAAGCCGGCAAAGTAAGTGGTACTAGCAAGGAAGAGTTGGAAGAACATTTTGCAAAAGATTAGTTTAATTGGCAATGGGTCAGCAACATTATTAGGTATAAAAAGGGCCTCATGGAGTGTCATAGGGGTTGATTTACTAAAAGGCAAATCCACTCTGCACTACAAGTGCACTTGAAAGTGCAGTCACTGTAGATCTGAGGAGAAGATCTGAAAGGAGGGCGAAGCTCTGCTGAATTTATCATCCAATCATGTGCAAGCTAAAATGCTGTTTTTTTTTTTTTTTCCTTGCATGTCCCCCTCAGATCTACAGTGCCTGAACTTCCAAGTAACCCCCATAGTGTCTCAGAAGTAAAGATGGGCAGACGTTCTGTGAAAAGCTGAGTCTAAAAATTGTCAAACACATAAAAAAATCCCAGACTAAACAAGTTGTCCTATCTCTGCCCAAGAACAAAGGAGGCAAAACGCTACTCCAGATCTCTTTATAGTTCCACTCAGGTTCCCCGGTCAGGGTAGTAGACTGGTACCATGGGAAATCCACTAAATTGTGGACCTCCTTAGAAAACAACTTAGTTTCCTTAGACCTTACCAACCTGCAATGAATGGACCCCAAGTGCAGACCTTCAAAAGGTCTTCTATCCATACTGGCACTTTATCGGTCGCAATTCCTCTGCTGGAAGAGGAGCGACAACCCTCTCTTGGGCCATACCCTCAGCAGAGGAACGTTAGTTGACATTTCTCAAATACTACCAACCTGTCACAACCCTTCAAGAGCCTAGATTAAATACCTGTATAGCCAGAAAATACAATCATTTTTGACTTTGCTCCCCCTGGACTCGTTGACTAGATCCTACATATAGACATTTCTGTTCTTACTTTTGCAGTTCACCAGACCTGATCATCCACTCTCTCCAGTCTACCAAGTTTTACTAAAAGAATCCTATCCACATCCTTCACATTTTGTGTCTAAATGGGAACAGGAATTAGATACAGTATGTCTCCTGATGATATGGACTGGGACAAGTTACTGACATTTGCTTATAAATCATCTGTTTCACATTTGGGGCACCTATTTCCAGATTACTCTCTTCTTTGATAACATACTACAGTTCTATGTTAAACTTGTGGGGGATAACTTCCCAAATGTATTTAAAATTATTATACAATCTATGCTACCAGGCCCTATAAATAAATTAAATACAGTCTAATTAGGTATTGTCTAACTACTGCATGGTCAGTGATAGCCAGACGATGGCGAAAATCCAAAACTTCTTTACCTTAGTGGGCTTGTTAAGTGGAGAAAACAATGGCTTGGGAAAAGGATACGTCTAAATCATATGGGCTCATGTGGACTGTATTGTCTAATTTTCTCTACTCTTTAGAGCAGCATATGCTCAGGCAAGAATGGGACAATATTCCTCTCCCAAAACTCCAGCAACTGGTCTTCTCAGTTCCCAGGTGTAAAGTTGTGCTCATAAGTTTACATACCTTGGCAGAATTTATGATTTCTTGGCCATTTTTTCAGAAAATCTGAACGATGACACAAAATAATTTCTTTCACTCATGGTTAGTGTTTGGCTGCAGCCATTTATTATCAATCAACTGTGTTTACTCTTTAAATCATAATTACAACAGAAACTACCCAAATGACCCTAATCAAAAGTTTACATACCCCAGTTCTTTATATCGTGTATTTCCCCCTTTAACATCAATGACAGCTTGAAGTCTTTTGTGGTATTTGTGGATGAGGCTCTTTATCTTCTCAGATGGTAAAGCTGACCATTCCTCTAGGCAAAAAGCCTCCAGTTTCTGTAAATTCTTGGGCTGTCTTGCATGAACTACACATTTGAGATCTCCCCAGAGTGGCTCAATGATATTGAGGTCAGGAGACTGAGATGGCCACTCCAGAACCTTCACTTTATTCTGCTGTAACCAATGACAGGTTGACTTGGCCTTGTGTTTTGGACCATTGTCATGTTGGAATGTCCATGTAGATTCCAATGCGTAGCTTCCTGGCTGATGAATGCAAATGTTCCTCCAGTATTTTTTGATAACATACTACATTCATCTTGCCATAAATTTTGACCAAATTTCCTGTGCCTTTGTAGCTCACACATCCCCAAAACATCAGTGATCCACTTCCATGTTTCACAGTAGTAATGGTGTACGTTTCATCATAGGCCTTGTTAACTCCTCTCCAAATGAAGCGTTTATGGTTGTATCCAAAAAGCTCAATTTTGGTCTCATCACTCCAAATGACTTTGTGCCAGAAGGTTTGAGGCTTGTCTCTGTGCTGTTTTGGAATACTTTGTGGCATTTGTGTAACAATGGCTTTCTTCTGGTGACTCGCCCATGTAGCCCATCTTTCTTCACGCGCCTCCTTAGTGTGCACCTTGAAACAGCCACACATGTTTTCAGAGAGTCCTGTATTTCACCTGAAGTTATTTGTGGGTTTTTCTTTGCATCCCAAACAATTTTCCTGGCAGTTGTGGCTGAAATTCTAGACAGTCTACCTGACCATGGTTTGGATTCAACAGAACCCCTAATTTTCCACGTCTTGATTAGAGTTTGAACACTGCTGATTGGCATTCTCAATTCCTTGGATACCTTTTTATATCCCTTTCCTGTTTTATACAGTTCAACTACATTTTCACACAGATCCTTTGACAATTATTTTGCTTTCAGAAACGTCAGTGCAGTATTGGATGAAAGATGCAAGGGTCTGTCAGGATAACAGAAACTCGTTGACCTTTTATACACTCGCTAATTACAAGCAAACAGATCACATGTGAGGATGGTTACCTTTAATAGCCATTCAAACTCCTTTGTGTCAACTTGTGTGCATGTTATCAGGCCAAAATCACCAGGGTATGTAAACTTTTGATCAGGGTCATTTGGGTAGTTTCTGTTGCCATTATGATTTAAAAAGAGTAAACACAGTTGATTGATAATAAATGGCTTCAGCCAAGCACTGACCGTGAGTGAAAGAAATGATTTTGTGTTATCATTCATATTCTCAGAAAAATGGCCAAGAAATCATAAATTTTGCCAGGGTATGTAAACTTGTGAGCACAACTGTATACAGAATGTTGTTAAAAGAAGAGGGGATGTTACACTGTGGTAAACATGGCCCTGTCCACACTGTTTTGAAATTGAGGTTGTACTCTGCCAGCTTTTTGTTGCCCTGTCCCAACTTTATTAAGGAATGTTGCTGCCATCAAGTACATGTTTTTCCCCTAAAATTGTACATTACCTACACAAACATTTGATACATTTTCCATTACTTTTCTCTGGGTTTATGAGATTTGCAAATCATTGCATTCTGATTTTACGCAGCAACCCACACTTTTTGGAATTGGGGTTGTAGAAAGCGGAAGACACACATTCACCCCAAATATAGCAGGAGGGAGACCCTCAATGTGGATAGGAAAAGGTGGTGGTGAGATTTCAACTATGGAGTTTTCATGAGACACAATGGGCCAGCTGGTAACCGAGTGGACCATACTCCATCTTTAAAATTAATTAAAAGTTAAAATTCCAACCAATGTATACTACAAAAGAAGACTCCTGTGGGCAGTGAGTACATGCTGTGCTGTTGGATGCTTGATTCCCCCTGGCCTCACCCTTACTACTGTTTTCTGTAGTAACATATCGGCAAAAGGGAAGGGCTATAGTGCATGGGGGGGGGGGGGGGGGCTGCTACCTTCAGGTGAATGGATACTGGCAAAAAAAAAAAAATAAGCAGGAATTCTCCTCCTACACATAATTTCTCCCTGCTAGGTAACGGTTCACTTTTATTTATTTTTTGTTTGTTTTTTTAAGTGTCCTTTTTAGAGATCTATTGCTTCACACTTGGTGCATGCCTTTGTACAAGGAGTTGCAAGTACTGTTCCACCAGTTAAGAATCTATTGACTGCGTGGGACCCCAAGTTGGTATTTTCCGTTTTTGCAGAAATCTCCATTTCCCATACGGGATTTTCCTGTAATCCTTCTACCTCTTTATATTATATTTATGGTTGCCATTACTTTGGATCTGAGAGACTCTGCATTGTCTGCCCTTGCCTGTAATTTCCATTCCTGGTGCTCCACATGAAAAGGTGGTCCTCTGGCCTCATGCATCCTTTTTACCTGAGATGATTTCTCCATTCCATCTCTAGGACATTGTGTTGCCATCTTTCTGCCCTAAGGCTTAGACGTCATGTAACAAGGCTCTTCAAACCTTGGATGTTGTTTGTGCCATCAGATGCTACCTGAAATCGATTTCTGAAATTTGTCAGACTCTCTCTTTTTTGCTTCCTGAAAGCCAAAGGAATAGTCACGCAACTTGCAAATCTACCATCTCTTGATGTCTTCATCAGTTTGTAAAGTTGCTACCTGATCTTTGCTTCATACTTTTACAAAGTTTTACCAAGTAGATGTTTAGATGCTACCTTTGGTCAGCGAGTTTTGTAGGCTGCTGCCTGAGGTTCTAACCTGTTCTAGCTTGGTTGTTTGGGGCCTGCTAGCTTGTTGCTCTCTCTTTATTTTCCATGCTTTGAGACATCCCTATTGTAATGGGGATGAAGATTTCTTGCATCCTGGGATGTACGATAAAGATTAAGGAATTTTTGTTTTACCCTTAAAATCCTTTTTTGGAGTACA
Source organism: Lithobates pipiens (assembly GCF_037356315.1). Classification (NCBI taxonomy): domain Eukaryota; kingdom Metazoa; phylum Chordata; class Amphibia; order Anura; family Ranidae; genus Lithobates; species Lithobates pipiens. Next base: position 104,758,549 of record NW_027507748.1, read on the forward strand.
TCATAGGACACAGGCACGCCACCTCTCTGCCTTGTGGTCCATGGCCTGCTACAAAAACAAAAGCCTTGCCTATTTGGGAGGGGTTATTCCTAGGAAGGTACTTCCGGTCTTTTTTTTATCAGTGCCCAATCACTTGAAAGTGGTAGCATAACCCTATCATTTAAAGTGGAAGTAAACCCTTCTATCGTTTTCAGTCAAGGAAGCTGCCATCTTGGCCTCTAATGATTCTTCAACTGCCAAATGCGGCACATGTGATCAGTTATGAAACCAGCTATTGGATGGTTTGAAAGTTTGGTTGAGAGCACAACCAATGTGAAAGTTAGCATTTCTGGCATGCCGGGAATGTAAGTGTTTTTTGAAACTGGGTTTACTCCCACTTTAATGGAGATGAAGATTCACTGTGTCCTGTGATGTACTACAAGATAAGAATATTATAGGTAAATGAAAAACCGCCTTTTGCAAGTAACCTTGCTTATATTTTTTTGGACTTCGTCCAAATGAAACACAATTTGTGGTGCACTGTCCCTTAAAGAAAAATATTTCTCAGTTTCAATTGCCCCTCTAGCCTATGTATACAAAGAAGTCCGTGTCTGGGGATTAGGAGCATTTGACGTGGCAGAACTTCCTCCCATACATATGGTATATTTTACACAGGGCGCAAAGCCAGGAAGCTGTATAGAACAGAATGTTTGCATTTCATTCTAATGACTTATTGTGATGGTAATCCTCATTGTTACCACATGACTATTCCCCTATTTCACTAATCACAAAGTACACAGGCCCTTTAACCTTCTCATAAGGACCAGATATTAATATAAATGACATCAGTCTCTAAACTTTCCCGTTTAGGACAGAGCTAAATCAGTAAACTATCATAATCACTCCAAGAAACGTATAATTTCGTGCTCTGAAAACTGCACAGACTGCTACTGTCAGAGTTCAGTTACAGCAGAAAGTTTGAGATTATGTTAACTATAAATTCCTTTATTGCAAAGCTTGAACATTTATATCTTTCACTGAATTATAAATAAAAAAAAAAGACCCCAGATTCCAGGACCAAATTAGTACGAAGTGCACACCTATTACAGAAATACAAATGTAAAAAATGTAACAGTATGTACAAAGAAAAATATTCACTGTATCTTAAAGAATAAACATGTAATATATTGCAAAACAAAAAATATCTGTTGATTGCACAAAAAACATTGTGCCCTCGTAACAGCCTGAAATACCAATGTTATCAACCTTCCTAGCTATATTCTGTGAACTGCAGAGCACCCCCCCATGTTATAGAGATGGGGAGGGGAAGGGTGTGGTGTTAGTATTCCAAAAGCAGAAGAGCAGCTGAGGCTGCATTCACATCCGAGTAGAGATTTTCAGGCGGTTTTATGCATTTTTGGACAATTTGCACCCATATATGAGCGTTTTAGTCATTTATTTCAAGCATTTTACATTATGTATGTAAAGCTTCAGACATTTTTGTTTTAGCCATTGGAAAGCACTAGGGGGGAGGAGACCAGTTCTTACAAGCCAACAAACATTTGAAATACGCCCCCAAAAACATGTAAAAATGCTTGATTTGCATGTTTACAGGTCTTCTCAGTCAAATCTAGTGGGCTTGAAAACACAAGTTCTATCTCAAAAGTGTTCATGTAACTTTTGGAGCATCAGATATTAAGCTACAGATGGTTGAGTGGTCAGTTGTGAACAGTCATTCATGAAATTAATGGGATTTTTCATTATGAGCACTTTGGTGTTCCAAGCTACAAATTGTACAAGTGTGAATGAAACCTTAGAGCAGTGGTGGTCAACTTTCTTGATGATGGGGACTCAAGTGCAGTCCTTGACATCACCAAAGGGCTGTCCATAAAATTCAGTGAATATTCAGTCTCGGAGAAAGCAGACACAAACAGTATATAGTCAAGACTATGGGCATGATACAAGAGATGGTCAGAGACTCCGGACATGATACAAGAGATGGTCAGAGACTGCAGATATGATACAAGAGATGGTCAGTGACTGCAGACATGATAAAAAAGAGATGGTCAGAGACTGCAGACATGATACAAGCGATGGTCAGAGACTGCAGACATGATACAAGCGATGGTCAGAGACTGCAGACATGATACAAGCAATGGTCAGAGACTGCGGACATGATACAAGCGATGGTCAGAGACTGCAGACATGATACAAGCGATGGTCAGAGACTGCAGACATGATACAAGCGATGGTCAGAGACTGCAGACATGATACAAGCGATGGTCAGAGCCTGCAGACATGATACAAGCGATGGTCAGAGCCTGCAGACATGATACAAGAGATGGTCAGAGACTGCAGACATGCTGCAGGAGACTGTCAGAGACTGTGAGCATGCTATACGAGTTGTTGGAAACTGGGGACATGCTTCAGGAGACATATTACATGAGACTCGCTACTATAATAGAGCAATATGGAAAAACAAAATAGTGTCCACATGGGCCCTGGGAGTCACACAAAAAGTGCTAAAAGGTGGCAAGTTGGGCACCAGGGCCTTAAAGTGCCAACACTGCTTCACCATAGATACAGTACAATGAGTGAGTGCTGTCACCCTAGGACAGGAAGTCTGTTATTGGCAGGATCACAACAGTCAGGAATTATTGGTATTTTTTTTGTAGACGCCATAACATGATATAATTTATAATGCCAGTTTAAGTACCACCTTCACTCCTATTATTTTGTCCCATGTTGTAAAGTCTCTATTCAGGTCTTCTGTAAACTAGTAAGAATATGACAAACATACTGTCTGTTTAAAGGGTGTATTCATTATGCTGTGAATTTGACTATCAACAAGCATTCACCAGTGGTGAATAAATCACTGTCATGTAAAACACATGCATTTGGAAGGTTCAATTGGAGCAAATGTTTGTTGAATGTTGCTCAGGGTAGACTTGCTGACCAGTGTCCACAGCCAAAAGCTCCTACAATGGTCATGCAAGCATCAGAACTGGACCATGGAGCAATAGAAGAAGGTGGCCTGCTTCGATGAATAACATTTTCTTTTGTATCATATGGATGGCCAGGTGCATGCACACAGCTTTCCTGGGAAACAGATGACACCAGGATACAGTATAGGGAGAAGGCAAGCTGGCAGAGGCAGAGTGATGCTTTGGGAAATGTTCTGCTGGGAAACATTGGTCCTGCCATTAATATGGATGTTACACCAATTCATGGAAACAGTGTATCCCGATATCAGTGGCCTATTTCAAAAGGATAATGTGCTCTACAAGACTACAAAAATGGTTCAAGAATGGTGTGAGGAACACAACAATGAGTTTGAGATGATGACTTGGCCTCCAAATTCTCCAGATCTCAATCCACTTGAGCATCAGTGGGTTATGCTGAAAAAAACAAAGTCTGATTCATGGAGGTCCCACCTCACAAGTTACAGGACCAAAAGGATCTGCTACTGTTGGCTTGGTGCCAGATACAACTGCAAACCCTAAGAGGTCTAATGACTACCATGCCTTGAAGGATCATGACTATTTTATGTGGGTGCTCATAAAGTATGGTTGATACAAATGTATATATAGTATATATATATATATATATATATAGTATATATAGTATATATATATATATATATATATATATATATATATATATACACACACACACACACACACACAAATACATAATATGATAAACAATTACACTAGTAAACGTTTTATCTTGACTAGTGTATTTTACTAAAAAAATGACAGAAAAGAAAATTTGTATACATTACCACATCAACGCACTGAATTATGAACAATTCTTACCTAAGGGGAAAAAACAGATAAAAAAAAAGTTTAAAGTGAGCTAAGGAAGCAGAAAAAGTAAATGTATATATGCAAACAGTGTAATATTGATACTATATAGGATTTTTAGAGCACCAACAGTTTTTATAGTGGTTTACAAAGTGAGAGAGAGGGTACAGGTACAATAAAATTCAATAAATGAGGTTTGGGAGGGCCTTGCTCTTGACAGCTTAAAATCTAAAGGGAGGGGCAAATAATACAAAAGATAGTAACTGATAGAGATAAACTGATGGAGAAAGTAGAAGCACAGCTTCTAGGTGGAGGTGGAATTGGGTTCCTTGAATATTCAAGGATCAACTCAAAGCGGACAGTAGGACACAGCTGGACAAATTGGGGTAGGGAGTTCCAGAGGAAGAAGGGCTCTTTCTGTAAGGAGATGATGAGGGGGCTAGATAAGAGAAGGTTTTGGGAGAAGTGAAGAACGCTTGGGTGATGCTTTTTGGGAATGGGAGAGTTGCAGATGGCTTTGAATGTTGTAGTTTGTAGGGATGCACCGATACCAGTTTTATATGCCCAAGTACGAGTACCGATACGTTTTCTCAAGTGCTCGCTGATACCAATTACCATTCCCTATTTTTAGTATCAAATGACAGTTTTTTTAGGGCTTGTTCACAGATTTCACTGGCAGAGACATCTGTTTCATATCAGTTTTCATGTGAGCTTCTACAGCCTGTTCACATATATGCGGGCTGGTTCAGTGCGATAAAAAAAAAAAAAGAGTCCTGTGTTATTTGTCTGGTTCAGTTGCGATTTCTAATCAAATAAATACACTACAATTCACATTGGAATCACACCTGAATCACTGAATGAAATCGCACTGGACCAGGCTTTAAAATTACACCGTAAACCGCCCTGCACATATGTGAACCGAGTCTGAAGGTATCAGTTTTAGTATTGGAGCATTTGCATGCGTACAGTACAATATATATAGCTTTATTTTTATTTTTAATTATTTATTAGGTACACCTGTTCAATAGCTTGGTAACACAAATTGCTAATCAGCCAACCACATGCCAGCAACTCAAAGAATTTAGGACAGGATGAAGACGAATTGCTGAAGTTTAAACCAAGCATCAGAATGGGGAAGAAAAATGATATTAAGTGACTTTGAACGTGGCATGGTTGTTGGTACCAGATGGGCTTATCTGAGTATTTCAAAAACTGCTGATCTACTGGGATTTTCACACACAACCATCTCTAGGGTTTACAGAGAATGGTCTGAAAAGAGAAAATATTCAGTGAGCGGCAGTCGTGTGGAGGAAAATGCCTTTTTGATGTCAGAGGAGAATGGGCAGACTGGTTCAAGATGATAGAAAGGCAACAGTAACTCAAATAACCATTCGTTATAATCAAGGTATGCAGAATTCCATCTCTGAACGCACAACGCATCAAACCTTGAAGCAGATGGGCTACAGCAGCACCTGGTAAGGCATTGACCACACCTGGTGCCAATCCTGACAGCTAAGAACAGGAAACTCAGGCTAAAATTCACACAGGCTCACCAAAATTGTACAATAGAAGATTAGAAAAACATTGCCTGGTCAGATGAGTCTCAATTTCAGCTGCATCCTTGACATTATCGGGTCAGAATTCAGCGTAAACAACATGAAAGCATGGATCCATCCTGCCTTGTATCAATGGTTCAGGCTGGTGGTATAATGGTGTGGGGGATATTTTCTTGGCACACTTTTGGCCCCTGAATATCAATTGAGCATTGTTTAAATGCTACAGTTTACCCGAATATTGTTGCTGACTATCCCTTTATGACTACAGTGTCCCCATCTTCTGATGGCTACTTCCAGCAGTTCCCTGTGAGTTCCCTGTACTCCAATGGCCTCCACAGTCACCAGATCTCAATCCAATAGAGCACCTTTGGGATGTGGTGTAACCGGAGATTTGAATCATGGATGTGCAGCCGACAAATCTGCAGCAACTGTGTAATGCGATCATGTCACTATGGACCAAAATCTCTGAGGAATGTTTCCAACATCTTGTTGAATCTATACCACAAAGAATTAAGGCAGTTTTGATGGCAAAAGGGGGTCCAACCTGGTACTAGAAAGGTGTACCTAATAAAGTGGCCGGTGAGTAAATATTGAAGAAGGGTGGTATCCTACTAGGGTCCAGGTCTAGTGAACAGTCAGGATACTAATTGGTCAGCTGTGTGGTGGGCTTTAAGTAATGATCTATATAGGGTTCTGGGCTCCACCCGGCAGACAGGAGGTCTGGCCCAGGAGTCAGGAGGGCTCCACCTAGGAGACTGGTGGGGGCCAGTGCAGTATGAGGCTGCTTGCTGTATGCACAAAGTTGTTGAGCGTCTAGTCTGTGGGAGACAGACCAAGGCCTAAAGCATAAGGCCTGAGCAGGATTGCTGCGTTTACAAATCAGAAGAGCTGAAATGCTGAATACCCTTGGCGAGGGAAACTACTGTGTGTTTGCTGAACTTTCTTTTAAATAAAAATGGGTAAGACAAGCCCTTAAATGGAGAAAAAGTGCATGGCGGTGTCCCCTAAAGCCCTACATTTGAAGAGAGTTCCTACAATATATATATCTGTATACACACACACACACACTAATATCCACCCGTTTTTTAATATTGTATTAGGTCAACATGATAAGAACACAGACAGTCATTAAAATCCAAAAATTTCTGTTCCTTGCATGGCAATGGTTGTGTTTGTAGACAGAAATTCTCATGTTCCCCTTTTCCTGTAATTAGTTGCCCCTACGCTGGGGCAGCTGAAGTTGTTTCCACTAAAAATGAAATCTTACAATTCTGTTCCTATTAGTTAATACACCAACACTGCAAAGTGAATCGTATTACCTGGAATAACTTCTACTTACAATAACAGACCGTGTATGGAAAGAAATCTTACTTAAAAAGAAGATCTATTTTGCGAGCCCTGGGACCACTTTTATTTATATCTTTATAATACAGTGGTTTAAATTCAAGCCTTGTGATGGATGGCGTATTAGAGAGGTCTACACTGTAGTTCCTCTCATCATTAGCTCTCCGGTGATGGTTCATGCACAGCGTGGAGTGTGGTTTTTCTAATGGCACAAGAGCTCCTTTCAGATGATCACGTAGCGGGAGTCTCGCACACGACCCGGCAGTCATGTGATAGCCCCCTGTCACCGCTCATTCGCAACACTCTCCGACCACAAAATAGGATTGTTTTGACATCTACCCTGCAGTCTCACTGGGGTATATTTATGCTTCAATTTACAAAACAAAATGTGATCCTGATTAGGTTTTCTGGATTTGTAAATCACAATCTGGTGTGTTTGGTGTAAGAATGCCAAATAGCTCAACGATGACCACCGTGATTACAATTAACGATGTATACAGATCCGAGCAATTCAAGCTGCAGAACATGAAAATATAAAGTCAATAATACCTCAGAGATAAAAAATGGCCAGCAGTTATTTTATTTAAAAATGTAATTTATTTTATTTACTAGAGAAACTCAAAAACCATGTTCTATTGCAAATGTGACAAAGGCAAAAAAAAAAAAAGCAGTGGTAATATATTGTTCATCTAAAGCCAATTGCACACTGTTCTGAGCGAGTCTGTAATATGTGTTGTGGATTTGTGGATGCAATCGGGGGGTGGAATCTCCTTCATATGTAATGGGCCCTCAAACCTGTAGATGCTCTAAACAATGCACCTGACTCTTCCATATCCCACAACCTATAAATATGAAGACTCATGCGTTGTGGTGTGCTGTCAAAAAAGTCAGGTGCATTTAAATGTTCATTGATGTACTAAGACTACTTAAATATTTGCTTGTTGCTTTCTTGCAATTACGGCAATCTAAAGCATCCTGTATACTGTTTAAAGAATGCCCCAAAACTTAAAGTAGAACTGTAGGTAAAACCATAGGTGTGCACAGGGGGCATGCCTTGTGTGCCTTGGCACACCCTAATTACCCTCTGTGCCAGTGGTATCCAGTACAGAAGTGCCCCGCAGTGAGCCTCGTCTCTCTCCCCCCCCTCTCCTCCACTGCCCCTTACTCACCCACTCTCTCCCTCTCACCCTCACCCCGTCTCTTTCTCTCACCCCTGTCTCTCTCACCCCCTTCGCTTTCTCTCACCCACTCTTCCCCCCCCCCATCTCACCCCACTCTCTCACCCTCCCACTCTCATCCCTGTCTCTTTCTCTCACCCCTCGCCTGGCTCTGCTATAAGATATAAAATGTATTAAAACATTAAAAAATACTTCAAACATTTCAATTTTTTTTACATTTGTGTGTCTGTGTGTGTGTATATATATATATATATATATATATATATATATATATATATATATATATATATATATATATATATGTGTGTGTGTGTATTACACACAGACACACACATGCATTACACGTGTGTTTGAGTTTTGGATACAATAGGCTGCACACACCTATGGGTAAAACTATGGGAGGATTACAACCCCTGTCAGTTTTGTTTTTTTGCCATTTGTGTCCTGTTGGGGAAAATTTCTTTTCTCTTCCTGTCCCATAGCAAATACAGGACACAACAGAAAATCTCTCCAAAGTGATGGAATTCCTGGTTGTCACCACTAATGTCACCTCTGGCAGATTTCCCCTCTATTTATGTGCTTGTGTCTACGCAAGGGATTTTCTTTCCCTTTCATTATCGGTTATAACAGTAAACAGGGCAAATAAAGAGGGTGAATCTCCCTAATGATGGCACAAATTGCAGCAAAACCCTGACAAGGGTTATAATTCTTCTCAACCCTTTCCAAAACTAAAAAAATCCTTTATTTCTACTTTCCTGTTTTTGAGCTCAGAGGACTGAATGCGCTTGAAGCCAATTCTCTGCAACATTTATATCAATTTTGGTTAGATACATTCAAAGAGGCTTACGGACGCCTCCACATGACGGACACCAATTGCTAAGCTGATCCCCGCTGGCAGGTGGATGACATGTTCATTTTCACTCACTGCGCAGAGTGGAGACAGACCCATTCCCACTCTCCTCTATGGGGAAATTTAGGTGAAAACAGAACCACCATCCGTCTCGATTTTGCAGACAGGATTGGATAGCAGCAGATGTCAGTGAACATGCCACTGCAGACATCTGCCGCTCCATAGGGAAGACTGCAAAGTTCAATAAGGTCCGCCTGAAAAACTGACAGGCAGACCTGCTCATGCAGCCCATGTGAAAGGGTCCTTAGGCTCCATTCCCACCTGATTGCGGGCGGAATCACTGTAAAAAGCACTGCAATTACGGTAAATTGCACCGCTGTCGCCCAAAAGAATCTCATTTGAAATTGTGGCCTGAATCACGGCGATTTCGCCCACGATCAGGTGTGAATGGGGCCTTACACATGGGGCAGGCTCCGTTGGAGTCCACATGCTCAGCAGGGAATCTGTCCGCTGATCCCCACTGAGCAGGCCTATGGCTGATTCTTGTCTGCTTCGCTTATGCATAGTGGACACAGTCCACTCTCCTCTATGGGCAGTCGGATTTCAACAGATCCCCTGTCCGTTTACACTTGACCGAGATCTGGAGTAGCAAACTGATTTACCCTGGTTTGCATCCTTTCTAGAAAACCGATCTCAGAAAGTGAAACTAAGAACGTTCACTTCGGAAGCACGAAAAATTACATGTGGAATCCCTCAAGGATCCCCCCTGTCACCCGTGCTCTTAAACATATATCTCCGCCCACTCCTCAAAATCATCAGCAATCAGGATCTACTTTATCACTCCTATGCGGATGACGTCCAATTCTACCTATGCATCACCAACAAAAAAGACCAATACCAGGCACTGGAAAACTGTCTCTCATTGATCGACGATTGGATGACGGAGAGCTCCCTTAAACTCAACGGATCCAAAACAGAACTCTTCCTTCACGCAAACCAAAACAAAAACCCTGGCATGATGTCCACACCACTCACAATCCTGAGACAACCCATAACCCCAAGCACTAAAGCCAAAAGCCTCGGAGTCATCTTTGACTCAAACATGACTATGATTGCACAAATAGGATCAGTAGTCAGCGGATCCCACTACCTTCTTCGCCTGCTGTGTAGACTCATCCCCTTCATCCCGTAAGGAGAAACAGCAGCAGTAGTTGGAACAGTCATCAATTCCCGACCCGACTACACAAATTCCCTCTACCTAGGACTTTCAAAATACCAAATTTCACGTCTACAAACCATCCAGAACACAGAAGCCAGACTGGTATCTGGAAAAAAACCATGGGAATCAATCACCCCGTCCCTGAGGACCCTCCATTGACTAGCCATGAAGGATCGAGTTACATTCAAGACCCTCTGCCTCACTCACAAATGTGCACAAGGAAAAGCCCCGCAATACCTCTGCGACAAAATAAAGCACTACACCCCAGGTCGCACTCTCCAATCAACTATCCAGAACCTCCTCCACATCCCCAAGACCCGTTACAAATTAAAAGGCGAACAAAGGTTTGCAATACAAGGACCACCGCTATGAAATGCTCTACCCGCGGACATCCACTCCGAGGAAAACTATCTGGCCTTCAGGAAGAAGCTCAAGACCCATCTCTTCTGAAAACGTAGATGGACACTGGCAGCAAAAGAGCCCTGAGGCGATTCCGTTTGCATATGTAGCGCTATAAATATTATTCATTCATTTAGGATGGTGCATGTTATAATATATAAACTCTCTCAAAAGTTTTCTTTTTTGTTGTATGGCTTGTTTGTTCTACCCGATTTAAAAATAAAAGCTTCTCTTAACAAAAAAAAAAAGACTAAAAACTGTAAACTAAAACAACTCCTAAAAAAAGAGCTTCATACCTGCCAAAACTGAAATCTCAGAACTAGTCTTTTATACTAACCTCTTTGTAGAGCAGGTATACATCTTACAGATGACGGTTTTCCACTTTCAGGCAGAAAATAGGAATGGCCTACCCCTACACAAGCTATTCCCCTTTCAGTCTACCATCTATGCTACTGCCAGACTCCAATCTACAATCCCTCCACTGCATTCTACTCCTCTAGTGAATAAAATTCAAAATACTAAGCCATCCAATACAACCCTGCACCCAACTATATCACTAACCTTGTCTCATATCAGCCAAACTGTCTTCTCCTGATCTTTTCCTCTCCCTTCACAGCCCCCTATGCTCACTTCCAGATCTTTATCAGAGCCTCTCCCATCCCCTGGAACTCCCTACACCAATCTGACTATCCCCTACTCTATCAGCTGACTTAGGAATCCTCTGTATTCTAGGTTTGTAAGACCTTAACAGTGCAGACTAAACTGAAACATAATTTCTCAGGCTGGGTCGTGTCATGGAGAAGTTAACAGAGCAGCTTCCTGGGTGATGGTAGCCTTTAATTTTATTTCGAAATAAACTGGCACATAAAATGAAATGTGATTTTTATCACAGTAGTTCAATAGACAATTACTAGAAGCATATACACGGGCTTATATGCAACTACAGTGCTGCCCATAACATTTTAATACTTAAAAAAAAAATGATGGTAAAAAAATAAAAATAAAAGACAAAAATAAATAATGCGAGATAACTTTTTTTTTGCTATAAAATAAACGTATTATTATTAGTTGTTATGGGTAATGCATCTTTTAAATGCACTAATATGCGTGTGTGTTAAAAACTCCAAGTATGCTATAACTACCAACATGCCAAAACAGTGTGACAAGGGGTGATTAATGAGTGGTTCATGCGTTTGTTTTTCAAAATACAGGCAGTTTTATATTTGTTTACAATGTGTTGTCAAGCATGTTTTTGTGTGTATTTTCCTGGGAAAGGGGGGACTTCCTGTATTAAAATGTATACATTGCCCTAATTTACGAAGCTGTAATAACAAGAGGTGCTAAATAGTGCTTTAGGCATGCTAAAATTGCTTCTTAACCGATGTTGTTATTTTAACATTTCTCAAGCGCGTTTTAGCACTTCTTAATTGACATTTCAGATTAATGGATGAAGTCCATTTGGGTGCTTTTTCATGTGATTCAATTCACATCTATGGCAGTTTTGTTTTTAAATGCACCAAACTCACTTTTTGCAGAATTTGAAAGAAATCCTGTTGTCAGACAATTGTTTCAACAACAATCTTCCATAAGATTATTTAATTATATTTTGTGCATGTTATTTTACCTGTAAAGACCTCCCTGGAGTAGACACCCAAATGACCCAAATAAAAGTATTGTAAGGGAAATCTGAGTGAGGGGACCAGGCAGAAAATGTCTATATCTAAGCCCTTGTACACACGGTCGGAGATTCCGACAACCAAATCTGTCGGATTTTGTCTGTCGGATTTTGTCAGAAGGATCTTGTCCGAAACTGTTGCATACACACGGTCGGACAAAGTTGTCGGAAAATCCGATCGTTCAGAACGTGATGACGTAATTTCGTTACGATGGGACTACGTTCAGGCTAGTAGCCAATAGCTTTGATGTAGGAATTTGATCTGAGCATGCGTGGCACTTGGTCCGATCGGAATTCTCTACACATGATCGGAGTATGTCCGATCGGACCAGTTTGTCGGAAAATATTTCCAGCAAGTTGGAAAATTTGGTCCGACGGATATTCTGACGGAAACAGTCCGATGCATACCACACACAGTCGGATTATCCGACAAAACCGTCCGATAGGACACATTCCGATGGATTCTCCGACCGTGTGTACAAGGGCTAAAAAATGTATATATAAAAACATTAGGATGATCCAATGTGTACATAAGTTCTTCAGCAATCAGGACAGAACTCGCAGAGAGGAGCAAACTCTAGGAGACAAAAGCAAAAGAGGCGCCTCTACGTGCATAATTACAAACTTTTAATGTCCCCACAAGGGTTAAAAACACTTACAGGATCTGCAGTAAATGAAGGCATGTCATATATTCATAAAACAGGTGGTCCGGCATAGGAGGGGTCATCGGTGTGTTAAGGTAATCCCAGCGATGTCAGTGTATGGCAGCAGAAAATTCCAGGTTAGCCTGCAGATGGAAATCCTATGGCTCTGGAGACACTAATACAGTGATGGCGAACCTCGGCACCCCAGATGTTTTGGAACTACATTTCCCATGATGCTCTGGCACTATGCAGTGTAGTGGAGCATCATGGGAAATGTAGTTCCAAAACATCTGGGCTGCCAAGGTTCGCTATCACTGCACTAATGGAACAATCACGCTGTCCGGATCAGTGAGAAGCAGAAGATCCCGGACGTGACATCAGCAAAAGGGAGGGCAACCAGCGTGAACCGGAAGTAGTTATCAAAATGGGACGCATTTCGGAACTTCTGATAGGTTCCTTTATTAATCCAATGACTACCCAAATGACCCCAGAGTGCTGTGGGTGCTGCCATATTGGATGTGATGGCATTCTATAGCAGGCTTTCTCAGCCCTTAAAATAATTTTCAGATCTCAAGGAACCCATGCTTAAACAAATTCATTGGTGATCAGTTGTAAATATGACTCCCTTGCAGATACCTAAAAAGATCATTGGTGTCATGCTGCTGGCTCTTCCAGGTGGTGTTGGACCCAGAATTAAGTAAGCACCACCAAATGGGAGGTCAATCAGTCACAGCTGCTCAAAGAACCCCTTCTAGCAGCTTCTGGAAGAACCCTAGTTGAGAATGGCTTTTCTATAGTATTCCCCTTTACTTCTCTCCTGGTAATCTTATAAAAGGAGAGAGGTGAGTGAAGACCTGGGCCAACAAGACAGTAATTAGACATTCCCAGAAGAGGAGAGGACTAGGACATGCAAGGATGGAGGGGGGCTGTGCTAAAAAATTACTTCACATAAGAAGTGAAATTTGCTAGTAAGTGCAAAGGCACATTGCAAGTAAATAATTGTTCACACAAAGGAAAAACGCTGCAAGTACGCATTAAAAATAATTTTTTTTTTTATTTGGTGACAGGGTCTCTCTAAAAAATACATCAATGAGAACAGTGCTATTTGCCAAAGTGACTGCTTATGTCAAGCATTTTGTGTGGTGTATATAATGCATTTAAAGGTAGCAAAAAATGCAACAAATGTGCATGAATGTTATAAAAAAAAAAAGAGAGAGAGTTGCAATGTTGTAGATGATAATATGAATCAGGGGGAACTCTTTTACATATCTGCATAAACAAGACATTGTTTCACATTACAAAATATAGAATTAGCATTAAATGTAGAGCTTGAAGGACACCGCCACTCGCTGGTTCTTCTTTTTAAGGGCTTTGTTTGCCCATTTTTATTAAAAGAAAGTCCAACAAACAAAGATAGGTTTCCCTCGCAGGGGTTTCAGCATTCCTTTTTATCAACAAAACTACATTCAGCCTAGTTTGCTCTCACTTGCAGCACTGCTGCTCTGGCCTTACACACCAGGCCCTTGTCTGTCTCCTACAGACTGTTTCACTGACCACCTTGGCGCACACAGCTAGCAGCCTCTTGCTGCATTGGCTACCTCGTGGAGCCCTCCTGACTCCTAGTACTCAGACTTCCTGTCTGCTGGGGTGGAGCCCAGAACCATAGTCAGGTTACTACTAAATGCCCAGCACACACCTGACCAATCAGTATGCTGGCTGTTCTCAAAATCAGGACCCAGGACTAGGGTTTCCATCCCATCTGGATCTCTCAGAAGTCCCTGAGCTCCGGGTCCCAAAGTGGACTTTAGAAAACACTGAGGAAACTGAAAGGCCCATCTGGTTGAGAATTCTGGGTCACATCCTCCTTCTAGACCCTGGTAGGGCAACGCTCTGCCACAATATAAATTATATAATATATATAATATATATATATTATATATATAGCATTTTACTAGCTCTATTATTTTTTTCGAAGTTTAATGGCTATATTAAGGCACAGGCACAACACTATTCAGGAAACTGGTGATTATTGTCCCCTCCATTAAAGAAATCAAGAAAATGTGAAATTATTTTGTTGAAATGGCCGACATAAATCGGGATAGATGATTTCACACTCTAATGGATATCCTAGAAGAAAGCCATAAAGAACTACTTGTGTTTTCTTTCTGCGGGTTACTGTCTGATACTCTGTAAACTCAGTGGGGGGGTTAATTAAAGGGGAATATACCTCATTTACTAGCTGCCTTTATTATCCAGTAATTGGACAGTAAAATACATAGGAATTTGCTGTGCACACAGAATAGAGTGTGTCTGCATTCTTACATTAATCCCATGTAAAACCTTTAGATTTCAGTTCAACTGCTTATGGCGCAAAAATAAAAATAAATCCTCATTATAAAGTGTATCTGAATGCAGCATATTCGAAGAACAAATCACAAAACACTATATATAAAAAAGAAATACCGTATTTATCGGGGTATAACACACACCGGTGTATAACACGCACCCCAAGTTTAGGAGGGCATTTTAAGGAAAAAAGTTTTAGGAGGGAAGTTTAAGGAAAAAAAAAAACTTACATTTAAATGCCCGTCAATGCAGCCTTATCAGTGTGCATCTGCAGCCTTGTCCATAATTGCAGAATGATCAGTGTCATTTGCAGCTTGCCCACCGCTGTTTGCAGCCTTGCAGAGTGTCATTTGCAGCTTGCCAGTGTCATTTCCAGTTTGCCCAGCGCCGTTTGCAGCCTTGCCCATGTTTAAATATCCCGCCACCGAGACAGACCGAGCGAGCGCCGAAAAAGACCGAGCCGTCTGCTCGACTCTACTGTGTACTCGGCGGGACTGCAAGCCGAGCCGAGCCAAGTACACAGTAGAGTTGGCTCGGTCTTTTTCGGCAGCGCTCGCTCCAGAAACAGCAGGGAGGCGGGACTACGAGCGGAGCCGAGCAGACGGCTCGGTCTTTTTCGGCGCCGCTAGGTCTTTTTCGGCGCCGCTCAGTATTTTAGCCTCACAGACAGTGGGGATCGGCGTATAACACGCACCCACGACTTTCCCCCGATTTTAAGGGGGAAAAAGTGCGTGTTATACGCCGATAAATACGGTAACTGAAGCTCATTCCGCATGTAAAATTTACTGTATTCAACAAATAGTCTGCGAGTCCCCAGCAAAAATATCCCAGTAAGTAATTATTTACTAGGATATTTTTGTAGAGGATTTCGGATCAACTGTTACTGTCCTTATAGAGTTCAGTTTTTTCTTTTTTTATGTTCTCCCTGTGCTTTTATGGGTTTCCTCCGTGTACTCCAATTTCCTTCCATATTTCAAAGACATGCTGGTAATTAAATTGGCTCCTGTCTAAATTTGCCCTGTGAATGTATGCATGTTAGAGAGGGAGCTTAGACTGTAAGCTCTGTGATGGCAGGGGCTGATACGCATGCACAATATGTAAAGCATTGCATAAGGCCCCTTCCACACTGGGGAGGTGGGTGCGTCAGCGGTAAAGTGTTACTGTTAACTTTGAGGCATTATTCGGCCACTAGCGAGGCACTTTTAAACCCTGTGAGCGGCCGAGAAAGGGTTAAAAACCAACCACGAAAGGGTTAAAACCACCGCAAAGCACTGCGGCAGCAGCGGTATGCCGGCGGTATAGCCGCGCTGCCCCATTGATTTCAATGGGCAGGAGCAGTGAAGGAACAGTGTATACACTGCTCCTTCACCGCTCCAAAGATGCTGCTAGCAGGACTTTTTTTTAGCGTCCTGCCAGCGCACCACTCCAGTGTGAAAGCCCTCGGGACAAATTGGGCCCAATTTAGACATTTTCACTTAGGGGTGTACTCACTTTTGTTGCTAGCACGTTAATGGCTGTGTGTTGAGTTATTTGAGGGGACAGCAAATTTACACTGTTATAAAAGCTGTACAATTACTACTTTATATTGTAGCAAAGTGTAATTTCTTCAGTGTAGTCACATTAAGATATATAATAAAATATTTACAAAAATGTGAGCGGCGTACTCACTGGAGTTGGGCTTTAAAAGGTCAATTAGGTTTTTACTGTTTTCTCTGGCTTCCTCTTCCTTTTACCCTAATGTCTTGTCCTGGTTTCAAAAGGGTTTCAGCAAGAAACATAAAATGCCATATATTGCCAGTCTTTAGATGTGGCGGCTGCATTGTTTTTCTTTTCACAGGCTTTTTTCTTTTATGTTAACCTGGTAATCCTGCAAGGAACACACTTCCTGCCCTAGGGCGACAATAGTGGCTCACTGTGCTGTTTCCATGAGGGGCAGCATAACCATCCCTAGAGCAAGAATTGTGGTAGGACTACAGAACACTTCCCTCTCTTCTCATCTCCATAGGAATTCTGTAGAATTAGCACAGAAGTAGCTGGGAACAATGTAACTGATAAAAAATTAGCAAAGGCAGAGAACAATATTTTCTGTCAGGATTAACATATTTTTTTTATTATTTTGCACTCACCAGACAGCAATAATAAAATGCTTCCAATTGCATTTAACAGGCCAGGTAGGAACAAATAAGGTAAATTCATTGGTGGGGGTTACATAAGTTTTAATATATGGTCAGCACCTACACACAGCATTCATAGGGTCAGTTTTACACTGGCAGTAATATATAGCGATTTCCAGAACAGAAATTAGTAAGCAACCTATAGAAATCTACCACCACTGAGGAAGTTACAGTCAATACTTACTGGAAACATTGGGTTTGTTTTTCTGGGAAGAATAAGAAATAACTGTTGAAATGCATGTACCGCCCCAAGCTCAGCACACGTCACGTATGATATGTGCTCACATTCCACAACTCTCGACAACACCTGTGTGTAATTCTACAATATTAGGAACACTCTGAGATGGTGCGTTTGAGGTGCTTCCAAATATTGTCTATTGATCCATATCACTAGCAGGTCCACACCCTTAGCCTAACATGCTCACACTTGCGATGATTAAAACTGATAAAAACAAATGAATGCATGCGCCTTTGATGACATATACAGGTGCATCTCATAAAATTAGAATATCATCAAAAAGCTCATTTATTTCAGTAATTCAAAAAGTAAAACTCATATTTTATATAGATGCATTACACACAAAGTGATATATTTGAAGTATTTCTTTCTTTTAATTTTGAGGATTATGGCTTACAGATAGTGAAAACCCAAAATTCAGTATCTCAGAAAATTTGAATATTACATAAGACCAACAAAAAAGATTTTTAATACAGAAATGTTGGGTTACTAAAGTATGTACTCAATACTTGGTCAGGGCTCCTTTTGTATGATTTACTACATCAATGTTGCGTGGCATGGAGGTATTCAGCCTGTGGCACTGCTGAGGTGTTATGGAAGCCCAGGTGGCTTTGATGGCGGCTTTCAGCTCATCTGCATTGTTGGGTTTGGTGTCTCTCATCTTCCTCTTGACAATATCCCACAGATTCTCTATGGGGTTTAGGTCAGGCGAGTTTGCTGGCCAATCAAGCACAGTGATACCATGATCATTAAACCAGGTATTGGTACTTTTGGCAGTGTGGGCAGGTGCCAAGTCCTGCTGGAAAATGAAATCAGCATCTCCATAAAGCTGGTCAGCAGAGAGAAGCATAAAGTGCTCTAGAATTTCCTGATAGAGAGCTACGCTGACTTTGGACTTGATAAAACACAGTGGACAAACACCAGCAGGTGACAAATCATCACTGACTGTGGAAACGTCACACAACCTCAGGGCCGGTTCACACAGCGAGGCGCGGCGAGGCGTCTCCGACTTGCCTCGCCGCGACCTGCGGGGACCTCAGCGGCGACTTGCAGAGGACTTCTGTATAGAAGTCAATGCAAGTCGCCCCCGAAGTCGCCCAGAAGTAGTACAGGAACCTTTTTTCTGAGTCGGAGCGACTCGAGTCGCTCCTCTCAGAACGGTTCCATTGTACAGAACGGGGGCAACTTGCGGGAGCAAGGCGAGGCGAGCCGTGTCGCCTCGCATCGCCTCGCTGTGTGAACCGGCCCTCTGGCAACTTGGATTCTGTGTCTCTCCACTCTTCCTCCAGACACTGGGACCTTGATTTCTAAATGAAATGCAACATCTTCCATAGTAGGTGATAATTTGGGGAGCCGTGTCATCTGCTGGTGTAGGACCGCAGGAAATTTTAAAGCACCTTATGCTTCTCTCTGCTGACCAGCTTTATGGAGATGCTGATTTCATTTTCACCTTGGCACCTGACCACACTGCCAAAAGCACCGATACCTGCTTTAACCACTTCAGCCCTGGAATGATTTACCCCCTTAATGACCGGGCCATTTTTTGTGATACGGCACTGCATTACTTTGACTGACAATTGTGCGGGCGTGCGATGTGGGGCTTAAATAAAATTGATGTCCTTTTTTCCCCACAAGTAGAGCTTTCTTTTGGTGACATTTATGGCCTTAATTTTTGCACTATAAACAAAAAAAAGACTGACAATTTCGAAAAAAACAAAACAATATTTTTTACTTTTTGCTATAATACATATTCAATAAAAAGATGTAAAACAAATGTATTCATCAGTTTAGGCCAATATGTAATTTTCTATATATTTTTGGTAAAAAATAAATAAATAAATAAATAAATCCCAATAACCGTATATTGATTGGTTTGTGCGAAAGTTGTAGCGTTTACAAAATAGGGGTTAGATTTATGGCATTTTACTTTTTTTTTTCAGCGATTTTTAGCTGGACTGCAACATTGCAGCAGACAGATCGGACACTTGACACTTTTTTGGGACCAGTGACATTATTACAGTGATCAGAGCTAAAAATATGCACTGATCACTGTATAAATGACACTGGCAGGGAAGGGTAACACTAGGGGGCGATCAAGGGGTTGAGTGTGTCCTAGAGAGGTGCTTTCTAACTGTGGGGGAGATCGCTGTTCCTGATCACTAAGAACAGACGAGTTAATTTCACTCTCCTGTCAGAGCATGGGATCTGCTTTGTCTACATTGGCAGATACCCCATTCTGCCTCTCCGGGCTCCCCCGCCGTGCAGCCGGTGCACATGCACCTGCAGTGTCTTGCGCACAAAGCAACATACGGGTACATATTTTTGGGCCGCCCTGCCGGAGTACATGTGCGGTGGGCAGTCCTTAAGTGGTTAATGACTATGGTATCACTGTGCTTGATTGGCCAGCAAACTTGCCTGATCTAAACCCCATACAGAATCTGTGGAGTATTGTCAAGAGGAAGATGATAGACACCAGACCCAACAATTGAAGGCTGCTATCAGAAACCTGGGCTTCCATAACAGCTCAGCAGTGCCACAGACTGATCGCCTTCATGCCATGCCACATTGATGCAGTAATTAATGCAAAAGGAGCCCCGACCAAGTATTGAGTGCATACTATATTGTACATGGATATACTTTTCAGTAAGCCAACATTTCTGTATTAAAAATACTTTTTTTTATTGGTCTTTAGTTTTCTGAGATAGTGAATTTGGGGTTTTCACTAGCTGTAAGCCATAACCATCACAATTAAAAGAAAGAAATGCTTGAAAGATATCACTTTGTGTGTATTGCATCTATATAAAATAGATAGATATGAGTTTCACTTTTTGAATTGAATTACTTAAATAAATTAACTTTTTGATGATATTATAATTGTATGAGATGCACCTGTATTATATTCCCTTTATGTTATCTCTGTTGACCTTTTAAGTGAGCTTTATTGCCTGGAAGGAGGCCAGTGTTGTGTGCCCACTGTGATTGGTTCTTACAGTGGTTCACATAATCTGGAGTGCCTCAATGGACACTGCTTTAAAAGTCTTTATAGCACATTAATTTAGGCCTAGAATAATTCATTCCTTACAGAAGGTGTACGTAATATATATTGCACAAAAGTTGTTTACGTGTACATGCCTGCCTGCATATGTTTCTTGTTCATGTGTCTGTGCACAGGGTGGCAGTGGTGAGTTACATTTTTTTTTATTATTACATTTTTAACACATTTTAAGTTTTTCTCACTCAACTTTATTGCTATCAAAATGGGCTAACAAGCTACCTACGTATGTGATAACATTTGGTTATCTTTTATAGGGTGTATTTTAGACCCCCAATGTCTCCCTTGCCCTTTGTGACAGCTAATCAGGCACAGACTGTGCTCAATCTGCTGTTTACCTGGCTTTACAACGGGGATTTTGACAGCTCTGAACCTGGAAGAACTAAGTGCTTCCGGGTTCAGATTCTGCAGAGGACTCTGAAGAGAGACAGATGTTTCCTGATGTCCTTCATCTCACCATCCTGTGAGTGTTTATTGTGGTTCTGGGCGAGCCCAGAACTGTCTGGAACAAGCTGTGAGTTTGCTTTAACCACTTCAATGCCTAAGCATACATAGGACACACCCAAGTGGTTAAGCAGAGTCATTCAAATAGCTAATCTACCCTCTCTTAAGGGCCATACATACGGGCTGAATATCAGGTGGTATTGGCCAGTTCTAAAGAAACCAGCAAACATTCAGCCCGTGTGTGCGGCAGCCAGGCATGTCAAAGGGACATAAACGAAAAAGGTCTGCCGATCGGCATCCAATTTGTGCTCTCAGCCAATAGCTGAAATCGCTGACGGGTGTGTTCTGGCCAGGGGGCCGTTCCCCTGTATAATCACAATAGCTCAGATTGCTGTACTAACATTGGGTAGTTGGTACACTGCCTCCTCCCGAGCTCCTCAGTTTTTTTCCATTCAGCCTGCTGCCTTGAACAAAGAAGAAATGAATAGGGTGTACTAGGCTTTAGTAGCGTATCTACAAACGTCTAGGTTTTACAATGTAACAAAAAGAATTTAAAAAAAATGTAACATAATAAAATTACTTTAAGGTACACATTGCAATAAAACCTCTAATTGACGTGCGCAATGAAAACACACTATAGTTTCCATTTAAAAAGAAGTAACTATATCCTATTTCATGAAAGAGCCAAGATAGTCCTTCAACATTTGTGGATGAAGAAGGAATTGTGTTCTCCGGGAAGGCCAGACCTTGTTTAGTTCCATCTCTATGCTGTAACTTTACATTTCATAGAATTTTAAAGGCAGCGATTATACCGTCAATCACATCTGGTTTGCAAGACTGCAAAAAGAAGCTGCAAACTTTGAAATCCCCTGTGTCACAATGGCGTTTTGTTAGGCAAAGCGTGTAGCTGGGAGAGAGTTAAAGAGAAAAATGTCTTGGATGAGGTAAGCGTGATAGAGCCATGTTTAAGAACAGAGCTGCGTTGCTCGGCACATGACTCATACAGACATTAAACCATACAGGAGATAATTCTCAGGTAAACTTTGCTTGAGCCTGTACGTCATCTCTGGGAGAGCAGCTTGCATTAATCATGGCTCTGTTGCTGTGATGTAACTGAGCTGGAATGTCTGATTTACAGGGAGCTGAGAAACCACATCCCATTGTCACACACACCGACCTGCATTGAGTTTTACTCAAGTGTGCAAAATCTTTCACTTGCCTGATAAGTTCCTGTGACACAAGCAACCCTTATGTTGATAGCGTGGCTTGCATGAATAAAAATCTTACTCCGTAAAGTTGGGAAGATAAACTGTTCGCAGTCAATTGTAAAAAGGTAGCAAAGAAAGATAATTACTGTCACGATTATCTTTAGATGGATAAAAAAACAACAACTTCTGTTTATTTAAAAAAGCGTTACATCAGCGAAAAGAATTTTTAAAAAAATGCGTGGAAGTGAACAATACACACGTGGGTTTAACACTTTCCCACTTTACAGAAACGAAATAATCAAAGCTGCCATTAAAGTGGATGCAAACCCTCACATATACTCAGTGAAGTGAACAGCCTCAGATGATACACAGAGATGAAACAAATCTCCCTACATAAGTTTTACATGTAGATCTGCTGTCTTCAGCTTGCTATATCTTTTAGAAAGTTCAGATCGCCTTAGGAGATGTTCTCTTTCTGTTCAGCACTACAGTGAAGTCTGGGCATACAGCCAAGACAGCTGATTGGAGGAAAGGCCCACACCCCCTCTCCTCATAGGTAGGGACTTTCAGCTCTGTTTGTTGAATAGTTCAGCTCTGTGCTAATCTATTTATAGCATTCTCCCCAACACAAAACTCTGGCTGCTTTTATCTCAGTTGACGCAGAACGTGTCAGAAGTTATCAGGCTGATAACAGAAGAACGGAGCAGCCACGGGACATAGTGCTTTGAAGAGAGATAAGTAAACACTGCAGATATATGTAGCCAGCTCAAATTTCATGAATCGGGTTTACATCCACTTTAAAGCTGGCATGAAACCACTGCAATGCCAAGTGAAAGGCAATTTTTTAATACAGTTTTCTAACTCAATTTCGATTTTTTGGCTTATTCAGAACCCCAAACTTAAATTTTCTGTGGACCCTTCAATTCCATGCATTATTTCATGGAAAAAAACATAGCAAATTATATTATATACAGTTATATACAGTTAGGTCTATATAAATTTGGACACAGGCACAATTGTCATACTTTTGGCTCTGTATACGACCATAATAAAATTAAAACAAAACAATCCAAAGTGCAGACTTCCAGCTTTAATTTAAGGGGTTGAACATAAATATCAAGTACACATTTTAGGAACTGCAACCATTTCGATACACAGTCCCCCCATTTGCAGGGGCTCAAATGTAATTGGACAAATATAATAATAAAATGTTAACTTTTAATATTTTGTTGAGAATCCTTTACTGGTAATGGCTCCCTGAAGTCTGGAACCCATGGACATTACCAAAGACTGGGTTTCCTCCTTTCTGATGCTTTGCCAGGCTCTAATTGCAGCTGTCTTTAGTTGTTCTTTGTTCGAGGGTCTCTCTGCCTTTAGTTTTGCCTTCAGGAAGTGAAATGCATGCTCAATTGGGTTGAGATCAGGTAATTGACTCGGCCATTGCAGAATATTCCACTTTTTTTCCTTCAAAAGCTCCTGGGTAGTGTGTTTTGGATCATTGTCCATCTGTACTGTAAAGCGTCGCCCAATCAACTTTGCTGAATTTGGCTGAATCTGGGCTGACAGTATACAGTATCTCTAAACCAGGGGTCTCAAACAGGCCGCACTCCAGCTGTTGTGAAACTACAAGTCCCATCATGCCTTTGTCTACGAGAGTCATGCTTGTAGCTGTCAGCCTTGCACTGCCTCATGGGACTTGTAGTTTTGCAACAGCTGGAGAGCAGCCAGTTGGAGACACCTGCTCTAAACACTGCAGCATTCATCCGAGTGCTTCTGTCATCTGTCACATCATCAATAAACGCCAATGACTCAGTGCCACTGGAAGCCATACATGCCCATGCCATCACACGACCTCCACCATGTTTTACAGAGGATGTTGTGTGCTTTGGATCATGAGATGTTCCAAGCCTCTCCACTTTTTTCTTCCGGTCTTTCTGGTACAGATTAATCTTCGTAACATCCGTCCAAAGAATCCTTTTCCAGAACTGGTCTGTTTTTTTAAATGTATTTTAGCAAAGTCTAATCTGGCTTTTCTATTCTTGAGGCTTATGGTTTGTTTGCACCTTGTGGTGAACCCTCTGTACTTGCTCTCGTGAAATCTTCTCTTGATTGTAGACTTTGGCAATGATAAGCCAACCTAATGGAGAGTGTCATTCACTAGTAGTGATGGACGAACTTCCGACGGGACGTTTCGCGAACGTGGACCGCGAACGCGGCCGATATTTTGCGAACCGGAACGTTCGCGGTGGGCCCCATTGACTTCAATGGGAGGCGAACTTCGCAAACCTATAGGTCAAATTTGCAGCCACAAAATAATTATTAGCTGTGCAAACATAGTCTCACCACATGGCCAATGACATAACACATGTATGAGGTGAATCTGGGATCGACAACTACAAGTATTCTTTTTTTATATGGGAAATTGTTCTGACAATTCAGGACTGTGGAGCGCATGAAGGCAATGGAGGAGAGGGAAGGTCAGGGACCAGGGTAGGCAAAGAAGAGGGTGCAGGAGATGATCACCAGCAGCGTCACATACAGCAATGACACCTGCACCGTGATAGAGTCATCTGACAGCAGCACCGTGATACAGAGCACTGACATCAGCAGCGTGACATACAGCAAAGACACCTGCACCGTGATAGAGTCATCTGACAACAGCACCGTGATAGAGAGCACTGACATCAGCAGCGTGACATAAAGCACTAACACCAGCACCATAATATACAGCACTGACAGCAGCACCGTGATAGAGAGCACTGACATCAGCAGCGTGACATAAAGCACTCACACCAGCACCGTGATATACAGCACTGACAGCAGCACCGTGATAGAGAGCACTGACATTAGCAGCGTGAGAGTGGCTGCGCATCAGAAATGTCCTCTTGATATGGATCGGAAAATAATTCCTGTGACTCAAGCGGAAGGTATGTGGTGGTGGTGTTGTTGGTGGGAGTGTCTTTGGGGGTGCACATAGCAGAGAGTGAAGAAGAGGGTGCAGATCGAGAGGATGAGGAGGGTGCATAAGATTAAGGCTGAGCGAGCCATTCAACCAAGTCTGGTGCGTCCTTTAAAGTAATTGAACGCACCTAGTGCAACTTCCCACTTTGGCTCAAGCCTGTTGCTCCTGCCCTACCCCTACCACCCCTGCGGAAGGGCCTGCCTCTTCCTCTGCCTGTCATTTTTTAAATGACCCTGTGACAAAGCTCTCAGTCCCTATACCAATGAAGGACTGCTGCAGTATAGGGCAGCGGTCAGCAGTAGTGCACCTCAACCCTATGTATTGTGGACCGATACCAGTCCTTATAGAATAGCAGACTGTACCTCACTCAACCCTATGTACTGTAGCACCCTAGACCAAGTTACCAGTCCTGATAAAGAGCTTTGTGGAACAAGTGAGTTGTGAATGATTAGCAGACTGCAGCAGTCAAGTATAATATTCTTTCTATATTTGAAAGAAAGTGGGAATTCGCCGTTATTAGCCACTCATTGCTTCGAGGGTAACAAGATTAAATCAATGTCGGACCTACAACATACTCTGGGCTTAACCTTCCTGGGCCACTGGACGTATAGACAAATACATGACTATATTTTGAGCCCACGGAGGCTCAAACATTTTATACGAACACTAACGCCATTTGAGGCGGTTTGCTTTCAAGCCACCGCCTCCACGAAAAATATCTCCCTTACGTATGCTTGGTTGCAATCCGCAGCACGTCTGGAACCCAATAAACATAAGCTTTTCTGGGAAGCAGCATTAAATGCATCATTTACAAACGATCAATGGATACAGGCATGTGTATTTGCCCATAAATGTGCAATTAGCACTCGATTACAGGAAACTTCTTTTAAACTTTTGACGAATTGGTATAATACGCCAATTAAATTACATAAGTGGTTCCCAGCCGTTTCAGACCTATGTTGGCGTTGTAACCAAGTTAAAGGCACTTTACAACATATATGGTGGGAATGCGACCTAATTAGACCATATTGGGTTCAAGTGATTAGCATTATACAACAAATAACCGATACACAGATCCTCCTAGACGCTAAATGGTGTCTATTACACACTACTGACCTTTCAATGAGAAAATATAAAAAATCGCTGATCAGATTCCTACTAACGGCCGCCAAGGCGGTGGTACCGAGATATTGGAGGAACACTACGACTCCCTTAATTACGGAATGGTTGGGAGAGATAAGATATCTGCACAAAATGGAAGAAATTAGGGCCATAGCTCACGAAAGCACGGACAAGTACATGGTTACCTGGCGACCTTGGGTCGTGTTTATTTATTCCTCTGCATATGCTTCCCTGACACGAGCATGAGGTGGAGGGGGCGCTGAGTGTCTGGGCTGACAAGGCCCGCTTTTTCCCTAGGGATAACCGCATCTTTTCCCTTTCTTTCTCTTTCTTTTTCCAAGGTGCCAGCCTTGAGACAGGCTGTCACCTCTTTTCTATCTTCTTTTGCCACATTTGGCTCTTGGATTATAAGTAGTGGGGTGTAACCTGATTGGCATAAAGTTACAATGCAGATATGTTGGGACAGGCTTTTACAATACATTAGTGTACATGTTTAGGTCCTATTGATGCACTAGGAATGGCAATGTACCTATCCTTCTATTAAGAGGTTTTTCCACTTTTGGAGGGGCCCACTAGCTTAATGGGATCTTTGTCAATCCGTCTATACGCAACCAAGATGTCTAAAAGTATGAGTCTGTAACGCTGTTGCTACCCTATTGTTCACTCAGGCAGTTGCATCTGCGATCATTATGCTTTGTTATGTTGTATTGTAACTGGCTATTTCTTTAATAAATTCTAACTGTTAAAAAAATATATATTTGGAAGAAAGAATATTATACGTGTACAAGCCTATTACCATACCACTGATACCAGTCCTGAAAAGAACCTTTGTGGAACTAATAGTAACAGCTACTGTTTAAACTGACCCTCACTGCCTGACACACTGCTTCCTGCCTGTCCCTATATAAACTGGCAAAACAGAGGCTGTTGGAACAATAACTGGTTACTGGAATAGCACTTTTGTGGACCTGATAGTAACAGCTAATGATGATGACTAATCTGGCTGTCCCTACAGCAGACACAGCGTTCTGTCCCTTTCTCTAAACTGACAAAAGACACTCAGGCTGCTGCAACAATCAGTAGTACAGCAAACCTATATACACCTAACACCTATACCAGTCCTGAAAAGAACTTTTGTGTACCAAATAGCTAGCGATTTATCTCTCCCTGCTCCACACAGCAACCTTTCCCTATAGTGACAGAAGAAAGAATGTAAAATGGCCGCCGGATTGGGTGTATTTATAGGTTAGGGGGAATGTCCAAGTGTCCATGTGCTGTAATGTCTCAATTGGCTGTCCTGTACCCCATGATGGATGTGTCATCAGGTCAAAGTTCTTTTACACAGTAAAAACACGGAAGTCCGCCGGGCGAACGGCGCCAATAGTCCGCCGAACAGCCGAGATTCGCCGTGAAACGACCGCCGGGCGAACCGTTCGGCCATCACTATTCACTTGTATGGATGTTGTGAATGGGCTTTTCTTTTTCATAGAAAGGATCCTGCGATCATCCACCACTGTTGTCTCCTGTGGACGTCCAGGCATTTTTATGTTGCTGAGCTCACCAGTGCATTATTCTTTCCTCAGAATGTACCAAACTGTTAATTTGACCACTCCTAATGTTACTGCTATCTCTCTGATGGATTTTTTTTTTTTGAAGCCTTACAATGGCCTGTTTCCCTTGCATGGACAGCTCCTTTGAACGCATGATGTAGGTTCCCAGCAATAGATTACAAATGCAAATACCATACTTAGAATTAACTCCAGACCTTTTACCTGGTTAACTGATGAAAAAATAATGAAGGAGTAGCCCACACCTGGCCATGAAACAGCTTTTGATTCAATTGTCAAATTACTTTTGGTCCCTTGAGGCAAAAAAAACCTTCAGTATAGAGCTCCCTCCAATACTTACCTGAGAACAATCTCTCTCCAGCAATGTGCTTGAGAGCAGAGCCTCTCTCCCTCCTCATTGGCCAAGACACAGCAGCAGGAGCCACTGGCACCTGCTGCTGTTAATCACAGCCAGTGAGGAGAGAGCGATGGGGTGGGGCTGAGCCCTGCTCTGTCTCTCTTAAGAACACACAGTGCAGGGCTTGGGAGTGAGCACCCACAAGTGTCCCCATAGCAAACCGCTTGTTAAGGAGGCACTCAACAGGGGGGAGGAGCCAGACGCATGGATGGGAAACGCAAGAAGAGAAGGATTGGGTCTACTCTGTGCAAAACCATTGCACAGAGCAGGTAATGTTTGTTATTTTTTTTTTTTATTGACCCTTAGTATCACTTTAAAGGATATAGTCTGGAACAAGGCTAATCCGCCTCCCCTCTAACACATTTCACTCCGCTAGGTGCTTAATTATAGAACAAGGATTGGCTTTAAGAAGGAGAGTGTTTTTTGTTGGGATGTTGTAATTGAATGTTTTTTCTTTTTCAATCAGTAGTTTCTGTAATCTTCTGTAAAAATCAATGTATCATGGGAACCCTGAGACATCCTGAACGTGTGATTGGTTCAGTGATTTTCTCAGAAACTGCACTAGGATACAAGTCAAATTTTAAGCACTACCTGCAATAGGAATTTTCTGTTACAACAGTTTTTTATTGAGTTAGAAGAGAGTTTCAAGATACAAATAGACATTCAGACCAACAAGTAAAATAGAGATATATCAAGTATAACAAAATAATAAAGCTTTGTTGGCAAATTGCCAATTACAAAAAGAAAATGGTAGACACAGTTTAATAGGGAATCTACATTGGTCTTAAAGCGGGAGCCCACCGGGACTCCGCATTTTTATTTTTTTTTTAAAAGCCAGCAGCTACAAATACTGCAGCTGCTGACTTTTAAAATAGTGACACTTACCTGTCCAGCGCGCCCGCGATGTCGGCACCCGAAGCCGATCTCTAGGTCGTCTGTCGGGTCCTGCCGCCGCCATCTTGGGTATGGGAATCAGGAAATGGAGCCTTTCGGCTTCATTTCCCGGTTCCCTACTGCACATGCGCGAATCGCGCTGCGCAATAAGGACGCTCCCCGCTGCCTCTGGGATCTGTGTGTTTCCCAGCAGGCAGCGGGACACTTGCGGGAAGGGGCGGGCACTTGCGGAAAGGGGCGTAAGTTACGCCCCTTTCCGCAGAGAGCTATCCCGGAAGTGGGTGCAGTTACCTGGATTATCCAGGTAACTGCACCCCCCTCCCCCCTGAAATTGTGGCACCGGAGGGGGGGAGGGTTCCGATGAGCGGAAGGTCCACTTTAGGGTGGACCTCCGCTTTAAGGCAGATAAGGTCAACATGCAATAGGAATTTCAGTTTTGGTGAGATACTACCCCAAGGGTGAAATACGTCTAAAGGAATGCTGATACTGCAGCTTTTCTCATTAGAACACTGAAACTATACCAGGCGATTGTAATGAACCAGACCCTCCTATTCAAAATCATTCCGCATAGGACATAATGAAATAAACATCTATTATTTCAGAGCAGCAAAAGGTAGGAATCTGCTACAAAGTTTCTTGCAATACCCATGTACATTGGTCGATCAGCGAGTATTGTTTTTTTTTTTTTCACTGAAAAACACTCACTCTTTAATGTGGTTGCAACACCCTTCTTCAAATATCATTTAGTTGCTAAGGCACTAGGGATAAAACAATTCCCATGCTTTTTTTTTTTTCCTCATCTCCCCCAAGACTGACGATTGTTGTTAAAGGGCCATTCATGAACATATTCTTCTGAGCAGATGTTTTAAAACGTCTATGTACAATCTTCACATGTGCACGCCAGGCGCACTCTTCACATGTGCACGCCAGGTGCACTGTGAAAATAGTTTCATTAAACAGTACCAATCATATGCATAATCTAAAGAGCCAATCAGAATGACTCTTTGCATTTTGAAAAATGTGAACCAATCACAAAGTGTAAACAAGTCTATGTCACTGGCAACAATGGTTATCCTGTGAAATACTACATTTACCCTACTGCACATCACCACAAAAAACAAAAAAACAAACTTTAGGTAAACTTTTTAGGTAAAAATTTTAAATCTCTTTATAACCATAATGGAAACGTATATATATATATATATATATATATATACACATACACACACACACACACACACACACACACACACACACATACTATATGGCCTCATACACACTGGAAGTTTTTACAGCAGCTGTTTTTGTCTTCAGATGTTTTTTTCTGCAGCCAGTAAACTCCCCAGCATGCTATCCTATGTATCCATGCACACATAGGCTGGTATCAGTGTTTTTTGGAAGGGGCGTTTTTTGGCTGGAAAAAACCTCAGAACTAGTGGGTTTTAAGAGGAGTTTTTCATCTGTAAAAACGCTCTAACTCTGATAAAAGCTTAAAAACCTGGGAAAATATGGCTATTTGGCATTTTCTCTGCGTTTTTGAGCCATAAGCTTTTGGAAGAGTATAGTTTTGGTAAAAAAATAAAAAGCTAAAAAAGTCTAATAAAAATAAATAAAATAAAAACGCTGCAAAAACTCATTCTACAGCTACTGCTTTCTAGCGCTAATGCTACTGGCATTTTTATAACCTCCAGTGTGCATGAGGCGTATAGCTCAAGGTCAGAGCTACATTCTTCTGTGTGTAGAATCATGAACACTTAAAATCCTTAAGAAAAGTTTTCTCCTGAACAAAAATTGGGTGTGGATCACAAAATGGCTGCTTGCATATTGTTTAGAGGGCAGTTACGCTTTTGGCTACGGGACTTGTCGACAGTATCATGTTTACACTTCTTTTTTTCCCCCCAATGGCTCTTAAAAGATACTAAAGGCCCACCACCTGTTCTAGTATGAGTTAGAGGAGATGGCATGTAGTGATGTCATCAATTATACAATTACCATTTTATTCCACTATATAACACTGAAATTAATTATGCTATGGAGATCTAATTTCCCTACATAATATTGTTTCACTATACTAAATAATGTCACTCAATTAGTAGAGGTCATGTCAGATTTCGTATATCTGTGCATGCATATGCTAGTGGTTAAGGCAAAAACCAAAGCCAGTGACTCACAGAGCTACCATTTTACCTATTTCCTTGATTGTGGGACACAGTTGCGTAGATTCTTTCTTGACCATTATGTATTTTTATGTGAAAAAAAAAAAAAAAACCTTCATTTTAATGACAGGGTGAAGAATATGTGCTGCCAGAGAGATTATTCATTGTCCTCAATACAGTTGAGTATTGTCCATGATACTTTTTCTTTTTCTTTTTTTAATTTGTGCGAAAAGTTACATTTTCAGGAGAAGCTTTCAGAGTATACCCAAAAATATTGCTACAATCACCTTATTCATTGTTCTCAGTAGCTTTTTAGGACAGAAATCATTTTTGTAATCGCAGTAAACGCCCCTTCTTTCGAGACAGTATAGTGTTACAGCTTCTTTAGTCACACAAGCAGCTAAGTCACACGCTACAGTACATGTGGTTCATGGTGTTTCCAACAGACAAAGTAAGACCCCTTTCACACCACTCCCCCCATAGCGTCGGCAGTAAAACGCCTCTATTTTTAGCTGCGTTTTACCGTCAGATTTGCGGCGCATTTCGGCCACTAGTGGGGCGCTTTTACCCCCCGCTAGCGGCCCATAAATGGTTAAAACCGCCGGCAATACGCCGCAATAGCGGCTTTTTGCCGGTGGTATTACAGCGCTGCCCCATTGATTTCAATGGGGAGCAGCGGTGGAGGAGCGGTAAACACACCGCTCCACAGAAGCTGCTGGCAGGACTTTTCCTGACGTCCTGCCAGCGCACCGCTGCAGTGTGAAAGCCCTCGGGCTACAGACAACGGTGCAGCTGTTTTAGGGCGGATTGCAGGCGCTATTTCTAATGCTATAGCGCCTGCAAAAAAATGCCCTTGGTGTAAAAGGGGTCTAAATAGTATGACATACATTATCATTTTCTGAGATGAGAAAATAGGGACACCTATGAGTCCAGGACACATTGCTACCATGGTGCCATGGCTACCAATCCTTTACAATGACATATATAATAACTGAGAAGATGGATGAAGGATTAGCGTAGTATAACACTTTTCTTAGTTGCATGGTATTTGTTGTAAATGTCCATACATTACACCAAAAAAGAGGAACAACTGTGGTGGAAAGGATGGACAGAGAGATATTTTTAATTAGAGACTGTTGAGAGTTATGGTATTACTGATAGAGTCTGAGTAGTTTTTACAATAATTACTTTGCAGCTGACAAAGATACACTATTTAATGCATTGATGTAATACGGGGGGGGCAACCTTTTGAAGAGTGAGGGCCACTTAAGTGACTTGGTAACTGGTCACGGGCCACAATGAGTGGAGCAGAAGGATGACAGTTCCTTGCCCACTCTGCATATGTAGAGCGGACACAGATACAACCCACTCTACTCTATGAGCCCTTGGATCCCATCTGCCCAGATAGAAGGGGACGGATTGGATTGGAGGTAAGTGGGGTGTAAACGGCCACATCTGCCGTTTACATCTGCGGCTCGATAGAGGTGAATGGAGGGTCAGACCGATAGTGTCAGTGGGGCCTAAGGCTGTTTTCACACTGATGCGCTGTGGTTTACCCACACAGACAGTTCACACAAGTGCACCTGTGGCTTTCCTGCAGGTTAGCTGTACTTTGCCATAGACTTCTATTATATCCTGCAGGTGTGGTGCACTTTCTGAAAGCGCACTAAACTTGCAGGTAATAAAAGAAGTCTATGGCTCAGTGCAGGTAACCCGCAGGTGTTCTGCACTGCACCTGCGAATCAGTTTGAAAACAGCCCAGTAACCACCGCAGAAAAGATATGCCCATATATATATTGTACAATTGTACAATATTATACATTGTGATTTAAGTAATAAACTTACCTTTAATAACAGTCTTCAATTAAGGTATCGCCAGCTCTTGTCCCAGGCCATAGCACATTTGTTATCGCTCCACCTGTGATAGGAGTTGGCACTATACAGGAAGCACTGGCTTATGTGGCTCTGCAGCCGTTTGCTTCCTCTACCAGTGGCTTTTTTTTTTTTAACAGAAGCTCTACCAGTGGATTTATTCACAACACTGATGCTCTGGGATGGTGGGTTGGCAACCCACAATCTGGGTTTGCCAACCTGCTATCCCAGAGCAGGAGGTCGGGGGCCACATGTGGCCCCCAGCCACTGGTTGGGCACCCCTGATGTAATATGTTGAATACAATGGGGTTGATTGTGTACAATGGTGCAGCTGTGTATGATACGGTCCTGTCATGTATGAGACGGTCCTGTCATCTGCCTTCTTGTCATCTGCCTTCTTGGCAGGGATCAGCGGATCGATCCCCCACTGAGAAAAGCAGAGTCCATTGGGGCGGACCACCCATGTGAAAGACCCCTTACACAAGATAGTCCTGCAGGTCTGAACCTAGAAACTAACATTTGTTTCTTATTGTCTGATCCTAGTCTCATCAATACTTTTTTACAGATCTCAAATGTTAGGATAATGGTACCCCCACCCCTCCTCTTCACTACTTGTGTTCATTTCCCAGGCTTAGATCATATTTAGCTCATCAATACTAGGAAAGCATACTCTTCCCGGTTATATAATTAGGCTTAATACTTATTACTTAATTACTTAATACTTATTTAAAATACACTTTTAACTATTTGTGTTAAATTTACATTAAAAGTTCTTATGGGAAAAAGTTACTTTTTAATTGTTAGTGGAAATAAGGACAACACCTAATGGGGAAGAATGCCTATTCTACCAAGATCCTATAATAATAGTATCATTAAGCAGAATCTTTGTATTTGGGATTCTTAAACTTTGCATAATCGGATTACGTTTGTCAAGATTTATTCTTTTCACAGTAAAGATTTTCCAGATGCATTGTCTCATGATCCTAATAAGACAGTAAAATATATACCGGACCTTGTGTTATATTTTTTTCTGTGGTTTATCACAAGTCAGGCTTTTGACTCAATCAATGATACGGAGTAGGATGCAGTTTAAAATACATAAGAGGATCTATATATCACCCCCAGACAAGAGCAATTTAAATTATACAACAACAATGAATTATACTGTGTTCTTGTTCCAGTACACACACGGTTTTTGGACATGCCCCAAACTTAGAAGCTTTTTCTATAGATTTATGCTATTAGTGGTAACACATAGCTTGGACACCAGTCTGGTGAGTACTCAGTATGATCTCTAAAGTGTATATACAATCAAAAAGATGTTTTTAAGTTTTGGATAAAGTAGGGGAAAAGGTAAAGTTCCAGTTTATGTTTTTGCAATCTGTGCACTCTTGGGGGGAATTTCCTTCACTTCTTGTTGTGGAGACAAAATAGAAACCAGTAGAGAGTAAATCTGTACAAAGTGAGGGAATCCCCTTCTAAGGCAATTGTCCCAGAAGAGAAAACTTGCTACATACACTTTAAATTCCTTCATTTTTAAAAAGGCAAAGAAAAGATTTGCATTTTAATATAGATTGAATAACATTATTATAAACAATATAAATGACATTGTATTTGACAATTATGGGAACCTCTTTGAGTGTCTATATTTTCCTTTTCATGACCATATATTACATTTTTAAAAACATCTGCAAAGTTAATTGGGCAATTAGGTTGTATAATGAAGTGAGGTTTGGCAATGAATGATCTTTTTCCTATTCACTTCTAGTGATACATTAAGAGAATTAAAACAATCCAAACAAATCTCTTCTTAAATAAAATCTATAATTTTTACAAGCAGCCAGCACCTATAAGGTGATTACAAACCATAACAAAAGTAATCTCTAAAAGGAGTGCAGCACTAAGAGACACATGGAAATTAATTTAAAAAGTCCAAATATAAAATCAATGTTGATAGAGTAGAATCTCCACACCAGCTTTTGTGAGATAGATGTGCATGCACACTCAACACCACTGTGAAGGGGCAAGCCTGCTTACCGGAAACCGTAGAACCTCAAATTATAGAGAGGTCTAAATCAGCATGATTACAATCAATGGCCAAATTGAACATTCAGGCTTCAGTTGGTTTCCAGGCACCATCCATCAATCCAGGCTACTATGATATACGATACTCATTGGCCACTTTCAGAGAGATAAACACCTCCAACGACAGGTAAATTACCTGGGACCAGCAAAGGTTAAGGGTTTGGCTGCTGTCGTTGGAGGTGTTTATCTATCTGTCTCATATATCATAGTAGCCTTGATTGATGGATGGTGCCTGGGAACCAGCTGAAGCCTGAATGTTCAATTTGGCCATTGATTGTAATCATGCTGATTTAGAACTCTCTATAATTTGAGAGTCAATTGTTTCCAGTAAGCAGGCTTGCCCCTTCATAGTGGTGTCCAGTTTGCATGCACATCTATCTCACAGAAGCTGGTGTGGGGATTCTACTCTATCAACTTTGATTTTAGATTTTGACTTTTTAAAATTCATTTTCATGTCTTTTTTTTTAGCGATGCACTCCTTTTATATAATAAATTAAGAGTACCTCCATAAGCATTATAAAATCCACTTCCAAACAACATTTAAATTGGTAGTTGGTCTGTTAATCTTTACACCAAAGCCACATAATCAGGGCCTGGCTCAATACATTTTACACTAGCAACATGTAGAGCTGAGGACTGATTTAGAGAGACCTGGAACCTTGGTATCGGGCACCTTTACATATCTACCAACAATCAGTAGTGGGAAAGAAGCCGTAATCATACTACCAATATAAAAGTGCTATCAAAGTGCTCTAAAGTGTCAAAGGCTGCCATTACCTGCCCTCTTGTAAAAAAGCAAATAGGCCCTCGTGTGAAAATGTTAGTTGCCTGGCTGTGTCTAGCTTTACATATTTTGTCACAGAATGGCTCAAGCATGCAAACATTAGAATTCCTTATCTATATTTGTTTCAGAGACTCAAAATCATTAAAGTCAAAGCATCAGCATGACAGCTAAGGTAATAACATTCTTAAAGGAAAGGTCAGCAATGGCAGCCCCCATACCTTTCCTATGACAAAGTCACTTTTAATGTCCATCTATGCTTTGAACTATTTTCTTAATCAAGAACCCTAAGATATCTACACACATTATATTTATAGATAATATATATATATATATATATATATATATATATATATATATATATATATATACATACACACACACACACATACATGGTGAGATCTTCCATAGGCTCCCTATCACTGTAAACCTGTATGAAAATAGTCTTTCTGCAGGCCTCACACCCGGCACTGGAGGAAGGAGGGTTTCAATACATTGCTCGGCATAAAATATACAGCACATGTGCTATTAATAAAACTGAATAGTGTGGCTAATTTCCTGCATGTTGGGCAGATATACTCCAAAATGTCAAAGATCAACTTCTAACATTGGAAATTCTTCCACATAATACGTCCCAGCTTTGGTGACATAATGCAGTTGGAATCAATAAATATTGAACCATAATATAAAACAGCCAATGACATATCTTCTAAGAATGTGCAAACTGTCCAAGATCTAGCCTAAAAATAAACTTCCAATAACATAATAGTTAAAACATGTTCATTCACAATTACAAGGCATCTGTGCTTATCAGAACACGAGGTGCAGAGCCCTTACATGTTTATATATGCTTCTTAGTATCTGATATGCCTTCACCCCTGCTGTGATTGTGCACATCATATATATTCGACATGGGAAACGTGCCATGTAAAAATGATATTTATCTTTTGGTCGGAGTTAAATAGCATATATTATTATTATTATTATACATACTCTAACTTCTGCAGGCTTGTTCAAATTTTTGCAGCAACTCACTTTTTTTTACCTATCACATGAAAACCTAATCATGGAACTCTTATATAAGTTTAAACACAATTCCAAAAAAAAAAAAAAAAAAAAAGATTTTTTTCATATTTGAAGATTTATTTAAAATAATAAATGGTGATCCTGCCATGAAGGTCCTTTTTTTTAGGCATTTCATGTTATAGGGTGCCAGTGCTCTGCTTATGTCTACAAAGTGTGCTCTTGTCACCCTCACACAGGCTTATGACGCAGACAACAAAGGCTTGCTCCACCACTGCCACCATCAGGAAACCTGTCTTATTTACCTTATTCCTTGCTCCTGTAGACTTCTACTCCATTGGTTGCACGACTTCATCATGTACAATATAGGGCGGTGATGGCGAATCTCGGCACCCCAGATGTTTTGGAACTACATTTCCCATTATGCTGAACTACAATGCAGAGTGCATGAGCATCATGGGAAATGTAGTTCCAAAACATCTGGGGTGCCAAGGTTCACCATCACCGCATTCTATGCATTAAGATAAAAAGCCTTCTGTGTGCAGCAGCCCTGTCAGCCCACCTGAGCCCCATCTCTGTCCAGCGATGTCCATGATGCCTCTACAGGAAGTAGCTAGATATGGGGGCACCCATGCCAAGTCATAGCTCCTCTGTCTATTCAGACACGGAGCCGCAGCCCATCCCCGCCCCCTCTCCCCCCTGATTGGCTGAGACACAGCAGCGGTGGCATTGGCTCCTACTGCTGTCAAAGTCATTTAGCCAATCAGAAGAGAGAGG
This sequence comes from Lithobates pipiens, assembly GCF_037356315.1. Lineage (NCBI taxonomy): Eukaryota > Metazoa > Chordata > Amphibia > Anura > Ranidae > Lithobates > Lithobates pipiens. The sequence goes on from NW_027507748.1 coordinate 104,796,298, forward strand.
GGGCAGGGACGGGCTGTGGTTCCGTGTCTGAATGGACACAAGGAGATGGGTGCCCCCAAGCTGCTTCCTATGGGGGCACGTAACAGGCAGGAGGGGCTAGGAGGGCTGAAGAGGAACAACGGAAGAGGAGGATCTGGGCTGCTCTGTGCAAATCCATTGCACAGAGCAGGTAATATAACATGTTTGTTATTTTTATAGAAAAAAACACAAGACTTTACAATCACTTTAATCCTTGCAGTGCTGGGGTCATTTGGTCTGACTCTTCTCTGTTTCTATTTTCTTCCCCCAGAGTTTAGCTTTAAAAATGTTCCTACATAGGCACTGACGGGCTTTAACAAGCAAATAAACAAAAGTCTGGGTGTACATCCAGTTGGATACTTAGAATTGGTTCCTTAAAAATGTGGATTGTGGCACTTCAGTTTAAAATGTGAATCTTTATTACGTATAATCCATAAGGTGGGGTACAAAAGGAGGATGAGAAGAACTACCCCTAAGTGTGAAGCGCCTGAATTCCCTTCTCCCTGTTGTACTATGCCTTATGAATTATATTTAAAGATGGAAGAAACCCCTAACTATAACAATTCTTAAAAATGGTCCCTAACTTCTTCTCCCCTCTATCTCATTAAGGCTGGATTCACACCTATGCAGTTTTAGTGCTTTTTGCATTTTTGCAGATTTGCACTACAGTCCATTTACTATGGTCTCTTATGGAACATGTTCTGTAGTACAAATCTGCAAAATGCAAAAAGCACTAAAAATGCATAGGTGTGAATCCAGGCTGAAAGCGGTAGTAATTTAACAGGCCTGAGGCAGTTAAGTCATTATGTGCTAGTATGCATCGCATACTAGCACATTATGACAGACCTGAATAAAAACAAAGCCCTCCAGCAGCACGCCGTTGATGTCACACTCGTGCATGCATGCGGCTCTGAAGAAACGGCAGAGGTATACCGTTCCTTCAGAGGGCATATGCCGGGGACATCACTGGCTGCATCTAAAGTAAGTGTGCACGTTTAGGAGATATTCACTGTACCTAGAGGTAAGCCTCATTGTAGGCTTACCTTTTAGGTAAAAATCATACATGGGAGTTTACTCTCACTTTAACCCTGTGTAAAAAAAATAGTGAACTCATCTATTTTCAATCCGCTTCAGTCTAGTCACGTGATTCTATAGCGCTGTGTAAGGCAGTGTTCAACAATGGCTTTTCATTCTGGGAGCTCCCATGGCCCGGTTGTCGCAAGCTGTTTTTCCTACTGACTATGAGCTCAGGCATTTGAGGGAGCTACAAGAATTCAGGGAGATGTCCCGATATATAATGCTAGATGACAATAGAACATTTATATTAGTTGGATGTTGTGACAGACCCATCTAGGACAGGGGCTTTTGGAGAGGACTGCAGGGTAGCCTTTTTCCTACTGACTATGAGCCCTGGCATTTGAGGGAGCTACAAGAATTCAAGGAGATGCCCTGATATATAATGCAAGATGACATTACCACATTTAACGGTCAAGCTAACCATGATGGTCTCTGCCAACTTAAAACTTAGTGAGAAGTTGAGGCTTGTCTAGGTGCTTAGTAAATTCCTTTATTGTTTACGTTTATGTTAGTTGTTCATTAGATGTACCGACATTACTGTTTGCAGTTTGCATTGTTTAGGATAATGTTATCACAATCTTATCTGATTTTTTTGTGGTACAGTATTTATTCTGTGTGAATTTACAATAAAGTCAGTTCCAGTGTGCACCTAAGCTAGTGTCATCTAGTTCTTGTGTGAAAGTCTCAGGTATAATACCTGGTTCCGTAATGGAGGAAGCTGTATCTTGGCCGAGGCACCCAGGCTGGGTTCCAGGCAGTTTGTCACAGATATAAATTGCATAACGACAGGACAATCTGTATTGCACAAGTTAAAGTGACACTCTGCTTCAAAAAGAAAAAAATTATATTTAAGTATCTATTTTTAACTTTAAAAAGTATTTTCTATTGCTCTAAGCCGCATCAAAAAAAATATATTTTTTTTGCTGCTGTGATCCATCTTTATGTTAGAGGGTGGCTGTATTTGCTCTGTTTGGTCCCGGTGTATGTAGAAACGTAGCCACCATCTCTTGCTCACACCCGAGATGGATTACGGACTACACGAAGTGTAGTGTGCATACCGCAGTGCACATGATCACAATTTACGTGAGACTTACAGAACTCATTATGGATGTTTCAAGGAGGCAGAAAAACACAGTAAGAAAACAGTTTAATGAAAAATAGATCACAAGGCCATTAATGGTAACTGGATGTGTAAAGATTGTATTTGGAAAATAAGGAAATAAATTAGTGTCTTGCAGCCAAAGGTGCTTTTATGTGTGATCAAATTCCTTAGAGTGCCCTGGGAGCATGTAAACCGTGGTAACTTCTAAAATGCAAATCTCAAACCACTCCTGGACCCTTCGGTCTGTGCAGTCTATAACAAGGGGGTGCCAAGGGCAAGATATTTTGACCACTGGGGTTTCTGGAATTATTCATAACAAACGATTACATTTCAAGGCTTTCATGGCACACATACTGGCATATCTAAGTGCCTGATAACACTTATGATCATTTAGCACCCTTAACGCAACTACATCTTATTTAAAATCTGCTTTAAAAGAGAAGTATGGGATTACAAAATACAAATATACCGTACATATTCACCCATGTGGATGCAGCGTTGGTCTGATGCTGCTGCTGCTGTCCCCTGCTGGCTCTAAAACTGAGAGTTTAACGATCACATGACCACTAATTGCTCAGTTCTCTGTCTTCACCAGAGTTGGTTCATAAAAATAAATATCTATACATGTTTCTGTGCAACATCAAAAAAAGTGTTTTGAAAGGGCCACGACTAACTCTGCAGGGAGCAAAATAAACATTATTGTTCAGTCTTAGCCATGTCACGTTCCGAAGTGGTACGCAGGCAAAACATATGCTTGGAGGGCTGCAGTGATATCGGAAACTGCATTTATATTGCTATGTAAAAAAAAAAAAAAAAAAAAAAATACCAGAATGTTTCCATCAGGAAAGGCACTAAGAAATCTGAGAACATTCTAGCTGTAAGCACGCTACAGATGAAGATGTTTAGACATTTTTTATATTACTAGCATTTTAAAGGAAAACATCCAAAGTATAGTACAGTAAAAATGTACAGCAGCAAAGTAATAGGTAGAGTTGAAGATGGTTGGTTTCTCTGACAACTAATGCCGCGTACACACGAACTGACTTTCCGGCAGACTAGGTCCGACGCAATCAGTCCGGACATTCCGGTCGTGTGTGGGCTAATCTGATCGTTTTTCATTTAAAAAAATCAGACGGATCTAGAAATAGAACATGTTTCAAATCTGTCCGACGGACTCAATTCCTATAGGGAAAACCGTTTGTCTGTATGCTGGTCCGAAGGACCAAACCCGACGTAAGGGCAGTTATTGGCTACTGGCTATTGAACTTCCTTTTTTAGTCCCGTCTTACATCATTACGTTCAAAACAAACGGACTTTCGAACTGACTTAGTCCGTTCATGTGTGGGCACATCCGTTTGTTCGGAAGGCCGTCGGAACTCCGCTGAAAGTCCGTCGAAAAGACTGTCAGACCCAGTCTGCCAGAAAGTCCAGTCGTGTGTACGCGCTAAGTTTATATATTATATTATATTTGTCCAGCTTTGTTTGTCACCACTGGAGTCAATGTCAGCTATATGATCCAGCTTACCATCTTCTATGGGAAACTTCAAAATCAGTTCTGAACCAGGATGACCTTTAACTCAAAGGCCTGCAGAAAAAAAGAACCAATTTCAAAGGTGCCTTATGGTGGCCCTAACATCTACTGGGAAAGTTAAGAACTTTTTAAGCACCAATTGCTTACTGGTTTCTTATATCCCACCCAGTAAATGAGTAAAAGCATGGTGTAATCAGATTTTTTTTTTTTTTTTTTTTTTAAGTATAGAAGACTAGAAAACAATTCCCCCAACCTCACCTGGCAACTCCACAAACTGCGCTGATATGCCCTAGTGTATTGATCTACATTCTGTTCATGGTTAGCCACTCTAAAATGTATACTTGAGCAAGTGCTGTCATCACAGCAAACCAGATCCCCATAAAGCAAGATCCTGGACACATATGATTTGTTGTGTTCAAACTGCTGCCAATAATCAAATCCAACTGATAAGTTCATTTTAAACTATGCAAACAATTGCATTTGGAAACATATGGGGCCCAGGATAATAATTTTTAGTTTGTTTTGATAATAGTTTCAAGAAAAGAACATGAAATCCTCAGTGCTGTATAGTCTTTATACCGAACGGATATCAAAATTATACCCCTGGAGGAATTCCTGGCATAACTCTGCTGACATCACTAAGCTCTGGTTAATTAGAGACGAGTCCTCTGGGGGCACAGGCTTGTTTGCATGTGGTGTATGTTATAAATGATTAGGAAAGTCATCTGTCCTTACTTGGGCATGAGTGCATCCTACTCTGCTTTACAGAACATTCAGAACCTACCTTGTTCACATGCCATACACATAGAAAACTCACAGGGAAACACGCACTGGCAACTTGTGCTCACATACACAAATATAGTTGAGTATGCTTTTGACAGCCGTGCTGTTTTTTACCGCTAGTTTCGACTAGATCCCAGATCCCACGAGCATTTCCAGAGTTCAGCAAAAGGGAACCCCAACAGATACAAGAAGGGAGAATTATTAGAATAGAGATATAGTAAGAGGATTGGGCAACATGACAGTGGAGATCTCAAGCCAAGGAGATGGGGTAAAAGGGCATTGGTGAGCGCAGGTAGGTAAATGGGGTAACAAAGTATAGGAGATCTAAGGCAGAGAGATGGGTTAACAAGGCATAGGAGATCTTAGGCAGGGATATGGACTAACATAGCATCAGGGAGATCAGTCAGGGAAATGGAGTTACATGGAATAGGAGTTGGGTTAACATGCCACTGGATATCTCAGGAAGGGAGATAAGCTCATGACAATGGGATGCTTAGGCAGAGTGATATGGCACCATGGCTTAAGGTTGAAGATTGGGCAACATTGTATTAGAGATATACCATACATTGATTAGTCATAACCTCATTTTAACATCAATATAACCTACCATAACATTATGATCACCTGCCTAATATTGAGTAGGTCCCCTTTCTGCCACCAAAGCAATTATGACCCATCAAAGCATGGACTCCACTAGACAAAGCATCACTGCCTCCACCAGCTTGCCTTCTTCCAAAAGTTCATCCTGATGCCATTTCTCCCAGGTAAGTGATGCACATGCACCTTGCCACCCACAAGATGTAAAAGAAAAAACATGATTGATCAGACCAGGCCACCTTGGCCTATGGTTTAATTCTGATGCTCAAGTGCCCACTGTAGGCACTTTTGGCTGTGAGCATGAGTCAGCCTCATACACAACAAATTGCGATGCACTGTGTGTTCTGAAACCAACATTATCTTTACAACAATTTGAGCAACAGTAGCTCTTCTGTTGGACTGGACTACACGGGCTAGCCTTCACTCCCCACATGCATCAAAGAGCCTTGGCTGCCCAAGACCCTGTCGCTGGTATGCCAGTTTTCCTTCCATTGACCACTTTTAGTAGGTCCTGACCACTGTTGACCAGCAACATCCCAAAACAGCTGCAGTTTTGGAGTTGCTCTAGCCCAGTTATCAAGCCATTATAATTTGGCCCTAGTCAAAGTTGCTCAAATCCTTATGTTTTGCCCATTTTTTCTGTTTTCAATTAATTGCAAGACCAATTGCAAAGGACTATATAGTAGTGAATGTATTTTTGCTTGATAATTAAACTACATATTTTCAAATATAATCACCAAGGGGAATTCCGGGTCATGCCATGCTGTTTTCAAAGCAATACAATAATGTCTAAATATTGTAATATGTACCTAGCTACTACCATCTGTCCCGATTGGGGATTCAGACCTATTAACTAACTTATTGTATAAAATTTTGGACTCATTCTTGCCACAATACTGAAAAACACTACCAAAAGGAAAGCACCTCAACTAGGGTCAGTGATGGCAAGAAAAACAGAATCATGCTGAGATTGCAATGCTTATCTATAAACTATTTAACAATTGATAAGTTGGACTCAATAACCTTGTAGTTCTAAAACCCCTTTGATAAAGCTTAGATTAGTGTTGATGAACTATGCATTAAAAAAAAAAATCACGTCTGCAATATTTTTATGGTCAGCACAAAAGGCCCAATACAGCAAATACGTCAAGCAAATGTTGTTTTTAGCAACAGGATGTATAATGTAAAACAGACAGCTGAAAATATGAGTATAATTTGGAGAAAATGGTTATCACCTGGTCAATGTCAAAGGCTGTATGAAAGCCAGACGTACTGGACTAACAGGAATTACATCATAACAGATAATACAGAGCTAATCCAAGATTCCAAAATGGGATAAAAATGGGATAAAAGGACGGTCTCTCTAACAGTGCCAGTGTGGAGGGAGTGAGCGAACCGTCAGAAGGTGATCTGCCAGAGTGTTAGTAAAGTGGTCCATTCATCAGGCACAAAGCGATGTAAAGTCAGCACAGAGAGGTAGAATTTCACAAATCTTACAGTTAACTACAAAGTTATCCAGGATCCATGACATAATGCAGACTAACTGGTGCCTTCTGCTCCTGCTCTGTCATTATCTATCAGTAATATATGGTTTAATCTGAAAAATATATGATTTTGACTGCTGGCATTGGTGCGTTTTTTTTTAACTGTGTCTACAAGAAAAAATTTGACCTCACATATTAAGCGAGTCCAAATAATCATTGCATGCACAACAGAAGTTGTAAAAAATAAATAAAATAAAAGGTATTTACGCAACATATTCTGCACAAGAACAATTTTCTACACAGATACATTAATTCTGCTTAGTTTTGCTTAGTTTTCCAGGTTGTAAAACATTCCATTGTAATTTTTCAAGCATCTTAGGTCAGCTTCAACGTGTTATGTTTTAACTGTTTTAACGCACCTACCATTGTGTGATGCCATTAATTTTCAGTGTCACCCCAATGCACTAAAACAATACACATGCATTGTAAGCACACCGCAACCCAAAGTAATGGAATACTGTGCAATGTACTGCACTGCTTATGTAAAAATGGAGCAGGTGCATTTTTAGGCCCAGTGAGGTCACTTGACAGCCCAACAAAATGAAACACACCTTACTGGATTGGACCTATGAGGCAACCCATCATGAAAAATACACAAGGGCTGTAACAGAAGAAATGCAAGCGTTAGTATAATTTTGTTATCTTACATACTGTAGGTTGTTCAAATTTCACATGTTGGTAGAGTAACTCTTGCTCTATAGTAGCTTTTTTTCTTCTTCATTGCAGGTAAAGAATGCATTCCAAGCAAAAGTAACGTACCATCGGTGAGTTCTTGATAAAGCGAGCTGTGGCATACACAGAAGGCTACAGAATGTTTATGGAGACACCTTTGACAAGATTCTCCAATGAAGAGACATTGTTGTCAATGGTGTCATATCCATAAACTTTCTGTAGCCTTCTGTGGAAGTTGGACAACCTGCTCCCATCCTTCATCAAGAACTTAATGATGGCATGTGGCTTCTGCTTGGAATCTATTTACCTGCAATGAAAATGAAGAAGAGTTACTATGGAGGAAAAGTTATTCTACCATGTGAAATTCGAACGACCCACGTAAGTTAATAAAGTTATGCCCATCTCTATATTACTTTCAGTACAGCACTTGTATATGCTGCCAATGCCAACTTGTCCTTCTGAAAACTCTTACTGCCTGACTGTCATCTGGATGCTTTGACATCAGTCCTTTCTGAATCACTGATCCAGAATGACCAAGCATATAGTTCTGAGTTTTATTGGGCTTTACCTTGCTGTATGCTTAGCCTAGATCTGTTAATCAATGGTACCCAAGTCAGACAAGGCTAAGAAATTAGCATTTTAGCCACTGCAATGTCAGGCTCTATATTTCTATCATGAGAGTGTGTCAAAAAAATTGGGAATATGCAAGGCGGAGTTAGTGACAGTGTGTACCTGGTGCCCAGACTTTGACTTGTGAGATAAAAAAGGTTTCAGTTGTCTAGACAATTGGATCTCTGTCCGGTTGGGACAATGGAGAAGGAGAGGGTGGGTTTTCTGATCATTCCCTCCATGGCAAATGTTGACCTGGCGGAAAAGCCATAGGTGTTTTAACCTCCACTGACGTCTTCCTTTTCCTTGATTCTGAGAGGACTATCAATAGTCGATTAATAGTCTATTAATTTACAGTAGGAAGTGTTGGCAAAGAAGGACCCAAACCAAGAAGTAAACAGAAGAGGAGAAGACTCAGGGATTAAAACATCACATGACTCCAACTACAAGGTAAGTAAATAGGTAAAGAGAATTTTTTTTTAATTAGTTAGAGGCTGGTGGGCAAATGGGGTGGGAGGATTTCATAGGGTATGGGGATCAAAATTACAGGAGAATAATTATAAGTGGACCTTTTTCCCTTTTCACAAAAAAAAATAAAAATAACATTAGCATGCAGTTCTGTACCTATGCTTCCCTTGCACCCAAAAACACTGGGCTTTTATGTTGTAAGAATTTCAGTCTAATGTAAGGAAATAATGCTATTTTAAAACAAGTAATTTAAAACTGACATACAGTAAATAGTAGCAGTCGATAAATACAGTAGATCACTTTAAGTACAGCACAAAGAAATATGGCTGCCAAAACTATTTTTTTGGGGGGTGGGGGGGGGGTTGTATAATGTGGGGTATGGTTAGAAACAAAAAATAGTAAAAAATAAATAAGCCAGAAACAGTGTGAAAGGGTTAGAACTCAGTTTGTGTTATTGCTATATGAATTCTCTTCGGGGGAAATTCTTTTATTTCTTTCCTCAGTGACAGTAATGATCTAGACAAGAAATGAAAGCATAGGTGCCTAGTAGAAATCCAGACAATAATAAAATCTTAAAGAATATAGCCTTTCCACACTGTCCAAAAGGAAAAGAAAATATTTTGGTTGGAGTTATACTTTAAATTTTGGATTTACTACATATATGCATTATATTTAAAAAAATTATAAAAATCTGAGTTTCAAGTCACAATTTTGAGCATGAAAGTTGAAATTCTAAGAGTAATCAATTACAAAAATTACTTTTTTTTTTTTAATCTAGGTAGCCTGGGGGCTTGCGCAGTTATATAAAGCTCAGCTTCTAGGTAATTCATTGTCACGCTCAGGCCGGTAACCGATTGGGTCCTCAACTGCCTCAGCTACTGTATTTTAGCTATGCAAGTAACCCGAACCTGTGTATGAAAGCAAACACCGTACCTTTCCTCTGAGCTCAGCGCTAAGAGATCTGTATGAATGAAAAGCACTGTTATTCCTGAAAGCAATATTCAACTATTATTTCCTGAAGTTTTTACAAGCATTAAAAAACATTACATGAATTCATCATGTTACAATGCTCTTTATCATTAGGTATAATCTCAGCTGGAATGTTACCTTCTCTGTTATTATTTATAATGCTTCTAAGTGGCTTTTGGGTTTTTAGTCCTTACAGAGAGGATTACAGCTGCTATTGTACCTGGCAATTCACATCTACCTCCATTATTACTGTTAAACCAGGATCAATAAATGTTTTGTGAGGTTATTTGATTGGTCCACGGCTGTACTGCAAGGCTGTCAGTAAGATGCGCTGAGCCCCCAGGGGGCTGTACACCTTTAAAGAATTTGCAGACAGAAATACAATTTTCTTAGTAGAATTAATTATTCGTAAAGTGATTACAAAGGTTCTTCTTTAATAACAAACATGTAATACTTACCTGCTTTGTGTCCTTTTCCGGGGGGGTCCCTTGATGACGCTTTTGGCTTCTCCTTTTCTCCAAGTGCTCCTGTAGAAAGCCACTTGCTAGGAGGGCACTCATCAAGGCTCGATACCGAGCCGGGCTGTGTGCATTTATAGACATACACATTGTGGTTTGTCACCCTCCCCCCCCCCCGGCTCCCTCCTGACAGCATTTGATTGACAGCAACAGAAGCCAATGCCTCCTTCTACTGCCAGGTCTCCTGTGAGAATTGAGGGAAAGGGAAGAAGAGCTGCTGCAGATGGGCACAGTGCTTGATCCAAGTCAAGCTCAGGTAAGAATTGAAGGGGGGTGGGGGGGGGGGCAGACTGAAAACCTTAACTATTTCAATACCAGGCAATTACACCCCCTTCCTGCCCAAGCCAATTTTCAGCTTTCAGTGATGTCGCTATTTAAATTACTATTGCGCGGTGATGCTACACTGTACCTAAACAGAATTTTTATAATTTTGTTCACACAAATAGAACTTTCACCATTTGTTTGCTAAACAAATAAAAAAAAGACCTAAAATTTTGGGGAAAAAAAACACGTTTTCTTTTGTTTGTTATAAAAGTTTGTAAATAAGTTTTCTCCTTCACTGAAAACGGCATTGATAAGGCGGCACTGATGAGGCGGCTCCGACAATGGGCACTGATATGCAACACTGATGGTTATTGATAGTTGGCACTGATGAGCAAAACTGACGGGCACTGAAAGGCTGCACTGATGGGTACTTATGGGTGGCACTGCTGGGCACTGATATGCAGCACTGATAGGCCTCACTGATGGCACTGGAAGGCATTGGGGATGGGCACTGATTGGCAGCTGCCTGGTGGTCTAGAGTGGCATACCTGGTGTTCCAGTGTAATGGCAATCCCTGGTGGTCCTGGGTGGGCATCCAAGGGGGGACTGCACTGATAAACAATCAGCACAGACTCCCCCTGTCAGGAGAGCAGACAATCGATCGTCTCTCTTCTACTCACGTCTGTCAGACGCAAGTGAGGAAAAGCCGATCAACGGCTCTTCCTGTTTATATTGTGACGCATCTGTCAGAGGCTTTTTACTGAGACCAGTGTAGCGGTGCATCAGACTGACATACCACACTACCCGATCGCCGCAATATGACGTCCACCTAGAATGAGAGCCACGCAGCCCAGCCATCATTTGATGGCCTGGTGGGCAGGAAATGGTTAAAGTATAACTAAAAACAAAACTTTTTTTTTTGGTTAGAGTGGGGAGGGATTAGAACACTTATCAATTTGCACTGACTGTGTTCCCACCGTGCATCTGGAAAGTATTCACAGCGCTTCACTTTTTTCACATTTTGTTATGTTACAGCCTTATTCCAAAATAGATTAAATTCATAATTTTCCTCAAAATTCTACAAACAATACCCCATAATGACAATGTGAAAGAAGTTTGTTTAAAATCTTTGCAAATTTATTATAAATAAAAATCATACATACAGTGCTGTGAAAAAGTATTTGTCCCATACCTGATTTATTTTTTTGCATATTTCTCACACTTAAAGGTTTCAGATTATCAAAAAATTTTAATAATACACAAAGATAACTTGAGTAAATACAAGATGCAGTTTTTAAATTATTATTTAATTTATTAAGGGGGGAAAAAAGCTGTTTAAACCTACCTAGCCCTATGTGAAAAAGTAATTGCCCCCTCCAATGTTGAATCATGAATGAATTGTGATGAACCACTGTTTTTTGGAAATTTTACTTGCCACACTCAGGCCTGATTACTGCCAGACCTGTTGAATCAAGAAATCACATAAATAGAAGCTGTCTGGCAAAGTGAAGCACGCTAACAGATCACAAAAAGCCACACATCATTACGCAATCTAAAAACATTCAACAACAGATTAGAAACAAAGTAATGTACATGCATTGGTCTAGGAAGGGTTTCAAAGCCATTTCTATTGAACAGTGAACCACGGGGAGAGCCATTATCCACAAATGGAGATAACTTGGAACAGTAGGGAACCTTCCCAGGAGTGGCCGCCCTACAAAGATTACTCCAAGAGTCCTCATCATACTCCAAGAGCATGACGAGGACTCATCCAGGAAGTCATAAAAAACCCAGAACAACATCTAAAGAACTGCAGGCCTCACTTGCCTCAGGTAAGGTCAGTGTTCATGATTCAACAATAAGAAAGACTGGGCAAAATGATCACTGCTGATCAAAAAGAACACAAAGGCTCATATCACATTTATCAAAAAACATCTTGATTATCCCCAAGACTTTTAGGCAAATATTCTGTGGACTGATGAGACAAAAATATTACTTTTTGGAAGGTGTGCGTCCTGTTACATCTGGTATAAAACAAATCCAGCTTTTCCTAAGAAGAACATCATTCTAACAGTCAGACATGGTGGTGGTAGCGTGATGGTCTGAGGCTGCTTTGCAGCTTCAGGACCTGGACAACTTACCATAATTCATGGAACCATGAATTCTAAGCTCTACCAGAAAATCCTAAAGGAGAATGTCAGGCCATCAGTTTGTGACCTCAAGCTCAAGTGCACTTGGGTTATGCAACAGAACAATGATCCCAATCACAACAGCAAGACCACATCCAAATGGTTCAAGCAAGCAAAATTTAGTTTTTGGGGTGGCCTAGTCAAAGCCCGTACTTAAATCCAATTGAGATGCTGTATCATGACCTTACACAGTTCGTCCACGCCGTTCATGCTGGAAAACCCTCCAATGTGGCTGAATTAAAGACAATTCTGCAAAGAAGAGTGGGCCAAAATTGCTCCACAGCAATGTGAAAGACATTGCCAGTTATCGCAAACCCTTGATTTCAGTTGTTGCCGCCAAAAGGTGGGACAACCAGTTATTAGGTTTATTGTTTATGTTTATATTGTTAAACTTGTTAATATTTATTTTTGTAACTTAATTCTGCATAAAACATTTAACGATGTAATTTCATGAGATAATTTACAAGGGCGTGTTTAGGGCGGAATTAGGGATGGGGAAACTTCTGCCAAGTAACACTTAGGTCCGGTTCACACTGAGGCAGCACGACTTACAGCGCCACTGACTCAGGCGACCTGGACGCGACCGCTGCGGTGACCTGCAAAACGACTTCTGTATAGAAGTCAATGCAAGTCGCCCCCAAATTCGTACAGGAACCTTTTTCTAAGTTGGAGTGACTTGTGTTGCTCTGATTAGAACGGTTCCATTGTACAGAACAGGACGCTACTTGTCAGGCGGCCAAGTCGCCTGACAAGTCATCCTAGTGTGAGCCAACCCTTAAGGCCTGGCTAGTAGCTCAGGACATGAAATTTTTAGCCCTGCACTAGTGATACTGTAACAAGGGATTCCCCCACTTTCACTTTGGAGGGATTTTCACTCACTTCTTGTTTTGGCTACGGTTTGTGGACACAGGGAACGAAAATATGAAAACATCTAGACACAAGTGTGAATAAGCCCTTATCATTTTTTTCATCCTTTAGGCCCCTTTAACATAGGGTGGACTCCGCCTGTTTAGTGGAGTGTCGGCTTCGCTTATGCAGAACAGCAAAAGATGTAGCCGCTCCCCTCTATGGGCGGTCGGATGTAAAGGACCACCTGTCCTTTTACCACCCGACTGCCATCCATTCTGCTAGACGGATGGGGAACAATCCCTATCCATCTGTTCTTTATTCACAGAGCACTGCTACTTATAAGTTTAGTTAGAGGGAGAAACACAAGTATGTATTCTTTGTGTTATCTGTTGCCTAGACAATTTCATTACACATACCAGTGGGCATGAAGATGCACGTCTACGGAGGGATGTTTATAGCATTATATATAGATTGTGTCATGGTCATGTGATATAATCCTATATATAACATCCAAATGCACATAATTCCCAAGGCTAATGTGCTGTAATTACTTTCTCAAACGGCATTATTTGGCTGGTGAACTCCTTTTCATGAGACCAAGCTTAAGCTTGATTTTTAAAGTAAAGCAGTAGCTGGCAATTTATACAAAGATGTGCTAGGATAAGACAACAATTGTGTATGTCAAGATACATCAACGTGAGCCTACATTAGGGACTATTCTAGCATATTCAGCCTGTCTATACATTGTATATATCACAGAATGCAATGTATAACAAATAACATCATACGTATCAAAAGTTACATATCACTGTGCTTTCACATAAAAGAAAAAATGAAAAGACAAGAACAAGCACACTAAACTGCATGTGACCATAAACAGAAATCAGAAGGGGTTAAGTCAGCAGTTTAAAACAGGTAGTAAACTGCAAAAATAAATAAATTGGGCCCCCTGCAGGTTTATCCTATAAAATGCTAGTACCCACTGCATACTAGCACATTTTGACAGATTTACCAGCCAGCAGAACCCTCCAGTGCAAAGCTGTCACGACTCCCCCGGCGCTTCTATCTTCACCCAGCATTCCTTCCATGTTCCGGGGCTGCAATGACATCACGCGGCACGGCTCTTTGCATTCCATGGCATACTGTGTGCCCTAAATGCAGAACATCACTGCACAGGTGACGTCATTGACTATTGCAGATGTGAATATCTCCTAAACATGCACCGTTCAGATGATATTCACATTGGTAACATTCATTGTACCTACAGGCCAGCCTGATTGTAAACTTACTTGTAGGTATAAGTTAAGATAGGGACTTTACTACCACTTTAAGCGGCTTGCTAAGAATGACAATGCAGTTGTCCTAGGCCAGGAAACAGCTTGTTTGTACTCATAAAATTATTTTTAAAGCTGAAATGTAGCCAATTTATTTATTTATTACAGGTACTTATATAGCGCTGCCAATTTACATAACCCTTTACAGACATACAGCAGGTAAATAAGTAATGAACACATCACCATTTTTAGAGGTAAATATATTTCTAAAAGGTGCAATTGATATTTCATCACATGTCGGTAACAACACATGCAATCCATACATACAAAGAAACCAAAACAAATAAGTTCATAAATTAAAGCGGAGGTCTACCCTTAAGTGGACCTTCCGCTCATTGGAATCCCCCCCCCCCCGGCGCCACAATTGGCACCTTTCAGGGGGGAGGGGGGCGCAGGTACCTGTACAGTACAGGTATCTGCACCCACTTCCTGGATAGCTCTCTGCGGAAAGGGGCATAGATTACGCCCCTTTCCGAAAGTCCCCCGCTGCCTGCTGGGAAACACACAGATCCCAGAGGCAGCGGGTCCATCCTCATTGAGCAGCGCGACTCGCGATTGCGCAGTAGGGAACCGGGAAATGAAGCCGAAAGGCTCCACTACCTGATTCCCATACCCAAGATGGCGGCGGCAGCACCCGAGAGACGATCGAGAGATCGGCTTCGGGTGCCGACATCGTGGGCGCGCTGGACAGGTAAGTGTCACTATTTTAAAAGTCAGCAGCTGCAGTATTTGTAGTTACTGGCATTTAAAAAAAAAAAAAAAAAAACGCGCACTCCTGGCGGACTCCCGCTTTAAGTTACTGTATGTGTAATAAACTGGAATGATACAGGGAAAAAGTATTGAACACATGAAGAAAGGGAGGTGCATGGAAAGCAAAGACACCAGCAGAAATCTATCAGTAAATAGAAAGCAGTCGTGTCCCTTGTCAGTGCAAATTAATATCAGCTGGTTCAGTCAAAACTGATGGCCTATAAAAAGTTGTCTCCTTACCAAGGTGTCACACAAGAAATGGGTAAAAGCAAGGAGCTCTCTCAAGACCTTTGCAACCTTATTGTTGCAAAACATACTGATGCCATTGATTACAGAAGGATTTCTAAACTTCGGAATGTTCCAGTGAGCACTGCTGGGGCCATAATCAGGAAGTGGAAAGAACATAATTTCCTCATAAACCAGCCACGGTGAAAAGAATTATCAGAACAGTTGTCCAGGAGCCAAAGACCACTTGTGGAGAGCTTTAGAAAGACCTGGAATTAGTAGGTACAATTATTTCAAAGAAAACAATAAGTAATGCACTCAACCGCTATGGCCTGTATTCACACTTAACACGCAAGACTCCATTGCTGAAGAAAAAGCATGTCAAAATCTTGTTTAAAGTTTGCTGCAAAACATTTAGACAAGCCTGTGAAATATTGGGAGAATATAGTCTGGTCAGATGAGACCAAAATTTAACTCTGTGGATACCATAATACACACCATTTTTGGAGATCAAAAGACGCTGCACATCACCCCAAAAACCCTCCCTCATACCATCAGTGAAGTTTAGAGGTGGGAACATCATGGTGCGGGGCTGTTTTTCAGCATACAGTACTTGCAAACTTCATACCATTGAAGGAAGGATGAATGGAAAAATGTACCAAGACATCCTTGATAAAAATCTGCTCCCATCTACCAGGATGATGAAGATGAAATGAGGGTGGACATTTCAGCAAGACAATGATCCCAAACACAAAGCCAAGGAAACTTGGTTTCAAAGAAACAATATAAAGCTGCTAGAATGGCCCAGCCAATCACCTGACTTCAATCTAATAGAAAATCTGTGGAAAGAACTAAAGATCAGAGTTCATAGAAGAGGCCAATGGATCCTTCAAGATTTGAAGACTGACTGTGTGGAAGAATGGGACAAAATCACACCCGAGCAATGCAAGTGACTAGTTTCACCATACAGGAGGCATCTTGAAGCTATTATTGCCAACAACGGATTACGTACAAAGTATTAAATACATTTCAGTTAGATTCAATACTGTTTCCTCCGTCATTACATTTTATTACACAAAACTTAATTTCTAAACGTATTTGTTTTCAGTTTCTTTGTATGTATGGATTGCATGGGTTGTTACTGGCATGGTGAAACTTTCATGTCAATAGCACCTTTAGAGATAGATTTACTTAGAAAAATGGTGACGTGTTCAATACTTATTTTACCCGCTGTATATTGTACATTCCCATCAGACCCTGCCCTCAAGGAGCTTACATTCTAAAGTCCCTAACTCACTTTCATACATACACATACTAGGGCTAATTTAGACAGGAGCCAATTAACCTACCAGCATGTCTTTGGATTTTGGAGGAAACCAGAATACCCAGAGGAAACCCATGCAGGCAATGCAAACTCTGTGCAGATAGTGCCATGGAGGAGATTTTAACTGATGACCCTAGGGCTTTTAGGCAGAACTGCTATCCACTTAGCCACTCTCCTGCCCACAAAAAAAAAAGTTTTAGTCACATCAACTACTTGTAATGAATTATGTCCTGCGTTGTGCAGACACTGGATTCTGGAGAAATCTTCACTGAAGGGATGCCTGTCCTCTTCCTGGCTCTGAACTTCCAGAACTGCAATGGTTAAATGCCTCAGATAATAGCAATGCAGATGGTTTGACAGGCACATGCCCCCCTCCTCCAATGTGAAACATTCTTTCATGGCTTAAACTGCCTCCAACAAGACCTGGGAAAAGGGGAGAGTTGGATCAGCCAAGGGATTCTCTTCCCCTATTCACAGATCACGTTACAAGAAGTGTAATCAATAAAAACTTTTCTCAATGAAGGGAGGAGGGGTTGTGTTTAAATTGAAAGCAGACCTTCACCCATAAAAAAAAACATTTTTTTATTTCCATGTTTCTACCCTCCTACATCTTATACAATTGGATAATTGGGCCCCATTATTAAAAAGATTTATTACATTCCCTTGTGCGGCACTTTCTCTTTCCGCACTTACCGGTAGGCAAAAATGACATCAGACTGCCACTGCCTCCTGTGATGTGTGATGTGCACATCCCAGGGTTTTGCTGAGGGGCTTATGTGTGCCTCAAGATTTCACTCAAACATAGTAGATCTTCACAAGGTCCTATTCCAGAAACCAGCAGAATGTGTGCGCATGTGCGAGGGTATGCCCCGTACTTGCGCAGATGTGCTACAAGTCTCTGCCAGACCTGAGGCACATCTTTGCACATGCAGATCCTTCTGGCTTGCATTTGACATGCCTTCCATATAATTTAATATTTGTATAGACCTGTATTGGGAGAGAAGCAGTTCTTCAGTGAAAACTCCCATCGCAACAGGCTGTATAAAAATAGCATGATAACTGTAGACACATCATTCCATAATCATACAGAACTGAATAACTAAAAAGGACCTACAGTGCCTTGCGAAAGTATTCGGCTCCCTTGAACTTTTCAACCTTTTGCCACATTTCAGGCTTCAAACATAAAGATATAAAATTTTAATTTTTTGTGAAGAATCACCAACAAGTGGGACACAATTGTGAAGTGGAACGAAATCTATTGGATAATTTAAACTTTTTTAGCAAATAAAAAACTGAAAAGTGGTGCGTGCAAAATTATTCGGCCCCTTTACTTTCAGTGCAGCAAACTCACTCCAGAAGTTCAGCGAGGATCTCTGAATGATCCAATGTTGTCCTAAATGACTGATGGTGATAAATAGAATCCACCTGTGTGTAATCAAGTCTCTGTATAAATGCACCTGCTCTGTGATAGTCTCAGGGTTCTGCTGAAAGCGCAGAGAGCATCATGAAGACCAAGGAACACACCAGGCGGGTCCGTAATACTGTTGTAGAGAAGTTTAAAGCCGGATTTGGATACAAAAAGATTTCCCAAGCTTTAAACATCCCAAGGAGCACTGTGCAAGTGATCATTTTGAAATGGAAGGAGTATCAGACCACTGCAAATCTACCAAGACCTGGCCGTCCCTCTAAACTTTCAGCTCAGACAAGGAGAAGACTGATCAGAGATGCAGCCAAGAGGCCCATGATCACTCTGGATGAACTGCAGAGAACTACAGCTGAGGTGGGAGTGTCTGTCCATAGGACAACAATCAGTCGTACACTGCACAAATCTGGCCTTTATGGAAGAGTGACAAGAAGAAAGCCATTTCTCAAAGATATCCATAAAAAGTCTCGTCTAAAGTTTGCCACAAGCCACCTGGGAGACACACCAAACATGTGGAAGAAGGTGCTCTGGTCAGATGAAACCAAAATCAAACTTTTTGCCCACAATGCAAAACGATATGTTTGGCGTAAAAGCAACAAAGCTCATCACCCTCAACACACCATCCCCACTGTCAAACATGGTGGTGGCAGCATCATGGTTTGGGCCTGCTTTTCTTCAGCAGGGACAGGGAAGATGTTTAAAATTGAGGGGAAGATGGATGCAGCCAAATACAGGACCATTCTGGATGAAAACCTGTTGGAGTCTGCAAAAGACCTGAAACTAGGATGGAGATTTATCTTCCAACAAGACAATGATCCCAAACATACAGCAAAATCTACAAAGGAATGGTTCACAAATAAACGTATCCAGGTGTTAGAATGGACAAGTCAAAGTCCAGACCTGAATCCAATCGAGAATCTGTGGAAAGAGCTGAAAACTGCTGTTCACAAACGCTCTCCATCCAACCTCACTGAGCTCGAGCTGTTTTGCAAGGAAGAATGGGCAAGAATTTCAGTCTCTCGATGTGCAAAACTGATAGAGACATACCCCAAGCGACTTGCAGCTGTAATCACAGCAAAAGGTGGCTCTATAAAGTACTAACACAAGGGGGCCGAATAATTTTGCACGCCCCACTTTTCATTTTATTTATTAGTTTAAAAAGTTTCAAAAATCCAATAGATTTCGTTCCACTTCACAATTGAGTCCCACTTGTTGGTGATTCTTCACAAAAAATAAAAAAATGTTATCTTTATGTTTGAAGCCTGAAATGTGGCAAAAGGTTGAAAAAGTTCAAGGGGGCCGAATACTTTCGCAAGGCACTGTAGGCGTCCTAATAGACGACAGGATCAGCAATGGCATGCAATGCCAAGCTGCTGCAAGCAAATTTAACAAAATATTGGTACGCATTAAAAAAGGGATTCACTCCAGAGATAAAAACAATAATTCTCCCACTCTACAAGACTATGTGCTGGAAATGGAGAGAGTCAATAGAAGGGCAACAAAGCGAATAAAGGGACTGGAGGACCTCCGCTATGGGGAAAGACTACAAGCATTGAACTTCTCTGGAGAGGAAACGCTTGAAAGGGGATATGATTTCAATGTACAAATACCGTACTGGTGACCCTAGCAAGGGGAAAAAACAGCCATTCACTAAAATTGGAAGAGAAGAGGTTTAAGCTTAAACTGCGTAGAGGGCTCTTTACTGTCAGAGCAGTAAGAATGTGAAATTCTCTTCCCCAAGCAGTGGTATCAGCAGGGAGCATCAATTTAAAAAAATTATTAGATGGGCACCTTAATGATCACAACATACAGGGTATACGATGTAATATTGACAACACACACACACACACACACACACACACACACACACACACACACACACATCATAGGTTGAACTGGATGGACTGGTGTCTTTGTTCAACCTCATCAACTATGTAACCATGTAACTGTTAATATACAGGATAGTTACAGTACAGTTACAATACAATTCAAGACAATAAGGTTGGGAGGCCTGACTTGGGTTGAGCTTACAATTTAAAGTGGGGGCAGGGGGCAAGCTGTTGGAGAAAGTAACAGTCTAGTTTTTAGGTAGAGGTTGGATAGACTTTTCTGAAGAGATGAGTTTGCAGGGATTGGGTAAAGAAGGAGTTACCTGGACAGATTGGAGAAGAGAATCCCAGAGGAAAAGAGATGCTCTGGGGAAGTCCTGGAGGCAAGTACTGGAGAAGGTGATAAGGAAGTTGGAAAGCCAAAAGGTTTAAGGGCAAGAGGTGAAGATATTCCAGGGGATATTTTGGGACAAGGTTTGTGATTTAGCTTAGGGCAGAGTTGTGTATATTTTTTTACTTTACATTTTAGTCATTGGCCAAGCAAACGCAGTCACGGTATTGGCAGAGAGGGGTGGTAGACATTGAATGGTTGCTAGGGGGAAAGTCATAAATATTGGTACTCGTACTGTGATGTTGAAACAATCTTTTCATAAAGTCCAGTGTTTGTGTCATTACAAGTACTTGTTTTGTTATTTAAAGTCTTTTTCCATTTTACTTTGTTCTTGTAATTTCACTTTTTTTTTTTTTTAGTTTATCCATCCCTGCCACTGTTTTATATTTGGTATTTTAGGAGATTATCTACATAGAGGATAATGTTCTTCTTGTTAGTCTTCAGTTTTACAGAAACTACCATATAAGGTTACATTTGTCTTTATTCAGAGGTAACACTATGGTTTTACAGACTGCAGCCTTTAGAGTTATTTGTTAATAAATGCTGGCACACAATAAGCGTATTCTATGCCCTTGTATAAAGCTGCGGTGACATCATTGGGTAGATTTTGGCTCAGACCTAATAACAGAATCCATTCTTTTACAATAACACGTTTTATAGAGAGCTGAACTATGGTAAAAGGTAGTTTAATGGACAGATTTCTTTATTGAATAAGTCATTATTTTATGTACATAATTTGAAGAGGTTCTTAATGCAACTCTAATACCGCTTTGCTCACTCCCATAAGGTTTCCAGTTCAGAAATGCTTCACCCTAAATTCTCTAATGCATAGAGAGGTGACAGCTGTGTGAGGTTTGGCCTCATCTGGTAAGCAGTTGTGCTCAGAAGGTCACACTTCATGAACATACATAACGTCTTATGAGCATCTTTTGCACCACATCTTTCTTACAGACCAGGCCATCACATGGCAGCTTGTACTGCTGGCAGATTAAAAGGCCATGGCACCGAAGTAACGTATGAGTAAAGGCAAGAGTTTTTTTTTTTTTTTTTTGATTTGAACAGAGCGGAGATAAATTAGTATACCTAATTGCTACCTCTGCCACGCTTCAGAGATTTACCTTCTCTATGTATCCTGATTATCATTATCATTGGAAGTGAAAGTAAATGAAAATCCCATTTTGGGTTGTCCCCAGAACAGTAATAGAGAGTAAATCTTCCAAAGGGGACACTAGTTCTGGTGACCTGGGATGCCCTAATGGATTGCCTTCATTTGCAGGGATTTCCTTTCAATTCCTGTTTGGTTAAGGTAAAAGAAGTGAAGGAAAATCTCCCCCAATGGAAAGGTGGGGCTATGTGACGGTGAGCCCCAGGAACATAGGACATTCTAATGAAAGCTATTACAGCTCTCTCTTCGTACAGACAGCTTGCCTCTTCCTCTCCTCGCTTCCCCTGGCTGGGGGACCGTGCGGGCGGTGCTCGCCCCCCATCCCCACTCTGAGGCAGCCTCACTCTTGCCAGCAGCCATTTGAGGGCTCCAGTATGCATTCCTCATCCTCCCCAGTAGTTCCGCCACTGGCTCGTCTCTTCCTCTGCACAGGTGAGGCTGCATTGTGACTGCACATTCATTCAGCATTTCTCTAGTTGTTAAATTCTAACATTAGTCATTGGTTACATAAAGGAAAATTACCAGATCATTCAGATCTTTACAAATGCTGATCTTTTAATTCGTGCTATATGGTAATTTTTTTAATTGGCAAAGAAACCAATGTTTGAAAAAAAATTTATGTCTAAAGAACATGTAATGTACAGTGCATTTTTGCATGTAGGAATTATCTTTACTACATATTTCAGATTTTTTTTTTTTACAGCTATAAAGTTAGCAGTATTAGTGTTTGCACTTTTAAACAATAACTTAATTTTTCACTTAGAATGCGAATGAGGGAAAGAAAAAAAATCGCTAGGTTGATTGGTTGAAAAGGGACAGTTGGTAGATTCAACCCTATAATGAAAATTCTCACTTTTATTCTATCCAAATAAAGGTATAAGCCTCTGCAAAATGCAAAGGGGCTGATTTACTGAATGAGTAGAGAATGTTTACTAAATGTTTACTCTCAAAAGTGGTTATGCTAAGCCAGCCTTTCTCAGCCTTTTCAACACAAAGGAACCCCTAAAATAACTTTTCCGTCTCAAAGAACCCCTGCTAAAAAAGGACCATACAACTCATGATATACTAGTATGATGGTCAGTCGGATGAATGCTCCTTACTATTGTGGTCATTGGAAAGAATTCCCACCTTACAGATAGCTAAAAAGATCAATGGTGTGAGTGGGAACTTATCTGAGACAGAAATTAAACAAGGAATCAGCAACCTCTGGAGAAACCCTAGTTGACAAACCCTGTGCTAGGCTACGGTTTAGTAATTCCTTTATTAATGTTATAGTGTAGCACCCTCAACCTTAGGTAGGCACGTGCTAGGTGTAGGTTTTGTGTAAGCTGCCAGCGCAGGTAAATTTAAGCAGGCCTATGCTGTGAGCTATATCTGGGGGCAGGGGAGGGGTTTAGTATAGCAGAAGGTCACTGATATGTGCCTCAGTTCTTGGGTTGCCTCCTCTGTTTCCAGGGAGAAGTTTCTGGAAAAGGGGCATGGCAGAGAGCTGGAGTGCCATGTGGTGCATGTGGGAGCTCCGACCAATCCCCAACTAGGACTCCTTCATATACCCATGGTCAACCTTCTGTGGGAGGAGTTGTCGGCTGGATGAACTGGATGATGGAGTGTTAGACTGTTGTGTCTGAGGGAACCCCCTTTCTTGGGGGGGGGGTGTACCTCAGGCAGGGTGCTCGGGGGCTGGGAGGGAGCCAGAAAGGACAGCTGGTCAGCACGTCCTGAGTAAAGTCAATCAGGAGGGATCCAGGCCAGGTGTCGGTGAGTGGAAATCACAGTGGAAAGCTCTGGAAGAGACATGCCAGGAGTTGGATGTAGAGCCAGAGCCCCCCCCCCCCACTGTGAGGCAGCCCCACACTTGCCATCAGCCATTTGAGGGCTCCAGTATGCATTCGTCATCCTCCCCGGTAGATCCGCCACTGGCATGCCTCTTCCTCTGCACAGGTCACGCTGCATTGGGCACAGGTAAGGCAACATTGGGCACAGATGGGCACAAGTGAGACTGCATTGGGCACAGGTGAGGCTGTATTGGGCATGGATCACGATGCATTGGGCACAGGTGAGGCTGCATTGGGCACAGGTGGGCACAGGTGAGGCTGTATTGGGCACGGGCAGGCCACGCTGCATTGGGCACAGGTGAGACCACATTGGGCACAGGTGAGGCTGCATTGGGCACTGGACATGCTACGCTGCATTGGGCACAGGTGAGGCTACATTGGGCACAGGGGAGGGTGCATTGAGCACAGGCCACACTGCATTGGGCACAGGTGAGGCTGTATTGGGCACTGGACAGGCTGCATTGGGCATAAGTGGGCACAAGTGAGGCAGTATTGGGCACAGGTGAGGCAGCATTGTGCACGGGCAGGCCACGCTGCATTGGGAACAGGCAGGCCACATTGGGTACAGGTGAGGATTATTGAAGCACTAACACCAGCTGTTTGGAGTATCTTTATCTGTTGATTGTTAAACGTTCTGGAATATGTATATTGCTATTGTGGTGTGGGATCTGGGCTTGTTGTCCCTCCATCCCTTTTCTTTGCTTCCTTACTTCTTTCCTCATTCATCTCAGACTCGAACCACCCCCCCTTTGAGCCACGCATTTTAACCACTTAAGGACCGCCGTATTGCCATTGTACGTCATCACAATGGCACAGGCAGGCACAAGCACGTACATGTACGTGCCTGCCTTCCAGCGGGTGGGGGGTCCGATCGGACCCCCTCCCACTGGATACGGCGGTCCGGTTCGCTCCAGGAGCGATCCGTGATGAGGGGATGGCCGTTGGTTTCTGGCCACCCCCTCTGGATCGCTCCTGGCCAATGACAAGCTTCCTCCCACTGTGTATTGTTTACACAGGAAGGAGGAAGTGATGTCATTCTCCTCGGGGCGGTCTTTTTGACCGGACTACGAGGAGAAGACTAAAAGTAAGTGCACCAAAACACTACACTGACACATAGGTACACAAACCCCCCCCCCCGATCCCCACCCCGATCGCCCCCCCCCCCCCCCCCCCCAGTCACAGTGTCACTGATTGCATTGATCATTTCTTTACTGATCACTGCATTCAGTGTCAGTTGTAACAGTTAAAACTGTCAGGGCAGTTAGTGTTAGGTCCAGGGTAGCCCCCTATCACCCCCCAATAAAGATTTAACCCCCTGATTGCCCCTAGAGTTAACCCTTTCACCCCCTTTTGCCAGTGTCACTAAGCGATCATTTTTCTGATCGCTGCATTAGTGTCGCTACTGTCGCTAGGTAGCTAGTTATTTTTTTAGGTTCACCGCCAGGTTTTTATATTGCTAGGTACCCCGATATACTACCCAATAATGGTTTTAACCCCCTGATTGCCCCTAGTTAACCCTTTCACCCCCTTTTGCCAGTGTCACTAAGCGATCGTTTTTCTGATCGCTGCATTAGTGTCACTAGTGTCGTTAGGTAGCTAGTTATTTTTTTAGGTTCACCGCCAGGTTTTTATAGCATTAGGTACCCCCATATACTACCCAATAATGGTTTTAACCCCCTGATTGCCCCTATTTAACCCTTTCACAAGCGATCTCAGTATAAGTGTCACTGGTGACGCTGGTTAGCCAGTTAGTTATTTAGGTTCCCCGTCAGGTTTTTATATAGCGCCAGGGACCCCCATATACTACCTAATAAAAATTTGAACCCCCTGATTGCCCCTAGTTAACCCTTTCACCACTGATCACCGTATAAGTGTTACGGGTGACTCTGGTTAGTTTGCTTTTTATAGCATCAGGGCACCCACCATTTATTACCCAATAAAGGTTTAACCCCCTGATCACCCAGCGGGTGATATCAATTAGGTTTTAGGGTCAGGGTCTGCGTCGCCCCAGGCAGCGCTAGGTTAGTGGCAGTACCGCTAACACCCACGTGCAAAGCATACACCTCCCGTAGTGGTATAGAATCTGAACAGATCAATATCTGATCTGATCAGATCTATACTAGCGTCCCCAGCAGTTCAGGGTTCCAAAAAAACGCATTGTTAGGGGGATCAGCCCAGATACCTGCTAGCACCTGCGTTTTGCCCCTCTGCCCAGCCCACCCAAGTGCAGTATCGATCGATCACTGTCACTTACAAAACACTAAACACATAACTGCAGCGATCGCAGAGTCAGGCCTGATCCCTGCGATCGCTAACAGTTTTTTTGGTAGCATTTTATATTTAAATCCGGAAGGCATTGCTTGGTTTTTGGGGTCCCGTACGTGGCTAGGCTCCCAAAAAGTCCCCCCCATGTGGTATCCCCGTACTCGGGAGAAGCAGCAGAATTTATTTTGGGGTGTAATTTGACTTATGCCCATAGCATGTGTGAGCAATATATCATTTAGTGACAACTTTGTGCAAAAACAAAAAAGTTTGTAACATTCCCGCAACTTGTGGCAAAATATAAAATATTCCATGGACTCAACATGCCTCTCAGTAAATAGCTTGAGGTGTCTACTTTCCAAAATGGGGTCATTTTGGGGGGTTTTGTGCTATTTTGGCATTTTATGGCCTTCGAAACTGTGATAGGTAGTGAGGAGTGAAATCAAAAATTTGCACCCTTAGAAATCCTGAAGTTGGTGATTGGTTTTCGGGGTGCCGTGCGCGACTAGACTCCCAAAAAGTCCCACACATGTGGTATCCCCATACTCGGGAGAAGTAGCGGAATATATTTTGGGGTGCAATTCCACATATAACCATGGCATGTGTGAGCAATATATCATTTAGTGACAACTTTTTGTAAAAAAATTTTTTTGTCATTATTCAATCCCTTAGGACAAAAAAAATAAATATTCAATGGGCTCAACATACCCATCAGCAATTTCCTTGGGGTGTCTACTTTCCAAAATGGGGTCATTTGGGGGGGGGGGGTTTGTACTGCCCTGCCATTTTAGCACCTCAAGAAATGAGATGGGCAGTCATAAATTAAAAGCTGTGTAAATTCCAGAAAATGTACTCTAGTTTGTAGACGCTATAACTTTTGCGCAAACCAAAAAATATACGCTTATTGACATTTTTTTTACTAAAGACATGTGGCTGAATAAATTTTGCCCTCAATGTATGACTAAAATTTAGTTTATTCGATTTTTCTTATAACAAAAAGAAGAAAATATCTTTTTTTTAAAAAAAATTTCGCTCTTTTTCCATTTATATCGCAAAAAATAAAAATCGCAGAGGCAATCAAATACCATCAAAAGAAAGCTCTATTTGTGGCAAGAAAAGGACGCAAATTTCGTTTGGGTGCAATATTGCATAACCGCGCAATTACCAGTTAAAGCAGCGCAGTGCGAAATTGGAAAAAGACCTCTGGTCCTTAAGGTGTTTATTGGTCCGGGCTGTAGTGGTTAAACCACGCCCACTATTTAATTTAAGCCCTGCCATTTTTTTGTGGGAGGGGGGGCTGTTTGAAGGGGGGGGGCCCATACAACATTTTGCTATGGGGCCCTGTGATTTCTAGTTACGCCCCTGGTTGTAATCCTTTTTGTCCTTTAGAAAAACGTCACTGAGCATGCCCAGATCTCCCCTGATTTACGGCACACTCTCTATGTCTTATCTATCTGTTATCAAGACTTCCTACGGCACACAATACTGAACTACCAGGAGGCTACTAATCACTCAGAGCTTCCTTCTACACACCATGTGACCATGTGACATGATATACAGTGTAAACCAGGGAATGGGACAGCAGTATTGCATTCTTATCAGCTGAAGCCGATAGGACTCATACAGGCAAACACTAGGTAATCAGCACAAGTAAATACTACGAAATAAAACAAGTCAGCTATGAACTGGGAAGCAGGGTTGCCATAGAAACATTGGATTGAGAAGGAGGCTTGATTAACAGTACAGGAAGTGCTCAATGTAAGGGCGGATACACTCCACTGTGGACTCAGAAATCAATACTTAAGATGGCGCTGCCTAACCCCTGGAAACAAGTTTTTTAATGTTTCTTTAAACAGTAATTAATATGCAATTTGGGCTGGATTACAGTGGCTATACTTTGATAATTACTTATTATAATGGACTAAATGAAAAGAAGCATCAGAGTGGGAGAGTTTACTTCCTCTTTAAGCATGAATGGATCCCAACCCTCCACTCTATACTCTACCAGCTCCTAACAGGTAACAGCAAGAGACAGGGACATGCCTGGGCTAAGTAGCTCTCTTTCAATACTACATATAAGTACACTTTAACGATATGCATGAATACAATATGGTTTTGCTGGGATCTTAAAATGTATGTCAGGATAAAATGAAAAAAAAAAAAAAATGAAATACTGGCACAATTCCCCATATTTTATCCTTTTAAAGGCTTTGCAAGTACAGAGCAATCAATACCTGTTGATCTGCCAAAAATGTCCTGTTGTGGGGTGACAAAATACATGATTTGTTTTTGGACTGGGCAGTTTCATCAAGGCTGCTGAGAAAGCAGTATAGCCAGCCCTCCTGTACTGGACCTGGGCCCCATCAGTTCAAAAGGTGGGACCGGGCACCTGCTGAGCAGGAGGGCCAGCTGTACTGTCTTATTGCAGATGCACTTCTGCCTCCCCCTGCAGCGATGCCAGCCTTTAGCAGCAGAGCATTTCCTCCTATATTCTTCTATCCTTAGGAGTTATATATGCATACCTCCAGTCATCAGGAGGGCAGCTCTAATATGAGAAAACATAGCCCTACATTTTTACCAAGATAGTTCCACAAAAAACATACAAAACAAGGCAAGGTAAGTCAGTATTGCCTACAGGCAATACTGCTGAGTAGTCCTTTGCTTTCTGCTTGCCTTTTTGGGTATAACCGACAGCTTTATAAAGAAACTTCATATCCCATTTCTTACTTTTTTTAATCCCATCTTACTCCTCTTGGTTGCTTAAAGAGGAAGTAAACTCTCCCACTCTGATGCTTCTTTTCATTTAGTCCATTATAATAAGTAATTATCAAACTATAGCGACTGTAATCCAGCCCAAAATCGCATAGAACTTGTTTCCAGGGGTTAGGCAACGCCATCTTAAGTATTGTTTTCTGAGTCCACAGTGGAGTGTATTTCCACCCTTACATTGAGCACTTCCTGTACTGTTAACCAAGCCTCCTTCTCAATCCAACGTTCCTATGGCAACCCTGCTTCCCTATTCATAGTTTACTTGTTTTATTTCATAGTATTTATTGTGCCAATTGTCTAATGTTTGCCTTTGTCAGTCTTATTAGCTGATAAGACTGCAGTAATGTCCAGGTTTACAATGCATGTGATGCCACATGGTATGTAGGAGGAAGCTCTAAATGATTCTGCAGCCTCCTGGGCTATCAGTGGTGTGCCGTAGGAAGTCCTGATAACAGATAGACAAGCACATAGAGAGTGTGCCGTGAATCAGGTGAGATCTGGGCATGCTCAGTGACATCATTCTAAAGAACAAAAAGGATTACAATACTAAGCAAGTAATCAGATATCTACAAGCAGCATGCATTAGGGGTTTTTATGCTGATTTACATGAAACAAAGTTGTGGGGGAGAGTTTACAACCACTTTAAGCTTTATAAACAAACTTGTATACTTGCTGCTGCCCAAAGGGTCCCAACTCCGCCATCTGGGAGGTGGCTTACTCTTCCTAGTTTTCAAGCCAGCTCTTGATGAAATGCATGCACAGTGGCTTTAGGAATCAGGAAAAAGACAACTGACCCCTGATGACGTGTAGTGGAGCATGTGCAGTACATTGCCCATGAAGCCTCCTTGAAGGCATAATGTGCACCCCTGGAGCCAGGAGGAAAGCTGGGGGTGTCATTATCACCTAAGCAAGACACATGAAAGTGTGGGCCAGTTATTTAGAAGGAAAAAAAAGGATTTAAATACAACAAAAACTGAATGTCCAAAAAGAAGAGAGGAAGGCGGAAAAGAAGAGAGGAAGGCGGAAATCTATTAAAGAGGGTCAAGAGAGTAAAGGGCTTCTTTAACACAGAAAAATATTGAGATATACATAGGGCAAATGTCTGCAGGATACTTCAGCCACAATATAAATCCCCTTTTTTCTAGAATAACCCAACGTGACCATCACTATTCATGTCTACCCAGTGTGAACTGGGTAGACATGAGTTCATTGTGAAGACACGCTTCCACATCATCTTGCAGGAGTGGATTGTTTTGATCTTGGCTTTAACAAACTACTTTAAGGACATACTGGTCTGTGGTTAGCTGTTAATTCATACACAAAATATCCTTCTATAAATGCTCTATTGTTAGCCAGCTCTTGGGGGAGAAAAGCAAATGAATAGCAGAGTCTGTGAGGTGAACGATGGATTTTTATAATGACATCATATATTTGATTACACTGCTTCAGATGAGGTAATGAGAATCAAAAAAGAATATTCTATCTCGCGGGGAGTTTAGAATTCATATAATCACATAAACTGTGGCCAAAATAGAAACAGGCATGTCAAATATGATATTCATTATGCCGTCACCAATCTACACGTTTTGACAAAGCGCCAAACCCACCATGAAACTGTTTTTGCCTCTTAGTATGATTATGTGTACTTTTATTGAGTCATTACATGCAGAACAAATTATTTCAGTGCATATATTCTAAATGCTCTTTCCAAGTTTGGAGCCTATCATCGGTTTCAGACACCCTTTGATGTGACTGGTACATTGCATTGTAGTCAAGGCCTGGATAACACCCTAAGCCCTTGTACACACGGTCGGAGATTCTGACAACCAAATCTGTCGGATTTTGTCCAAAACTGTTGCATACACACGGTCGGACAAAGTTGTCGGAAAATCCGACGTGATTACGTTATTTCGTTACGACGGGACTACGTTCACACTAGTAGCCAATAGCTTTGGTGTAGGAATTTCATCTGAGCATGCGTGGCACTTTGTCCGATAGGAATTCTCTACACATGATCGGAGTATGTCCGATCGGAGCATTTTGTCGGAAAATTTTACCAACAAGTTGGAAAACTTGGTCCGTCGGATACTCCAATGGAAACAGTCCGATGTAGACCACACACAGTCGGAGTATGCGACAAAACGGTCCGATCGGACACGTTCCGTCGGAATCTCCGACCGTGTGTACAAGGGCTAAGAGCTAGATAGACAACACACATATAACATCACATGCACATTCTCCAACCTTTTCTTTCGCTGTCGGAACACAAGAAACACAAGTTCCCTGACTATTTTATAGGGCTATAACCAGTGTTTCATTTTATTTGAAATGCATGTGGAGTCTGGTGAAACATCATCCCCTGGCTTTTTTTTATCACCTTAAAAAAAATGGGTAAATTTTGCATGCCAGGCAACGTGACAGCGTCCCTGCAATGGGCCCCTTACTGACCCCTTTATTCTTATGTTACCAGTGTTTCCTTTCAGCTCCTTCTCCTCCATAGCTTGCTTAAATAACTTGCACTTCCAAGTATGAAGGAGCATGTAACCTTCTCCCTTGTGGCAGAATTCATTTCAAGCAGACATGCCCAAGCACTGTCACATGACCAGGGGAGCGATGTTACCGCTTCACCTCAGGTTGGCAACACCAGTCATTTCCATTTCAGTACTGACATCAGAGGAATTATAAGGAAGTTCTAGATGGTGAGCATTGTAGGGGGTTAGGGTGGCCTAGGGAAGGGGGCACTGGTAAGATAAAAGTGCCTTTAAGTATGTCAGTAGCGAGATTCTTGTCATAGATCCTACTCACCTCATTAGGTGTTCACACACTCCTTTGAATGTTTCAAGTCTCATTTTGCATTCTCCAATATAACAAAAAAATAAATAAATAAAAGTCCTAAGAGAAAGACAGTAGTATGCCCTCTTAAGGACCAGGGCAGATATAAACAACTGGAGATCTCATGTGCAGAAATCTTTCCACCAAATCTTTCAGAGATCTATAAGAAACATGCAACATGTCTCTACCAAAAACCTAAAATAGATTTTTTTGCTTTTAAAGGTTTCATTTGACTCTCAATATGGACCAACTGAATTCCAACTGAATATTTTTTTAAATGGGGTTAATTCAATAAAACTGGAGAGTGCCAAATCAGGGGGGGAAGCTCTGCATAGAAACCGTTCGGCTTCCAGGTTTTCTTACCAAATCTTAGTTGAACAAGCTGAAGTTAGAAGCGGATTGGCTACCATACACAGCAGCACCAGATTTTGCGCTCTCCAGTTTTAGTAAATTAACCCCAATATCTCCCAAATGTTGGAAATTTCAAGGCACCCACACAGAAGGTGCATTGCACTAGGGTGTCTGAGAAATCAATGCCCAAAGGATTCTCTATCTGCGTGTTGTTCTCCCAGGTAAACCTCCCTGTGGTGTTTCACATTCCAACCAGAACCACTAGCATTGTGCTTAATGAGGGCCAGTAGGCATGGGGCCTCATTAGGTACACCAGCACAGTCTGATGGTGTTCTTGTTTAATATAGGCCAAGCTTTTGCTTTAAAACAGATCTCAGCAAACATCAAAAACACACAGATGACAAAAATATATGAGAGCTGTTTTCTTGCCCAAAAAATTTTTTTTTCTCATTTGGTCCAGTTTTACACCGTCATCACACAGCTCAGTCAGGAAGAAGACACCACTTCCTCTGACACAGTGGTGTCATCTCTCTATCCTGAGCCTGCTGACTGAGGAAGCAGCACACCAATGCAGTCATTTTCTCTGCTATTCTACGCTTTCCTCATATCAGCACAGTTCTTCGTCAGCATTTTCACACACAGAATACATAGTTGGTTTCTAAAACTTTCCCTCTCTCTACCAGTTTAAGTGATGCTGTATTGGAGGTTTTAAGAGACTGATACCAAGTCAAATTCATATGCTTACACTCGTTAATGATTAATTAATGAATACATAGCTGCACTCATTTTTGACTTTTAGATCTGCCTGAAGTTCAGTTTTAAGCTGAATTTAAATTATGCATATTTTTGCATAATTATATTGGTCCAGCTTGGAAAGTTTTCTCTGAATGATGGCCGTTTTGAGCAAGTGTCCCCCTGTGTTCACTGAGAAGTAAGACAGCTGCTCAGCACAGCACCCAGAAGCTAGTTCCAATCACTGTAGTAGCAGTGTCTACTACAGTTATTTTCAGCTTCCACAGGGATTGGCCAGTTATGACATTGTCTACTTACATTGGTTCAAGCTGGACCAATGTAACTACAAAACTGAAAAAATATGAATACCTGGAATTCGGCTTTAAAGCAGTTCTTCACCCTGAAAACAAAAAATTTAAAGTCTGCAGCTACAAATACTGTAGCTCAGGGATGTCCAAAGTCCGACCCAAGTTCCGGTTTTCGAACGGCCTGCCTGGTAATTTGGACATGTACATCTTTTGTGGCCCCCAATGAATCCCCAAGAGTATATATGCTGGCTGCCTTGGAGGGGACAGGGAGGGGGTGGGACGAGTGCCGTACACACAGGAGTATTTCCTGTTTACGAGGTGGCCTCTGTAATAGGAAGTCCCATCTCCTGCGCTGCCAATGGATGACTGTTCTGTCCATCATAGGAGGTGAGACTTTGTATTAAAGAGGCCGCCTCATAAACGGAAAAGGAAATACTCCTGTGTGTACGGCACTTGTCCTGCTCCCTCCCTCTCCCTGTCAGGGTGCAGGTGGGCTTGGCTAAGGCTGCATTGATAGCAATGGTGTGTCTGCATTCATGGCAATGAGGAAGCTGCAATTGTGGTGCTGCAATGGTGGTGCTGCATTCATGGCAATAGTAAGGCTGCATTCAATGCAATGGTGAGGCTGCATTCATGGCAATGAGGGTGCTGCATTAATGGCAATGGTAAGGCTGCATTCAAAAGAAAGTTGGGGCTGCATTCATGGCAACAGTGAGGCTGCAGATGGGCCCTGACCCTAATTTTGCTTCACAGGTCTTTATTTAACCACTTGCTTACTGGGCACTTAAACCCCCCTCCTGCCCAGACCAATTTTCAGCTTTCAGCGCTGATGCACTTTGAATGACAATTGCGCAGGCATAGAACACTGTACCCAAATGAAATTTTTATCATTTTTTTCCCACAAATAGAGCTTTCTTTTGGTGGTATTTAATTACAGCTGGGAGTTTTATTTTTTGCTAAACAAACAAAAAAAGATGCAAAAAAAAAAATCATGTTTAATAGTTTGTTATAAAATTTTGCAAACAGGTCATTTTTCTCCTTCATTGAAGTGCGCTGATGAGGCGGCACTGATAGGCTGCATTGGTGGGCACTGATAGGCTGCACTGGTGGGCACTGATAGGCATAGATAAGGCGGCACTGATGGGCACAGATGGGCAAAGATGGGCACAGATAAGATGGCACAGATGGGTGGCACGGATGGGTGGCACTAAGGGGCACTGATAGGTACCACTGATAGATGGGACTGATGGGCACTGATAGGTGGCACTGATAGGTGGCTCTGATAGGTGGCACTGCTGGGCACTGATGGGCGGCACTGCTGGGCACTGTAGATGAGACTGATGGGCACGGATATATGGCACTGGGGTGCAGCACCTTTGTTGAGGCAGATTGTGTGCACTGCTGGGTGGCACTGTGGGCACTGCTGGGTGGCACTGTGGGCACTGCTGGGTGGCACTGACGGGGGGCACTTATTTTTTAATGAGGTGGCACTGGCAGGGGGCAGGTGGGCACTGGCAGGGCTGGCCGTGATCGGGACATCAGTCGGTCGCCGGTGATCGGCTCTTTTTTTTCTCCTCGCGCTGGAATAATAGCCGATTACCGGCTCCGTTGTATCACATGATCAGCTGTCATTGGCTGACAGCTGATCACGTGATAAGGGGTCGGGATCGACCCCTTGCTCGGATCAGTGATCAGGCGAGTCTCACAGACTCGCCGATCACAGAGCGCGCCGCGCGCGCCCCTCAGGCCGCTCGTGCACAGGACGACGTCAATAGACGTCGTCCCGGCAAAGGAGGTCCACGCTGTAGCCGTCATTCGGCTATAGCGCGGGTCTCAAGTGGTTAAAATTTATGTTTGTTTCCTGAAACTTCCCTCTTAAAGTGAATGTGCGTGTTATAGGAAGATAAATACAGTATATACAAATAACACACCCAAGCTCATCTCTTCACCACACACAGCCACAAAGGCAAGAGAATTCTTGTTGGGCGGTGTATTAGTGCTCGGACCAACACACTTAGACTGGATTTTAATGGTACAAAAAATGTCAGGCAAAATGGTTGGCCCTTACGCATGTTCACTTCATCAAATCTGGCCCTTTGTAGCTGCTGACTTTTAATAATAGAACAATTACCTGTCCAGGGATCCAGCACTGTCCTCACTCAAGCCAGCTCTTTGGCTGTCTTAGGATACAAGCGCCAGCATGTTTACTTTGGGAAGCCTGCTGTGACCACTTGCAGCTTCCCACCATGCATGCAAGACCCATGCTGCACTTTGTAAATGTGACGTGTCCCAGAAGGCTGCATGGGAAGGAAGGGGAAGTCAAACTTCCACATGGATGGTCATCTGCATTGGAAGTGGAAGAGGTTAACTGTCAAAACCAGGTTCCTCGCCCCCCCCCCCCCCCCCCCAAAAAAAAACAAAAAGTGACAAAACTTAAATGAGAAGTATGGGTTGTTTTTTTTTTTTGCATATTCATACAGACAGACAGATGCTGCAGCTGTCCCCCGTCGACTCTTCATTGAGAACCGAGCCACCGAACACCACAGATGGCTCAGTTCTCACTCCCCCCCCCCCCCCCCCCGAGCAGAGAGCTTTTGACTGTCAGTCAGCATCTCTCCTGGTCTGCTCCTCCACACTCACTGGAGTGCTGAACTGTGGAGGGGCGGGGAGCAGCCTTCTCGCTGAGAGGCTGAGACTGCCATCAGTCCAGGCAGTTGGCGGATCCAGACTTCCTAAGTTGGGATGACGCGCTGCCTGGACTTATTGCAGTGACGTCAGCGGAGAGCGGACTTTAGACTACTCTCTGCTGAAAACGAATTGCACTACTGTGACCCTTAGGAGAGGTCCAGCCTAAAAAGCTCAGGCTGGACCTCTCCTTTAAAGTGAAGGGGTGGAGGCAGACAAGCAGACTTCCACTTTTGGCTAAAGTTCTGCTTTAAGCATTTGTTCAGTGGAGCCTTCACTTACAAGCCTACCATTTAGTAATGACCTAGTAGTCCTTGTTTCTATTTGAAAAAGCAACTTTGCTGTAAAATCTCTCAGAAATGTATATCACACAAAGAGGATCGCCAAGCTAAAAAACTTGGCAAGGGTGTCAGATACAGCTTCTATAACTCACACAGATGGTTAGGACATTCTCTACTAAGCAAAATCTGTGCTGACATAATGCTTCACATCACTACTTCCTAGGTCACTAACCCTGAACATATAAGCAAATTAATTCTTACTGTGTTCCAACTTTACTGGCTGCATACATGGTCTAGGTCAGTAACTCAAAAAGTACTGAATCAAAAGATCGGTCATGACAGCCAGACAACTTGAACTTTCAGAAGAAAGTCAATAATGGCAGCCTCCATATTTCTCTCAGCACCTTTCCTCTGAACATTAATGAAACAATCCAAAAACTGAAAAAAAAAATGGAAAATAGAAAATCTCTATACAAGATCTCCCTTTAAGGGTCATGCCATAATAAAGATTCTAATGCTGTACCTTTCAGACAGTGAGCTTCATGGACATGTATTGAATAGTCATTAGTCCTGTCTTGTGCAGTATCTAAACATTTTCAGGCACACCATCTGTCATAGAAGGGAGAGACAGATTTTATTGAAATTGAGAGTAATTAATCCTTAACCACTTGAGATCCGCGCTATAGCCAAATGACAGCTACAACTCGGATCTCCTTTTCTGGGACTACGTCTATTGACGTCGTCCCGTGTACGAGCGGCCTGCGCGCCCCGTGATCGGCGAGTCCATGAGACTCGCCTGATCACCGATCCGTGCAAGGGGTCGATCCCGACCCCTTATCACGTGATCAGCTGTCAGCCAATGACAGCTGATCAGGTGACATAACGGAGCCGGTAATCGGCTAGTATTCCTCCTCGCGCTGAGAGCGCGAGGAGAAAAAAAAAAAGCCGATCACCGGCGGCCGTGATCGGGACATCAGTCCCGATCACGGCCAGCAATGCAAGCGCCCACCTGCCCCCTGCCAGTGCCCACCTGCCCCCTGCAGTGCCACCCTAATAAAAAGTAAGTGCCCCCGTCAGTGCCACCCAGCAGTGCCCACAGTGCCACCCACAGTGCCCACAATCTGCCTCAAAGGTGCTGCACCCCAGTGCCGCCCATCAGTGCCCAGCAGTGCCGCCCATCAGTGCCCAGCAGTGCCACCCATCAGTGCCCAGCAGTGCCACCTATCAGAGCCACCTATCAGTGCCCATCAGTCCCATCTATCAGTGGTACCTATCAGTGCCCATCCGTGCCACCCATCCGTGCCATCTTATCTGTGCCCATCTTTGCCCATCAGTGCCGCCTTATCTGTGCCCATCGGTGCCGCCTTATCTGTGCCTATTAGTGCCGCCTTAACTATGCCTATCAGTGCCCACCAGTGCAGCCTATCAGTGCCCACCAATGCAGCCTATCAGTGCCCACCAATGCAGCCCATCAGTGCCCACCAATGCAGCCCATCAGTGCCCACCAATGCAGCCTATCAGTGCCGCCTAATCAGCGCACTTCAATGAAGGAGAAAAATGACCCGTTTGCAAAATTTTATAACAAACTATTAAAACATGATTTATTTATTTTTATTTTTTTGCATCTTTTTTTGTTTGTTTAGCAAAAAATAAAACTCCGAGCTGTAACTAAATACCACCAAAAGAAAGCTCTATTTGTGGGAAAAAAAATGATAAAAAATTTCATTTGGGTACAGTGTTGTATGCCCGCGCAATTGTCATTCAAAGTGCATCAGCGCTGAAAGCTGAAAATTGGTCTGGGACTGAGGGGGGTTTAAGTGCCCAGTAAGCAAGTGGTTAAAGTTCACAACAAGAGCACTGAAGTCATCAGCAGCTCAGTTACCTTTCCCCAGAAGCAATTCAACAGCCTTTCAGTCAAGGCAGATGCTTTGGGTAAAGAGAGGTTCACTGCTGATACTTATTTATTGATTTAGATGACCTCAAGGCTTGTTGAGAATGCATTGCTCCATGATGCCTTCAGCTACAGAGGTCAGTGAAGGATTGTGTTAAAGCTCAGTCACTACTTGGTAAGAATTTATAAATACCTGAATGTCTATAGCTTGGCCACAGGTTCGCTTTTCATTTGCCGAGTTTGTTTTTCTGTATAGAGGGCTGTGATTCCATGTTTCTGAGGTGTACTCTAAGTTTATTAATTTATGTAAAAAATGATTAATGTTAGTGAAACTCATTTAAACCTTTTATTTTTATTTTGCCAGCATTCCAAAAATGCGTTCTGAAAGTATAAGCACCGAGTGTCCAGCCAAGAGGATGACCTGCAAACAAGCAGACATCTACCAGCACATTGGCACAGAAAGCAATGAGGAGTCGGACACCATTAAACGGAACAGGGGGAAGAAACACAGGGACTATGTTGCTGAAACTGGCACTATATTAAGAAGCCACAAATCGGATCAGAAACAAAAGACCTCTAACAGAAAAGCAGATGATCTTTCTCGGGATGACCTTCTGTTCCTGCTTAGCGTGCTGGAGGGAGAGCTGCAAGTCAGTTGTTTTTCATGCTTCACGCAATAAGCAGACCATATATTTGGATTATACATATGGGTCTCTCTTGCCAACATAGGCTGTTATTATAAATCACATGTGAAAGCACTGTCATTATTACATGCTAATGGTATGCATATCCTCACTCTATCACAGACAACAAGGACAATATTAAGTTCGGGTTGAATGTGAGTCTGCCCTGTGGGAAGTGATGTTCAGATTTGTTTTACTGCACAGTATGACAGTCATTTCACATTGAATTTCTTTCATCAGCTGCCAAATATATATACAGACATTCTTTATATTGTTTAGGATACACGTATCTAATGAGTTACTGTGAAAATCTACATTTTTATAGCATTTTCTGCCTAAAACACATTTGTTATATGTTTTTCCATTTTTTTCACAATTATATTGAATTACTTTGCTCTCTCCTCCTTATTCAATATTTTTTATTTTGATGTCACTCTGGCTCCATCAACTTTTTTAAAAGCCTCTGTCTGTCATGGGGGACCTGTCAACACAAGGAGCAGTGATCTACAAAATGGCTAATGGGACTGTAGTGACTGTAACTGTCAGTCATGAATAGAATAGAAAAGTACATATCAAATTTGCTCTAAGGCAGGGGTGCCCAACCAGTGGCCCGCGATCTCCCGCCATCCCAGAGCATCAGTGTTGTGAATAAATCCACTGGTAGAGCTTCTGTTAAAATAAAAAAGCCACTGGTAGAGGAAGCAAGCGGCTCCAGAGCCACATAAGCCAATGCTTCCTGTATAGTGCCAACTCCTATCACAGGTGGAGCGATACCAAATGTGCTATGGCCTGGGGCAACAGCCGGCGATCCAAGGGCCCATAGAGTAGAGTCAGTTGTATCTGTGTCCGCTCTGCATATGCAAAGTGGACATGGAACGATCATCCTTCTGCTTCACTCATTGTGGCCCACGACCAGTTACCAAGTCACTTAAAGTGGTTGTATACCCACTTTTTTAACTTTTACCTACAGGAAAGCCTATAATAAGGCTTACCTGTAGGTAAAAAAAATATCTCCTAAACCTGTACGGTTTAGGAGATATTCCCCTCGGTATGCGCCGCTGACTGCAGCGGCGCATGCGCACAAGGGGGTTCTCTCCGTGAAAATCCGGCAGCGCTCGTCCGGCCGGATTTAAATCTCCCGCGCGCATGCGCGGGAGTGACGATATCGCGGCTCCGGCCACTCACAGCGCCGGAGCCGCGATACCCGGAAGAGACGCCGAGGGAGCATGTCGGCTTCCTCGGCGTGGATCGGGCGAGATGTCGGGGCCTCGTTCTAAGGTAAGTATTTCATAATGAGCTAGTATGCGGTGCATACTAGCTCATTATGCCTTTTGCTTTGCAGGTTTTAAAAAAAAAAAAAAAAAAAATTGCGGGTTTACTACCGCTTTAAGTGGCCCTCACTCTTCAAAAGGTTGGGCAGCAAAGGAGAGCAGCAAAGCATGCAGGTTTTTTTTTTTATTTAATTGAACCTGTGGCCAGGCTATGGAGTGTCCAGTATTTATATAAGCATATATGTGGGTAAAATCTTAAAACATAAATCAGCAGAGCTCTCCAGTGTATGTGAATTGTTACTTTGCAGTTTATTTACTAAAGCAGAAGAGGGCAAAACCAGTCTCACTTCTGCATAGAAACCAATCAGCGGATTGGTTTCTCTGCAGAAGTGAGACTGATTTTGCACACCCCTTTATGTCTATATAGAAATAATGCAAGTACTAAAAAATACCTGTTGATAATGGTAAAAATGCAAGCAGTTTCCAATAGTGAGCTGCCACTGCTGCACTGAAATCTCCAGCAGTGTTGTCAGCCTTGGCCAAGTTCTCTTTATCTGCATAACCCCTCATTGTTTACTCTCTTAGCAATCACTGCTCTCCCATACTAGCTGTCTGCTATTAACACAGCTTCTCCCCCACCAAATTTCTGTTGTTGCAATGCAGAAATGGCATGGTTGTCAGTCCACTACAGGAAGTTAGTAGCTCACTGTATTTCTGGAAGGATTGTCAGGATCAGCAGCATTTTTCAATATAACATGGAAAAATAATCACGTGTTGGAGAGCTGCGCTGAATATGTTTTTACTGATATTGCCCACAGATTCAATTTAACAAGCAGTATATCAGCTTTAACACAATGCCCCAGTAACCTCTGTAGCTGCAAGCACTGTGAAGTAATTCATACTCAAAGTTGATATCAGAAGCACGGATGTTCTGGTAATTTTTACAGCAGCTCGTTTCCCTTTTCCCATCAGTGACTCAGCAACTTTCTCATGTAAACACAGTGTAGGTGCTCTGTCAGGGAGGGGCATTGTATTCTATTATGACTTAGGACCCGATTTGAGTGGTCCTGATCTGAAACCGGAGAATGGATTTTCCCACAAAACCTGCAACTACCGAGGGAGTCATTTAAAGTGGTTATAAAAGCTTAAAATGGTTGTAACCCTAAAAAAAAAAAAAAATAAAAAAAGATTCTGTTCCTTTAAACACTCAAGGACAGAGCCTCATTTTGAGATTTGGTGTTTAGAAGTTTAAAACAGTTTTTTTTTTGCTAGGAAATTAGTTAGAACCCCCAAACATTATAATATTATATATATATATATATATATATATATATATATATATATATATATATATATATATATATATTTTCTAACACCCTAGAGAATAAAATGGCAGTCATTGCAATACTTTCTGTTACACCGTATTTGCGCAGCAGTCTTACAAGCGCACTTTTTTTGGACAAAATACTTTAGCCCAATTTTTTTATACTGTGAAAGATAATGTTACGTTGAGTAAATACCCAACATGTCACGCTTCAAAATTGCGCCTGCTCGTGGAATGGCGACAAACTTTTACCCTTAAAAATCCCCATAGGCAATGTTCAAAAAAATTCTACGGTTTGCATGTTTTGAGTTACAGAGGTCTAGAGCTAGAATTATTGCTTTCGCTCTACCGATCGTGGTGATACCTCACGTGTGTAGTTTGACATATGTAAACATCCCTTGCAATAAAAAAAAAGCATGACAGGACCTCTTAAATAGGAGTTCTGAGGTCAAAAAGCCCTCAGATCTCATATTTACACTAAAATGGAATAATTAAAAAAAAATGTCGTGGGGGGGTGGGGGGAGAGAGAAATCGCCCTTTAAGAGCTATGGGCAGAAGTGATGTTTTGACATTGCTTCCACCCTGCAATGGTATGGAGCCGGGTGGGTGCCATCTTCCCCTCAGTCAGCTCCATATCAAACAGGGAGAAGGGTCCGATCGCCTCTGCCAGCGGCTCCAGTAAGCAGGGGAGGGCACCGAAGTGGGGCAGGAGGGGCCCTCTCCCACCACTGATAAAAGTAATCTTGCAGCGAATCCACTGCAGAGGCCACTTTTATCTGAAAGCCGTCCACCCACTGAAGAAGTAGATACAGGGGTTATGGCAGCTAGCTGCTGCCATAACAACGATATTCGACTTCAAACAGCCGACGTAAAGCATGATAAACCACACTTGTGTGTCCTAAACACGGGAATCATGGCTGCTGATCCTCATTACCATGGTCAGTCTACATGCCTTCATCAACCCACTGCTCTCCTCTCTTCACTCCTCTCTCCCTGTCAGCTGCTGTGTGAGCCCCACCCCACCCCCCCTCCCCTCCCATCGCTGCTCCAAATGGCAGTAAAGTAACTGCTTACAATTACTGCCAGCTGCTAGAACAAAATGTACTACACAGTGTCTTTGTTTTTTAAAATTCTTCTTTTAAATGCCTTATTTTGCCTAGCTGATCTGCAGTCAAGTGACCACCCATGAGACAGAAGGGGATCTCAGCCCCTCCCTCTGTAGTGCATAGATCGGAGAAGAAGAGCGGCAGGCGGTCACGTGACCGCAGATCGGCGAGGTGAAATAGGATATATAGAAGAAGAATTTAAAAAAAGCACATACACTGTGTAATACATTTTGTCCTGGCAGAGGGGATGGCAATAGTTGTGAACACTGCCTTTACAACTACTTTTAAAGTGGAAGTAAACCCTTCTATAATTTTCAGTCAAGGAAGCTGCCATCTTGGCCTCTAATTATTCTTCAACTGCCATAATGCTGCACATGTGATCAGTTATGAAACCAGCCATTGGATTGTTTGAAAGTTTGGTTGAGAGCACGACCAATGTGAAAGTTAGCATTTCCGGCATGCCGGGAACGTAAGTGTTTTTTGAAACTGGGTTTACTCCCGCTTTAATACATTAACGCATTCTCTGCACTAAGGTAAAAGCCTTCCATGGTCAGTTCCTCTACCCAGCCCCCCTAAATACTTAGCTGAGCCCGATCCAGTGCTGCTCTCTCTCCTCACTGGACATGGAGGCAACAGCAGAGGCCATTGTCAATAAAATCCTGTAAGGAGAGAGTAGGGGGTGGGGCTGACCCGCTCTGTTTGTGTCAACAGACACACACAGTCCAGCTCAGGATCGAGCCCACATATATGCCACCATAGAAAGCGGCTTCCTATAGTGGCACACATAGAAGAGGAGGAGCCTGGAGAGCCGACATGGGACTGCAGGAGAAGAGGACTGGGGCTGCACAGAACAGGTACGTATGACATGTTTGTTATTATTATTTTTTATATATTTTTAACTTTATAATCCCTTTAAAGCTTGTTTACAGCTTGTGAAGAATATGCAAATACCTGGATATTGAATGCCTAGCCATAGGTTCACTTTAAGTCCAATCACATTATAAGCAACTCAAAAAATGTAAGTCATTAAGCATATGTTATTAAACAATATGGTCAGCATATTGGATAACGATCCATTTCATAAGGAACAGACATACATTGCATCTGAAAAGTATTCACAGCGCATCACTTTTTCCACATTTTGTTATGTTACAGCCTTATTCCAAAAATTATTTAAATCAATATTTTCCTCAAACGATACCCCATAATGACAAAAGTGAAAGAAGTTTGTTTGAAATCTTTGCAATTTTATTAAAAAAATCACATATACATAAGTATTCACAGCCTTTGCTATGACACTCACAACTGAGCTGAGGTGCATCCCATTTCCACTGATCATCCTAGAGATCTTTCTACAACTTGATTGGAGTCCACCTATGGTAAATTCAGTTGATTGGACATGACTTGGAAAGGCACAAACCTGTGCAACATAACACAACATAAGGTCTGACAGTTAACAGTGCATGGCAGAGCACAAACCAAGCCATGAAGTCCAAAGGATTGCCTCTAGACCTCCGAGACAGGATTATATCGGGGCAGAGATCTGGGGAAGGGTACAGAAACATTTCTGCAGCATTGAAGGTCCCAATGAACACGGCGGCCTCCATCATCTGT
Organism: Lithobates pipiens; assembly: GCF_037356315.1. Taxonomy (NCBI): domain Eukaryota; kingdom Metazoa; phylum Chordata; class Amphibia; order Anura; family Ranidae; genus Lithobates; species Lithobates pipiens. The sequence goes on from NW_027507748.1 coordinate 104,839,873, forward strand.
AAATGGAAAAAGTTTGTAACCACCAGGAATCTTCCTAGAAAGGTCTGCCTGGCCAAAACTGAGCAATCAGGGGACAAGCGCCTGACTCAGGGAGGTGACCAAGAACCCAATGGTCACTCTGACAGAGCTTCAGCATTTCTCTGGGAAGAGAGAAACTTCCATAAGAACAACCAACTCTGCAGCACTCCACCAATCAGGCTTGTATGGTAGAGTGGCCAGACGGAAGCCACTCCTCAGTAAAAGGCACATGATAGCCCACTTGGATACTGCCAAAAGGCACCTGAAGGACAGAAACAAAGATTGACTATTTGGCCTGAATGGCAAACGTCATGTCTGGAGGAAACCAGGCACCGCTCATCACCTAGCCAATACCATCCCTACAGTGAAGCATGGTGGTGGGCAGCATCATGCTGTGGGGATGTTTTTCAGTGGCAGGAACTAGGAGACTGGTCAGGATCGAGGGAAAGATGAATGCAGCAATGTGCAGAGACATCCTTGATGAAAACCTCCAGAGCGCTTTGGACCTCAGACTGGGGTGAAGGTTCCTCTTCCAACAGGACAACGACCCTAAGCACACATCATCCAAGATAACAAAGGAGTGGCTACGGGACAACTCTGTGAATGTCCTAGAGTGGCCCACTCAGAGCCTAGACTTGAACCCGATTGAACATCTCTGGAGAGATCTAAAAATGGTTGTGCACCGACACCCCCCACAACCTGAAGGAGCTTGAGAAGTCCTGCAAAAAAGAATAGGAGAAACTGCCCAAAAGTAGGTATGCCAAGCTTGTAGCATCATATTTAAAAAGACTTGAGGCTGTAAGTGGTGCTAAAGGTGCTTCAAAGTATTGAGCAAAGGCTGTGAATACTTCCGTACATGTGATTTGTTTATTTTTTTATTCTTAATAAATTTGCAAAGATTTCAAAACAAACTTCTTTCACGGTATTTGTAGAGTTTTGAGGAAAACAAATTTAATCCATTTTGAAATAAGGCGCGTAACAAAAAGGTGGAAAGAGTGAAGCGTTGTGAATACTTTCCAGATACAATGTAGTTGACTTAGGTCATAGGTTCCGGCAGGAGGCAAACAGATGTTGTTAAAGAAGCAGGCAGAAAGTTCGGGTGGGCAGTAGACAGGCAAGAATATCCAAACACAGATCAGGGGTACTTCAGAAAAGAAATCAGAACATTGAGGATGCTAGAGCAAACAAGAACTTACAGGAAAGCTTTTTGCTTGGGCATTAAAGCCGATGAGGGCAGGAATCAGTAATAGCTTTATTAGAAATAAATCCTATATCCAAATAAAATGTATAACAATATATAATTGCAGTTTTCTCTAGATGTGGTATTATGTGTATAGGACTTTATATAAAACTGTTTTACTTGTCTGCATTGACAGCTTTTCTGCTGCTGTGAGCTCCTCTGATCAGTTAAAATGGTGGAATTTTCAATGACGACACAAACAGAACTCCGTTCACAATATTCTGGAGGCTTTTGGATATAGTGGGGAAGGATTAGAACCTGTGTCAGGTTTAAATGCTATCTGGGGCTCCGTAAAGTCTCTTTCAATGTGCAGCAGTACAGTAGATCACTTTTCAAAGAGCAGTAGGGCAGCAGCTGACTGGCAAAATAAATAAAAATAGGGTAACAGCAATTTAAAATTTCGGGACTATACTGCAACTGCAAGCCAATGGTCTAATTTGACAAGTGGTGCCGTCTGTCCAACACTGCAACCCGAGTTAAAATATGCTGCGCCAAAGTGAAAAGGTTGTCTTTGTGACAGTGAGAAAGAGGAAATTTCTCTAACGAAGTTAAACAGCAGTTAAACCCGATACGGGTTCTAATCTTTCCCCTACCTATCTAAAATGTAAAAAAAAAAAAAAAAGTTATGTAAACAGATACAGTTTAATGTAATAATCACAGAATGTTTTCTGGCATAATCCAGGAGCAGTGGTTTCTGGCTTAAGACAATGGACCTGCCCCTCCCAGGAGGAACCATATTCAGGTAGACACACTGATTGGTTGGTTAGAATAAAGTGTTGAATCAGAGCCTCTGGCTGAATGTAGTTCCTTAACTATGGCAGCAGAAATGTCGTTCCAATCTGCAGCCCAAGAGCCTAAATACTGGCCATTACTTGGCAAGATTTCTCTCATTCAGCCCCCACACAAAACATGGATGGAAGAATTTCCTCTGTCAGTTACTGTAGTCTGACAGTCGGCACCCTCAGTTGATATTATTGGCTGTCAGTTCACAATTTTCCAACTCTCCTTTGATATACAGGCCAAAGGGTGTCGAGCAGAAGAGTGCCGACAGGGCCACCCACGGCTCAAATTCTGGCTGGCCCATCAGGGAACTGGTCCAAATTTGCTCTGTGTTGTGCCAGCTTAGGGGTTTAGGCTTTTTTAAAGAGAACACACAACCAGGAATGCAATACAGATATATAAACTGAAGTGCAGTAATAAGGTTTTCTGTTTTCACCAGGCACGTGATGAAGTAATATCTGTGCTAAAGGCTGAGAAAATTGATCTGGCATTACTGGAAGCTCAATACGGATTTGTGACTCCAAAACGTGTTTTAGAGGCTCTTCAGAGAGATGCTATTCAATGCAATGCTACACAATGGCAAGAAGATATTTATGAAAAGCCAATATGTGAGGTAAGTGCCAAAGCTTTTTCCTATACCAACAAAGTTTTCAAAATACAACTGTTTGTTTTATAGAGTAAATGGTCTTGCCATCTTATTGTGGAACATACAGCGGAGGATTGCAGAGCCTGGAGCTAAAGTGGCTATTTATATAGTGAACACGCTTGGGCTCAGGGGCTCTTGAAAAACACAGATGGAGACTTAATTAATCTTTGCCCGTCTCCCTTCGGGGAGCATGCGCGGTAGCTGCTGGTCACAGCACATTTGCCTGAAGAAAGGGCAGAGGCAGCCAGTCCTTCAAAGTGCATGATGTCATTGGCACAGTAAACAGTAAATATCTCCTTAACAATGCACGTTTAGGAGATATTTACAGTACCTATAGGCAAGCCTTATTCTAGGCTTGCCTATAGCTACAACTTCCCTATGGAGGTTTACAAACTCTTTAAAGTGATATGAAAGTAAATTTTGTTTAAATTTAAAAACAAACACATTTTATACTTAACCTACTCTGTGCAGTGGATTTGCACTGAGCAGCCCAGATCCTCCTCTTCTAGGGTCCCTCTTCAGCGCTCCTGGTCCCTCTTCGGCCCTCCTTCCTGCTGAGTGCCCCCACAGCAAGTAGCTTGCTATGTGGGCGCCTGAGCTGAGACGCAGATCTGTCTGTCCATTAAGACACGGAGCGGCGGTTTGGCCCCGCCCCTCACTCTCATTGGCTCACTGACTTTGATGGACAGCAGCAGGAGCCAATGGCACTGTCTCAGCTAATCAGGAGGTAGAGTCCCGGGCAGCCGAGATTCTTGAGCATCATTGCTAGATCAAGATGGGGCTCAGGTAAGTATTAGGGGGGCTGAGGGAGGCTGCTGCACACCGAAGTTTGTTTATCTTAAAGAGGAAATAAGCCCTGATGGGTTTACTTCCTCTTTCATTCCCTGCAAAGGTAAAGCATAATGGACTACTATGCATCGCATAGTAGTCCATTATGTGTCACTTACCTGACACAGGAGCCAGCGAAGTCACTGCTGTCCCCTGTAGTCCGGCGCATCCATCTTCTCGGTGGGGTCTCGCAGCCTCGCCGCTGTCATTCGGCGAAGCCGCAATGACGTCACCCCCACGCGCGGCATCTTCGTCGTTGATGATGCCGTGCTCAGTGCGCCTGCGAGCCGCTGTCTACGAAGCATGTCTAATGTCTTCGGGCAAACATCTCCTAAACCGTATAGGTTTAGGAGATATTTCTTGGACCTACAGGTAAGCCTCAAAGTGTGTTGTAAGGGTTTACAACCACTTTAATGCATAGAATGTAGTAAGATAAAAAAAAAAAAAAAAAACCTTCTGCTGACTTTACAACCACTTTAAGGAAGGACTTACAGATGTTTTTTAGACAGATTAAGAGCCTCTGTCAAACCCTTTAAATGAAATACAAATAGGTTATCCAATATACAGTGTGCTATATGCCCTCATCCCTGAATTCAGTATATGCACACATAAGTAACAGTAGCCAAGGACATTAAGACGGACATATCAAAGCTAGAAGAACAGTGCATATATGAAAACCATGAATTTTATTAGAAACATTTAGGTAAAATCTAAACCATAATTAGGAAAGGAACAACACAGTGCTAAGTTCTGGGGTTCACATAGTTGGTTAGATCCAATATGATCCACATGTAGACGTGGAGTACATGTGAATGATCAGCCTTATGAAATCTTAAATTCTCTTAATAAAAACATAGATTCACTGGAATCCAATAGATGTATAGAATCTTTCTCCCATGGGGGGGAAGCAGAAGATTCCTGTAAGGTACATACAGAGAATGATTGGTCATCCATATTTCTAGCTTAGTAGGCACAAGTCATCCTATAGGGAAATATCGCGAGCACGCATCAACTAAATGGTCAAGTCACAACACCATCTATGCATCAACAGGGTAAAAAGAGGGCCAGGGGCTTATCCACATCCTTTTGTCAAACAACTTTGAATATTAAAATCACCAAAAGTTCCAGTCAATCAGTGATTGGATTCCAGTGAATCTATGTTTTTGATTATGAGAATTGTGGGTTTCATCATGCTGATCATTCACATATACTTCCCGAGGAAGATCAATGGAAAAGGCGTTGAATCTACATGTGGATCACATTGGATCTAAACAACTGGATTTTACCTGAATGTTTTTAATAAAAATTATGTTTTTTTTTATATGCAGTGTTCTTCTTGCTTCTATATGTCCCTCTGAAAGTCCTTGGCTACTAATAATTATGTTTGTATTTTTAATTCAAGTCTCTGTTCCCCTTGGGGAGTCCAGGAGACACAAGGCGAGGGAAAATCCCACCACTGACAACTGTCACCAGAACTGGTGGTGAGGGGATCCCTCTAAATGAAGATACCCATTCCAGTGACAATGCTGAAATTGTGATTGTGACAGTGGGGTCACTTTGGACACAGGGTGAATAAAAGAAACCCCCGATATGGTCTGTGATAGCCATATTCAAGGCTGTATAATACATTGTATATAACTTGGATGTATATTGTATGTGGGGGTTAAGTGTCATTGCTGTGAGGAATTAAGTTGTTTTGCATTTCCATTGTTCATTTAAGTCTGTCCTTGTGTGTATTGTAAAGTGCCAGACAGACTGGCTGCTAACCCTTTGTGAAAAGATGTGTATTGGGTGGGATCGTTTGAAGCCTAGCAGACGTCTTGGGATGTGTGGGTGGAGCTGGGCTCTTGTTCATGGTAAAGCATGTGCCTTGAATTGTGTATAAAAATTACAATGTTGGCTTTTAATAAATTCATTCCTACTACAGAAGGGACAGAGTGCGTCTCGTCTTTTTGCCAGAGGGATCGGCTCCTATAGGAAAGGGTCGTTTAGCTGTGGATATTGGTAGCGAGTGGATGTGTGTCCAGAAGAGGGAACATCGTAAACGGCGTTAACCCCCTTTATATTAGGGGAGCCGTTACAGTGATTTCTTCTGAAAATGTACTCTCCCTTCCTCTTGTGTCGCTTGCACAACGGGGAAGGAAAAAAAACTCTGGAAAAGGGTCACATCCAGCAATAAAATCCTGACAAAAATTGTTACCCTTCTTCAGTCTGTCCAAAACAAAGGCCTTGCTCAGGCAGTTGATCCAAGCTTTTACCCCCATTCATGACAACCTACCTACAACTTTACTTGGTGGATGCGCAGGTACCTCCCCATTGCTGTGCTTCTGATGCAATTCGAATTCAGCACGTTAAGATAAGGCAGGCATTCTGCTTGGCAAACACACCCATTGAAGTAAATGGGACCGTGTCATTAGAGCATTCCAACCACATGGCACATGGTTGAGGCATGGTATTGCAATGTACAATACTCCTTGTAATTGGTAAAAAAGAGGAAGCAGGCATTCAAGAGGCATACGTATTACCTCCTGAACAACTGCAAATCTCTGGTCAATTGCCTCTGGAGAGTAATCCACTGCCGCCAATGTGAACTATTCCAAAGGAAAAAAAGATTCAATTCTAAAGTGTCTGGAGTTCCACTTTATAGTCAAAACCTTTAATTCTGCTAGTCATTTACTTGATATATACACCTCTGCCTAGATCAGCTTTACTGCCTCCTTGGTCAGTTCAGAACTCATTAAACAGAGATTATGAATACGATTTACTGTCCAATGAGAAGTTTGGAGGCAGAGAGGTGACACATTAAGCTGAAGTGCAAAACCATGGCAATAAATCTTTCTCGCTGTGTGAAAAAAATACGTGTAAATCACAAGTCAGATGGTACAGAACTACAATTCCTTTGGCGGGTATAACAGTACTGTACAAAAATATGCATTTCAACTGTTTATTTAGTCATTTTCCTGCAGTTTTGCTTTAAGGCCTAACTTGAAATGCCTAATGTGCATGCAGTGCATTATGGGGAAAAACATACATATACACGTTACATAGTAGCCCAAGGACTAATTACAGTAATACAATCCATGCATGTTTATTTTAGCAGCACCAGGGACACCCTACCCCCTAAATAAATACAAAATGGAAATTTTAGCTGCTTTAGCGCTCCTATAAAAAAAAAAAAGAAAATCCCAATTTTGGAAAAAAAAAATGCTTTGAAACGTCATGCCATCATAGCCTTAATTCATCAAAACTGCCATAAATCATGGTGTTATTAGGCTTTCAGGGCAGAAATAATATTTAAACTAATGAAAAATAGAAGATACGGTAATATATTTCTTTGAACTAGGGCTTCAATAACTGCCAGTCACCTTGTATGTTCTCACTCCTATTCCAGACATTGCACTTTTGTTACAGCATAGCCTTTCCAGTTGAACTCTATCTGCTTTCAATTAAAATGTAAAATGTACACTTGGAAAGGCTAATATTTTAGCCATTTACAAAGATGTCTCTCTGAAGGCCGAAGTGGTAGAAATCCATTTTGACATGAGGACATGATGTCAGCTCTTGGCTGTGTGCAGAGCAGGATATTGTCCTGATTTTTCATTACGTTTGCTTCTAAATAAAAATGTATTGTGGCTCGTTTTTGGTGATTAGTCATGACTGTGGCATGACTGCATAGCCCTAAATGACCGATGTGGCCAATAAAATTTATGATGGGCACAGAGGGAACAACAGATGATGGTGTATCAGCCTTCCATCTTATTGTCAATATCGTAAAAAAATATTATAGTCTGATGTCTGTGTGTGCTTTTTACATACAATAAAAATATAAAATACTTATTATTTATTTCACATATTATTTTATTGCTTTTCACATTTAAATGTCAAAGTGTCCAGCAGAAGACAAACTAAGACACTGTCTGGGGCCCTTTCAGTTGAAGATGTTATGATATTATACATGTATTTGCTCCATACATTTTTAAGATTATCAATTTAAAGCGGACCTTTTCTCATAACAACCTGATGTCAAACCATCAAATGGCTGGTGACCTAACTGATCACATGTGCAGCACCAGGGCAGTTGCAGATCAAACAGAAGCAGCTTTCCTTTGCTGTAAGGCTGGGTTCACACTGCTGCAGGGGGGGGGGGGAGATCCGGATGTGATTCGCACCACACTGCAGTGCAAATCACATCGGATCTCTGTAGCGATGCGAGTTCAGCCATACAGAAGCTCCCGCAGCAAACTCGCACAGGACCCTTTTTTTGGTCCGCAGCAGAATCGGATCGCATGGGTGTTCACACCATGCGATCCGATTCCTGTGCGAGTGTGCAGATCGCACTGCGATATGCAGACGGATCTGGGGGTGTCATTAACATTTCATTGACACTCCCAGCAGTCCGCATAGGGCAGTGTGAACTGCCAGCGGGAGTCATGCGATGCGGGAAAACGCCGCGGATTTGCGGCGTTCCGGCATCGCTATAGTGTGAACCTAGCCTAAAGGATAGGAGGGTTTCATTCCACTTTAAGGTTGTCAGTAGATCGGCCTCTACAAACTCGGCAGTGTCTAAAAATGGAGAGCAACTGAGCATGAGCAGAGCAGGGTGAGACCGTGAATTACTGGATTTTAAACAGTATAGAGTCCAGGGGTAGGCAACCTGGGGCCATCCAGCTGTTGTGTAACTACATTTCCCATGAGGCATTGCAAAGATGACAGTTATAATTACTCCCAGAGGCATGATGAGACTTGTAGTTCTGCAACAGCTGGAGGGCCCCAGGTGGCCTACCCCCCATATAGACACTTATTTTTAACCACTTCAGCTCTGGAGGATTTTACTCCTTTTCTGACCAGAGTACTTTTTGCGATTAGGCACTGCGTCGCTTTAATTGACAATTGCGCGGTAGTGCAACATTGTACCCAAACAAAATTTACATTATTTTTCCCCACAAATAGAGCTTTCTTTTGGTGGTATTTGATCGCCTCTGCGGTTTTTATTTTTTGCGCTATAAACAAAAAAAGAGCAACAATTTTGAAAAAAACAACCATTTTTTACTTTTTTTTATTTTTTAGTAAATATCCCCCAAAAATATATAAAAAATACATTTTTTTTCCTCAGTTTAGGCCGATATGTATTCTTCTACATACTTTTGGTAAAAAAAAAAAAAAAAAATCGCAATAAGCGTATATTGATTGGTTTGCACAAAATTGATAGCGTCTACAAAAATAGGGGATAGTTTTATGGCATTTTTATTTTTATTATTAGCAATGGCGGCGATCTGCAATTTTTATCGGGACTGCGAGATTATGGCGGACACATCAGACCCTTTTGACACTATTTTGGGACCATTGTCATTTATACTATGAAAAAGCACTGATTAGTGTATAAATGACACTGGCAGGGAACGGGTTAAACACTAGGGGGCGATCAAGGGGTTAAGTGTGTCCTAGGGAATGATTATAACTGTGGGGGGAGGGGCTACCTAGGACATGACAGTGATCACTGCTCCCGATGACAGGGAGCAGTAGATCTCTGTCATGTCACTAGGCAGAACGGGGAAATGCCTTGTTTGGCACTCTGTGACACAATGGGGTACATACCTGGCCATCCACATGTTGCCCCTTTCCCTGGTGGTTCTGGCGGCTTCCCTGGTGGTCTAGTGTGGGCATCCGAGGGGAGGGCTGCGCTGATAAACAATCAGTGCAGAACCCTCCTGTCAGGAGAGCCGCCGATCGGCTCTCCTCTAATTGCGTCTGTCAGACGCGAGTGAGGAAAAAAAACGATCAACAGTTTTTCCTGTTAACATCATGATCAGCTGTGATTGGACATGACTGATCACGTGGTAAAGAGCCTCCATCGGAAGCTCTTTACCAAGATCGTTGTATCGGTGTGTCAGACTGACACACTGCACCACGTTCACCACCATGCGCGCCTCCATGGGCGTGCGGCGGCTGTCATCCTGAAGGACATCATATGACACCCAGTCAGGATAACTGAACCACTTCCCGTCCGGCCTATAGCAAAATGATGGCCGGGCGGGAAGTGGTTAAAGAAGTAGTATCATCAGAAGTTGGAAATGCTTGTTGAGTCGTGCAGGGCATATAGCACTTACCGTATATACTCGAGTATAGGCCGACCCGAATATAAGCCGAGGCCCCCAATTTACCCCCAAAAAACTGGAAAACTTATTGACTCGTGTATAAGCCGAGGGTGAGACATGGCTGTCCATCCCTGTGTGTCCGTCCATCCCTGTGTGTGTGTCCGTCCATCCATCCCTGTGTGTGTGTCCATCCATCCATCCATCCATCCATCCCTGTGTGTCCGTCCATCCATCCCTGTGTGTGTATCCATCCATCCCTGTGTGTGTGTGTGTGTGTGTGTGTGTGTGTATTCATCCATCCATCCATCCCTGTGTGTGTGTGTATCCATCCATCCATCCATCCATGTGTGTGTGTGTGTGTGTGTGTGTGTGTGTGTGTGTGTCCGTGCAGCCTTGTGTGTGTGTCCAGCCTACCTGTGTCCCAAGCCTCCGTCCCGAGCCGCCGTCGTCCCGAGCCTCCTCTGTCCCGTGCCTCCTCTGTCCCGTGCCTCCTCTGTCCCGTGCCTCCTCTGTCCCGTGCCTCCTCTGTCCCGTGCCTCCTCTGTCCCGTGCCTCCTCCGTCCCGTGCCTCCTCCGTCCCGTGCCTCCTCCGTCCCGTGTCGTGCCGATGGATCGCCGCTCTTCTCGGCGGCCATTCTACGATTCAAAAGCTGCGCCTCCGTCCTCCGCCTGTGATAGGCGGAACACTCAATTTCCCAGCAGCCTGTGTTCCGCCTATCACGGACATCCTCTCATACTCGTCCGTAGTATGAGAATGAACGGATGTCCGTGATAGGCGGAACACTGACTGCTGGGAAATTCAGTGTTCCGCCTATCACAGGCGGAGGCGGAGAAGGAGGCGCGGCTTTTGAATTTTAATGTCCGCCGTCTGTCTGCTCGATACGCTGATCGAGCAGTCAGACAGCGGTGACTCGAGTATAAGCCGAGGGGGCACTTTCAGCCTCAAAAAAGAGGCTGAAAATCTCGGCTTATACTCGAGTATATACGGTAATCCTGTTCAGAACGATGCAATGATTGTTGACTTAGCGTGGTTGCCACATGTGAAACCACATTGACAGGCACACAGAGGAGAGGAGGTGCGACAGACAGTGCACACAGAGAAGAGCCTGCACAGGCTCTGCCTCCACAGGACTGCTGTGACAGCATTCAGGAGCATGTGAGAGGTGAACAAGAGTCATTCATTCTGCAGGGCCCCAATTTATTTTATATGTAATCTTTATTTTGAAAATTTTCAGACAACAGACAAATAGACATTAAACAAAGCCCATAGGTACAAAAAGACATGACATGACATGAAGGGACCTTCACCACGTGCATGGAAATTACTTGGATGTACACATTTTGGGGATGACACCTGGGGGAACAGTTATCAACATATTACAACCATGATATGAATTCAAACAGCAGTAGGTCACTCCTATCGTCCCCATCTGGTACATCTCTGCAGAGGGTGTAGGCCCCCAATCAGAGATAAGGATCAGATCGCACTTCTAGGCATCAGGCCCATAAACACAAAATAAATAAAATAAGGGAAATAAATTAAAGAGAAAAAAAACTAAAAAATAATACAGTAACAGTAAACTGAGGATAAAAAAAAAACACCTGCTAGTATACTGAACTAATTTAAACTGTGGCTGACCTGCCGAGGTTCGCCCAGCCCCCCCCCACACTCTGAAAAACCCTCATTGTCCCAAGCTACCCCTGACCCAGCCCCAAAAAGGGGGCCGCAGATGGCGAGGGCCCTGGGGCAAACCGCCCAGCTGGACTTGCGTAGTTTATCCAAGTAGTCCACATGGAGTAAAACTTCTTATATCTATCTTTATACTTGCCATCCACTCCTCAGTAGCCATAATATTATTAAATAAAGTTATCCATTTGGTGCGGGTAGGCATTTAAGGTGTCTTCCAGTGGATTGGAATTAGCCGCCGGGCTGCATTGAGCAGATTGGGTAGCATGGATTTGCGGTACTGGTTAAGAGGAGTGGTGGGGAAGTGCAGCAAGGATTCCAGTGGGGAATCTGGGAGCTCCAAGTCCAATATGATCTTGATCTTTGCATGGATATCTAGCCAGAAGGGCCACAGCTTGGGGCATTCCCACCAGATGTGAAGGAATGAGCCTCTGAGGACACATTCTCTCCAACATGAGTCTGAGAGAGAAGGATATATCTTGGTAAGCTTGGAAGGTACTCTATACCACCTGGTCAGAACCTTATAACTATTCTCCTGCATTTTTGTATCTACTGTGCTCGAATATGTGAATCTATACGGATGATCCAGCTGAGGCTCAGTGAAGACGCGCTGAAGGTCCCTCTCCTACTCCCTAATGAACCCCGGTTTCCCTTCAGTATGCAGGGATAGCAATAAGTCATACAACACTGAAATGGCATGAGGAATAGCCAAGGTCAACATACATAATCTTTCGAATGAAGAGGCCAGAGTAGGTGACCGAACCCCCTGGGGCAAACTAGGGATAAAGTGCTGAAGCTGTCTACAGCGCCACTCATCCATTAGGAAGGGGCCGTACTGTTCCCTCAGTGTGGCCAGTGGTAACAGGCCTTGGTCTTGGACAAATCTGCCACATGTGGACTCTCCATCAACCGCCCAGGTCCGAAAGAAGGAATAGTGTTCCCCAGGAGTGAAGTAGGGGTAGCCACCTAGGGGTCCCAATTTACTTTATAAGAGAGAGACCCACCAACCAGGTATTCTGGGGAAGGAGTACTAGCTGGCTTCTTGTGCTGTTGTGAATGATGACACATTGGAGACAAGTGCCATCATTCACAAAAACATAAGCTCACTTCAACACATGACAGTCGCTACTCTAGTCTTGCTCAGACAACTGAGCCTGGACCCACCTGCCTTCTATTCTGATGTAATAGACAAGAGTAGTAGCTGACTTATGCTGTTGTAGGCGTTGATCCTTCACAATGATCTCCAGTGCTGTGATTCACAACAATACAAACTAGTACTCTAGTCTCTCTCACCAGCTGGGTCTGAGCTCAGTCTTTCTTCTGTGTACAAGGAAGATTGAAGATGGCAGAGGGAAGTGCAGAAGAGGCACAGTGTTGAGAATATTAGATTGCAGAGCTGCACATCTTAGAATTAGGAAGAGGAGGTATCTTTAGTGCTGGCTTTAGCTCCCCCTTAGGAATGCCCACAAATTGGGCTTCAGTCTGGGGTGAAGCTACTGCATAGCACAAACAGAAAATAAATATAATTTTATTTGCAAACAACTGCATGGATCTGAATGGGATTAAATGATATGTGCACTGGTTCCTATGTGGGATTCAACAAGCATTTTCAACGTCTATTCATAATTCTTCTTTAAAATGTGATGTAATTACCTTTAACCATTTATATAACTGTCAACTTTTGTACACTAGATAAACGTTCAGATCAGTCTGGCTGTGAGTACATCAAGCCTATCAGTCTCTTATCAGGACTAGTATTGTCATGTTAGATGTACTGGTGTTGGGTGGGACACATTTTTAGAGAGAACATCAACAGCAACAGAACAAAAGCACTGATCTTCAGGGGCTGTGATATTAGAAGGGGCACACTGTCAATTAGAGAAAAAATGAACATTACACAGATAGACAGGAGGCACTGTGATTTGAGAACTTTTTTTTTCCTTTTGCGTCTTGTTAAGTTATGGAAATTGTTTTACTCCTGCTGTAAAAGCTCCGTGGATCTGCCCACTGCACGCAAAGCACACTATGTCACATATAACCTTTCAAACACAGTATACGAATGTAACAAAACCTACAGGAAATGTAACATGTCTGCTACATAATTGGTCATTACAGTAGAAGAAAAAGAATGTAAACGGTTACAACCAAAACTTAATTAAACACGAATACTACAATAACATGATTATTTTACATTGACACATTATCTTCACAGACTCGGATATTAATGTAAGACGATCTATTTGGTAAATGTTTAAACTCTGCCTTGTCATAGCGTTTACTTTATATACACAGAAATACAATATGGTTAGTAAGAGAAGAACGCCAGACTGATGGCTGTATACACAGGCAGCTGCGTATTAATCATCCACGTTTCTGGCGAAGACCAGCCAAAGAACTTACAAAAAAGATAAACAATATGCTCTTTTAAATAAAAGTTATGTGTAGATGGAGATATGTTTTTAGAAGAGTTGTGGTCCTACAAGTCTAAAATACATCAAGCATTACGTAAATGGTGCTCTTTTTGGTTAACTAAATATTGTGATCATCTACAGTTGGGCTCAGAGCAGTATTGTGAGCTCACAGGAAAGTCGTAAACACAAACAGGGCTTCGTAAAGGTACAGTGCTCAGCATAAATACACCCCAACAGATTTGTCAGAAAACCTTTACTTTCTTTTCAGAATCAACATTTTCTATGGGGACACAATACTACAAAATATTCCCACAAATGCGGGCCATTGATTGCAATGAAGATTTGTTAATTTGCACACACAAAAAGTATTTTTCCTAACAAATTCATTCAAGACCATGTTTCAAAAAGGAATACACCACATTGAAAGGCTTAGGGTCAAAGCTAAATTTTAGACAACAAAATCCTAATTAACAAGAATTCAACTACAGGTGAGTCTAAATATTCATAAACAGGTGTCCAGCAGACAGTTGATTATAAAAGGGTGTTAAAAAGAAACCCCCTTCCCATTTCATGCTGTCAGCAATGGCCCCACATGGAAGAGAAACATCACAAGGCCTGAAAAAAATTATTTACACAAGAAAGGTGAGGGCTACAAGAAGATCAGCAAAGCTTTACTTACCAGTCAAAAATACTGTAGTAAAAGTGATACAAAAATTTAACAAAGATGGAACTGCAACCATCTCAAAGAGACATCCAAGTCATCCGCAGAAATTAACATTCCGACAGGAACGTCTTTTGATGAGAAGGGTTAAAGAAAATTGCCACCCAAGTTCACTACAGTTAGCTAAAGAAGTAGAAAGCCAAACTGGAGAGAAATGGCATGAATTGGTGTCGTCCACGAAGGAAGTCTCTCCAAAAACCCATGCACAAAAAAAGCCCGCCTAGAATTTGCCAGGGCCCATGTTGAAAAAGAAGAAACTGATGGAACTGATGGCTTTGCAAAGGCGAGAAGTACAAAGAAAAATGGATGGTGCCTACAGAGAAACATGGTGGTGGCAGTGTCCTTCTGTAGGGCTGCATGAGTGCTGCTGGTGAGGGAGAGCTGCATTTCATTGATGGTATCATGAATTCACAGATGTGCTGCTCTATATTGAAAGAGAAGATGCTACCACCACTCTGTGCCATTGGTTGTCGTGCACATTTCTAACATGACAATGATCCAAAACACACATCTAAGGCCACTGTAGCATTTCTGAAGAAGAACAGGGTGAAAGTGATTCACTGGCCAAGTAGGTCTACTGATCTGAACCCAATACAACACCTATGGGGAATTCTGAAGAGACAAGTTGCGCATCATTCTCCATCCAGCATCCAGGCTCTAAGAGGTCGTTCTTGAAAAATGATAAAAGATAGATGTTGCAATATGTCGCAAGCTTGTTCGTTTCATGCCTAGAAGAGCTGTCCTTACAAATCATGGCGGTCATACAAAATACTAGATGTAGTAGTTTTTGTTGTGGGGGTGTATTAATTTTTGCATCAACTAATTTAGGTAAAAAAAAAATATTCCAGTGTAAGGATTACATATGTGTTTGGAGGATCACCACTATTTTAAAACACAGGCTAAAAGATGACATTTTATGATGCCCATCTGCTCAAAGAACACATGCACGGAGTTTACTGCAACTTCCGTGGCACACAGGGTATTCCAGAAATAGCTTCATGTCACCCAAGTCATTTCTTGTTTGACCGATCACACAACCCCCTTATTAGCTTTAAAGTTTTTCAGAGAGCTAAAGGGTGTTAAAGACTGGCATTCCCACATAAACTGTGGCTGGCACAAATTAACACAGCCATTAAATCCAACTATGCTTGAGAAAGAACAAATCAACTGTGACTAATTGTGAGCCAAATGACTTCTTAATGATTTCCTGGATCACCATCAAACGCAAAAGCAGAGAATATTTGCTACTTAGCTTGTCTATCCTTTGGAACATTGTGGAATTTAAAGAGCATCTGTCATGAGACAAAATACCTATGTGAGCAGACTATGTTGGTAGCAACCACTCCCACCCAAATGGTCTATGTACTAGGTCTAAGGATTAATTGTCCCAAAACATTTGCACGCCATTAGTTAGGGAATGGTTGTTCCATTACAGCTTCTTATACAGGTGTAAGAGATTACTGATGCATGCCTGTCCAGTGGAAGGAAGTTCAACCTTCATTCTCTTTGAAAGCTATAGCTGCCACTGGTATTCAGCACTTCCGGATGTGATCAATGCCAGGTCCCCCAATGCATACTGTGGTGTTCTAACCAGCCACTGTGTCTATATCTTCTTCTACAGGCTGCTGTTAGCTGAATTTTTTATGCAAAGAGGCCAGGTCGCTTAATGGTGGACCTCAAATGTTGTTCAAGATATGTCAACAGTCCCGATGTCATTAATAAGTAGATTAATAACTAAAGAGAAATAGAAGAGCTGAATGCTTTCCTTTTCTGGACAAAATTCTGCTACAAATTCACTTCAATGAGGGCCATTATCTGATATTTTAAACACTTAATTAGTTGACCATTCCTTTCTGTAGAAATTACATGACCAAGTGCCCAGGCCTTCACACAAGCAGCCAGACCACAGCAAAACTAGACCAGTAGTACAGAACAATAGTACACAAAGCATTTCAGTATTTTTAAGTATCACTTCTTTTTCTAATTGGGGAAGGGTAATTCCCTTTGTCAGATTTTTATTGCTATGTCCCCACCTGACAGATCTTACCTACGTTTATGCTATGACCAATGTCTCATGAGGAGAAAGTGAGGGGATACTGACAATTTTACAGTTGTCACTGCAACAGGAGTAGAGTGAATAAATTCCAATGAGGATATTTGTTACACGACAATTGTCAATGGTAGGATTGCTGTTTATTTTGAGATGCCCCCTTACTTCCTGTTGTGTCTCTGGAGACCTGAGTACATGAGATATCTCGAAGATGGAGATATAGATGTGAGAAAAAACCCTGAGATAAATTGTAACCCTTCCCAACCTATTAAAAAAAAGGTTTTAGTTTGCGTTAGAATTTAGTCTTTGATATTTATCCAAATAGGTCTGTTGACATAGTTCTGTGTTAAAATTTGAATGAAGGACCACAAATCTACTTAATAGAATCTTTATGACATAAGAAGCCAAGTGAAATGTGTCAATTTTAATAAGCACTTAAGTTTGTGTCTTGATCAAAGTGTGCGTATGTACTGTATGTTAAAAGCAATGTGAATTTGTGTGCCTGACTGAAATGACCTGGCTCTATGAATTTTGTCTGAAAGGACTCCATTCTATGAACCTTGTATCTGTTTCATGCCCCCCACACAACAAAGTGCTTATGCACCACCAACGTCATGAGTCCAGTGAAACCAACTCCCTGCACTAGTGGTATGCAGTGCCAATTAACGAGGAACATTTACAGTCCACACAGCACATCACTCTACAGACACAATATTACATACTAATAAAAAAAAAGACAACTAACAACACTCATACCTTACAGAACTTATACATTTTCCTTTTATGTTACAGCTGGATAAATTAGTGGAAAAACAGAAGGAAACTCATAAAAGAATGCTCGAGCAGCTGCTCTTGGCGGAAAAATCCCAAAGAGAAACTTTGTACGAACTGGAGGATGAGAAGAGGAAACACACAGAATACATGGAGAAGAGTGATGAATTCACCAACCTACTGGAGCAAGACAGAGAAAGGTAGGACTTCAGTTCTTGAGTTAATGAAACAATGGAGCAATGTATCCAATATAGATTACATCCTTCCAATCATATTGCCACATAGTAAGCAAGTGATTTCTCTTATTGCTAATTTTGCTGGAAGATCTTGCTATAAGTGTCACAGAAAACTATACAAAGCTAAACAGTTTTCCTACCAAGAAATATACTGATTTTTTTTTTATCAAAGTATAACTAATAAATTCTTTGAACTCTGGGGAGATTTTCCTTTTACTTCTCGCCCTGGAGATACAACAGGAAGTGAAAGGAAATCTCCCCAATATGAGGGGAATTCCTCCTTTAGCCGTCATGAAAAGCTCCCTTAGCAGCCCCATTAGAAGTTTTATTTGGATTTTCTGTCACTTTCTATCATAGTGATAGTGGCCAGCAGGACAAATATAATGGGTGATTTTACCCAGAGGGACACAGACAGCAATAAAAACTTGACAGATGTTCTAATCCATCCCACTCTATCCAACAAAAAAAAAAGTTTAGACTTTACATATACAGTAATTTAACAATAAAAGAAAAACAATACTCAGTGTAGCTGGAAATGATCCATCTATGAGGTGTGTATATAACATATGACATGTGAAATATCAGATGCTTGTGCGATGATTTTCAGAACTTTTCACACCTACTCTGCAGACTATATATTTGTTTGCTATTCAGTTGGCCTTTTACTGAAGATCCTGATTATGCAACTAGCAAGTGGGTCTTGGCCTCTTCTGGCTAGACCCAGAAGAGGATTTTTTCATCTTAAGTTTTGTGTACTAAAAATTATTGTGCGATACAGGGGCATTGAAAGAAGTCATTGAAATAACTAGTCAATATAAAAAACTTCTAAGCCTTGTGCAGTGTAGCATACATACTTTTGATATAAGTGGGAAGGGCCGGGGGAACACTATGGCCCCGTTTGCTCCACTCTTGCTGTACTGTAGGGAATTCTGGAGCCTATCCTATTATATTTGTAGTTTATGAAACTTTATATCACCACTACAGTTAGTGGAAATCTTCAGAAGCCTTCCACCATATTTAGTACATGTGCTGCCATTTTTGTGATACTATCATCTCATATCCTGGCCTGGCTTCTCAAAAGGTATGATCCTGACCCTATACCCATAAAGGTGAGACATTACTGATAAAAGTAAGTATAGCTTTTGGGTAAGGGCTTGTAGAAACAACACAAGACAATGGTGTTAATGTTTAAGTACATTAGCATTTTTAGTTCCACTTATTGGCTTCTGATGCCTGTCCCTTCCCCCCATCCCAAGTCTTATACTTCCCATTAAATGCTCTTCAGAACTTTTCTCTGCGCCACACAGCTTCTTCTGGTTCCATCTCCTCTCTTGTGTATGTGTACAGCGATCCTCATTCGATCCTATAGAAAGTTCATACTCTGCTTGTTCCAATGTACCTCCGGGCATTCTGGTAGAGGATTGGGGTAGCAAACCTGTTACTCTGTCCCAAATCGAAAAGTATAGGTTGCTTTATGCAACCTGATTTTAAACATAAAGAGAAGCTCCAGGAATTTTTTTACACAAATAAAAGCCAGCAAATACAAATGCTGTAGTTGTTGATTTTTAATAAGCACACACTTGCCAGTCCAGGGATCCAGTGCTCTCATCACCCAGGTCGCTTGTTCACCGGTCTTTGGGTCCTCAGAGCCGCCTTCTTGCTTGTGGGAAGCCAGATATGACTTCTTACCGGCTAACAGCCAACTCCCCACTGTGCATGGCCGAGTCGTGTTGTGCTTTCTAAATAGACTTGATGCCTCCTGGGACATGTGAACTTCCCAGGAGGCTGAGGAACTTCTGATCTGCTCACATAGGCAAGCTGAGAGGAAGTGGGAGTGGGTACCTTCCAGAAATAGGTACCCACACCCTGAAAGAAAAAGAAACATCCAAAAGTAGCAGAGGAGAAAAAGTGGAACATCCCTTTTTAGGTAAAATTCTGCTTTAACCACAACCTGCCTGGCATATAGCAAAACGGCAGCCGGGAGGTGGCTCTCCCGTTCTGAATGAACGTCATATGACATCCTTCAGAACAAGTTGCTTGTGTGCGCCCTCAGGGTGCACACTGCAGTGATCTCTAGTGCTGTTTGTCGCTCCGCCACACCGCATCTCAGAGCACGATAAAGAGCCTCTGACGTAGGCTCTTTACCATGTGATCAGCTCTGTCCAATCACAGCTGATTACAGCGTAACTAGGAAGTGCTGGTTATCGGCATTCCTCTATTCATGCTGACAGTGTGCGAATAAAGGAGAGCTGATAAGCGGCTCTCCTAACAGGGGGGGATCTGTACTGATAATCAGTGCAGTGATTATCAGTGTAGCTCCATTAGCTATGTCCACCAGTGATGCCAATCAGTGCTCATCAGTGATGCCTTTCAGTGCCTCCTCATCAGTGCCGCCCATCAGTGAACATCAGTGTCACATATCAGTGCCCATCATTGCTGCCTAACAGCAGTGCCCATCAGTGCTGCATATCAGTGCCTGTCAGTGCAGCCTCATCAGTGCACATCAGTGAAGGAGAAAACATACTTATTTACAAATTTTTAGAACAGGAATGAAGAAAAACTTTTTTTTTTTTCTGAATTTTCAGTCTTTTTTAATTAGTTTAGCAAAAAATAAAAAATCCAGTGGTGATTAAATACCACCAAAAGAAAAGCTTCATTTGTCTAAAAAAAAAAAAAAAAAAAAAAAAAAAGGTTACGATTGTGTTTGGGTACAGGGCTGCATGACCACGCAATTGTCATTCAACACGCGACAGCGCTGAAAATTGGCCTGGACAGGAAGGGGGCGAAAGTTCCCAGTAGGCAAGTAGTTAAGGTGTATCTAAACCCAAAAACAGAAATGTAATATATTTCAGCCTACTAATCCTTAAAAGGTGGTCACATTAGCGTTCTCCTCATCTGGTAGTCCTGTGAAGGGGCCCATGATTGTCACCCAGGCTGAAATTCAAACATGTCTTCCACTTCTCATCTTTATTAATTGAGGGTGTGGGGGGATTAGTAGTTTACAAAAGAAAGAGAACATTGTTTGTGCTTTCAGTTCAGCTCGCAGGAAGTGACAAGGACAGTGCATTTTCGATCAACATATACTTTTTCTAATACTGTCAGATAAGTTCCCACTCACACCAATGATCTTTTTAGCTATCTGTAAGGAGGTAATTCTTCCCAATGACCACAAGTGTAAGGACCATCCTTCCCACTGACCATCACACTAATGTATCAGTAGTTTGTAGATTTCACATTTTTTGAAGGGGTTCCCCGGGGCCAGAGAACTATTTTAAGGGTTCCTCTGTGTTGAAAAGGTTGAGAAAGGCTGGAGTAGAGTGATGGTCATCAGGCTCCAACCCTATTGCGTCTTACCATGGCTGGGTTTCTTCTCTCACTAACAGTTTGTCATACTTTGAATGCCCAGCAAATTCCAGTATATAAAATGTAAACCATCACGTCAAAGAGCTCAGTATTATAAATGATGTATATCCTCAATGTGACACAAGATAAGACAGCAGCGGATGGTAGAAAACTCTGAGATTACCTCTTATATACACACATAAAATCTGCTTACTGTATATAACATTATCAACAGCAATCAGCCATTTATAACACTTATAAAGAGTTTCCTCTCCGACGGAATACATTGTTCTGGTGAGGTTTCTGGGCGAATGCTGCTGCACGTTTACATTGGAGGATTCAGGAATGGCTTCCTTGACATTTAATCAGTTTTCCTTGTCAGTTGTTGATTTTTCTATCAAATATATAAAGTTTTTGCTCCTGACTATAGCAAAATATATGGAAAATCTATGTCTACATGCTTAACCACTTGGGATCCGCGCTATTGCAAAATGACGGCAATAGCGCGGACCCACATTTTCGGGACTACGTCTATTGACGTAGTCCCGGTTACGAGCGGCCTGCGCGCCCCCTGAGGGGCGCGCGCGGCGCGCTCTGTGATCGGCGAGTCCGTGAGACTCGCCTGATCACCGATCCGTGTAAGGGGTCGATCCCGACCCCTTATCACGTGATCAGCTGTCAGCCAATGACAGCTGATCATGTGATAAAACGGAGCCGGTAATCGGCTAGTATTCCTCCTCGCGCTGACAGCGCGAGGAGAAAAAAAAAAGCCGATCGCCGGCGGCCGTGTTCGGGACATCAGTCCCGATCACGGCCAGCAATTTAAAAGGACACCTGCCCCCTGCCAGTGCCCACCTGCCACCCGCAGTGCCATCCTGAAATAAAGTAAGTGCCCCCCTGTCAGTGCCACCCAGCAGTGCCCATAGTGCCCACAGTGCCACCCAGCAGTGCCCACAGTGCCACCCAGCAGTGCCCACAGTGCCACCCACAGTGCCACCCAGCAGTGCCACCCACAGTGCCACCCAAAATCTGCCTCAGGTGCTGCACCCCAGTGCCGCCCATCAGTGCCCAGCAGTGCCGCCCATCAGTGCCCAGCAGTGCCGCCCATCAGTGCCCAGCAGTGCCACCTATCAGAGCCACCTATCAGTGCCACCTATCAGTGCCCATCAGTCCCATCTATCTGTGGTACCTATCAGTGCCCATCCGTGCCACCCATCCGTGCCACTTATCCGTGCCACCCATCCGTGCCATCTTATCTGTGCCCATCTTTGCCCATCAGTGCCGCCTTATCTGTGCCCATCGGTGCCGCCTTATCTGTGCCTATTAGTGCCGCCTTAACTATGCCTATCAGTGCCCACCAGTGCAGCCTATCAGTGCCCACCAATGCAGCCCATCAGTGCCCACCAATGCAGCCCATCAGTGCCCACCAATGCAGCCTATCAGTGCCGCCTAATCAGCGCACTTCAATGAAGGAGAAAAATGACCCGTTTGCAAAATTTTATAACAAACTATTAAAACATGATTTTTTTTTTTTTTTTTTTTTGCATCTTTTTTTGTTTGTTTAGCAAAAAATAAAACTCCGAGCTGTAACTAAATACCACCAAAAGAAAGCTCTATTTGTGGGAAAAAAATGATAAAAAATTCATTTGGGTACAGTGTTGTATGGCCGCGCAATTGTCACTCAAAGTGCATCAGCGCTGAAAGCTGAAAATTGGTCTGGGACTGAGGGGGGTTTAAGTGCCCAGTAAGCAAGTGGTTAATTAATGAATACTTCTGTCATCATCCTCTTGCAAGACTCCAGAGGCTTGATCCATATAAAAAAAGATTCAATAAAAGCACCAACAAATAAAAAAATAAAGATGATCTCATTATCCTTGATTTCTCTTTAAAGTGTGCCTGTCATGTTATTGTAGAAAGATATAACATCAGTAAAGCTTATATAGAAAAACAGTGGATTATAGGTCAGTAAGGCTTTCAGGATTAAGCTGCTCTAGCTGCACAAAGTGTACATTCTCACTGTATTTGTGAAAATTTCCTTCAATTGTTCTGGCTTCATCCCCTAGCAAAAAAGAAAATATGTGACTTAATAGTTAGCTCTCATGCAGCATTAGCTCTTTGGGTTGAATTGCAGGGAAAAAAAAAAAATCACAATTTTTTTTTTTTGCTTAGAATAAAGATCACGATGCTCATGGTGTAACATCTTTCACATTATACAAAAAAAAAAAAAAAATGGGGCTAACTTTACTGTTTATTTTTTTTAATTAATAAAAAAAAAAAAATTCTTTTTACATTTAGTTTAAAAAAACGCTGCGCAAATACAGTGTGACATAAAATATTGCAGCAACCACCATTTTATTCACTAGGGTCTCTGCTAAAAAAAAAATATATATCATGTTTGGGTGCTCCAAGTAATTTTCTAGCAGAAAATAATGACTTGTAAGCAAGAAATGTCAGAAAAGGTTTGGTCTTTAAATGGTTAAACTTCTCATTACATGCCGGAGTTCTTTCCTTTGATAAAAGAATAAAAAGATACATTGTTTGTACTTATTCCAGTGTTGCAGGGGTGTCAAACTGGCGGCCCTCCAGCTGTTGTGGAACTACAAGTCCCATCATGCATCTGCCTATGGGAGTCATGGTTGTAACTGTCAGCCTTGCAATGCCTCATGGGGCTTGTAGTTCCGCAACATCTGGAAGGCCACCAGTTTGACACCTGTTCTGTATTGTAATAAAACTTGGCAGGCTGCCTAGATTTTTTTCCCCCAGCTGTGAGAACTCTCTGCACTTGTTAGAAAGATCGTGCATGCTGTTTGAAAGATCGAGAAGGGAAAAGATCGGGTTTTCGATTCTTAATGATTAATCATGCAGCTCTACTCTACATGGAGTTTTTACGTTCTCCCTGTGCTTGTGTGGGTTTCCTCTGGGTAGTTTAATTGGCTCCTATCTAAATAGGTCCGAGCATGTGTATGTATGTGGGATAGGGATATTAGATTGTTAACGCCTTGAAAGCAGGGACAGTTGCAAATGTACATTCTAAAAAAGGCTATGTAAATATTGCCAACACTGAATACCAGTAATATTGTAATAAATCCCCTAGACCAGGGGTCTCCAGACTTTTTAAACAAAGGGCCAGTTTACTGCCCTTCAGGCAGGCCGAAATGTGGTCAGTGCGAGCAGAAAATGTTCCAGCATCACCAGTAGTAAACACTGCCCTATCACTGGTTTTAATGGGAGGAATAGTGCCCCATTGTTGTTGGTTTTAGCAGGCGGAACAGTGCCCCATGGTTGGTATCAATGGGAGGAATAGTGTCTCATGGTTGGCATCAATGGGAGGAATACTGTGCCATGGTTGGCATCAATGGGAGGAATAGTGTGCCATGGTTGGCATCAATGGGAGGAATAGTGTGCCATGGTTGGCATCAATGGGAGGAATAGTGCCCTGTCAACGGTGTCAGTGGGAGGAAGAATGCCTCATCATTAGTCTTAGCAGAAGGCATAGTGCCCCATCTATGGTGTTAGTGGGAGGAAGGGTGTCCTATTAATGTTGTCAGTGGGAGGAATGGTGTATCATCATTGATGTCAGTAGGAGCAATGATGTCCCAAGGCCCAGATAGTTTGGAGACCACTGTCCTAGACTGCAGGGAGCCAGACACAGATACCTTGTACATATGTTTTTTGTTTTGTTTAACCACTTGAGCTCTGGAAGATTTTACCGCCTTCATGAACAGGCCATTTTTTGATATTCAGCACTGCGCTACTTTAACTGGTAATTGCGCGGTCATGCAAAGCTGTACCCAAACAAAATTGATATAATTTTTTTTTTTCACATAGAGCTTTCTTTTGGTGGTATTTGTTCGCCACTGGGTTTTATTTATATTTTTGTGATATAAATAAAAGGCCAGAAAATGTTGAAAGAAACACTATGTTTTACTTACTGCTATAAAACATATAAAAAAAAAAAAAAAAACTACAAATAAAAAAAATCTAAATTCATTATACATTTTGGCCAAAATGTATTCTGCTACATGTCTATTTGTTAAAACCGTGATAACTGTATATCGATTGGTTTGTGTGAAAGTTATAGCATCTAAAAACTATGGGATATATATATATATATATATACACTATTTATGTTTTTTCAATACTACTAATGGCAGCAATGGGACTGCAATATTGCAGCGGGTAATCTGACACTAACTGCCACTAATACAGTGATTAGTGCTAATAATATAAACTGTTGCTGTACTAATTATACTGGCTGGGTAGGGGTTAACATCTAGAGTGCTCAGGGGGTTAAATGTGTGCCAATGTGTAATGTGTGCAAAGTGTGCTGCTTTTACTATTAGATCTCTCAGCTTCTCATCCTTGCTTTGCTGGGATGAGAAACTGACAAATCATTCCCTGTATACAGAGCTCTGTGTTGTTCACCAACACAGAGATCTGGGCTGTGATTGCACACAGCCGATTAGCAGCTGTGAATCATTGGCCGGGACTTGCTGACAGGCTTCAGCTGTGTACAATCACTGCTGTTGGCGGGCCCACATGCTAGAGCCATAAACTCCGAATGTAGGCAGCGACATGTGGGTAGGTGGTCGACAAGTGGTTAAACACATGTTAATGGGCACCTCTGCTGATCATGACAGGCTTTTTCAGACATCATTCAACTTAACTAATCCAACACCAGCGTGAGAGCTCCACAAAGAATCCAGGATTGGGACCCCAGTGGCATAGAGAGCAAACTTCCTTATCCTGCGTGGAGACAGATTATTCTCAACCTGTGCTCACACAAGGTTGCCTATATTTACCCTACGAGGTCGTCGCAAATGCAAGTTATTTCCTTTTTTATTTTATGAAGAAACGATTTTGAGATAATCGTTATATACAAGTCATTCGCTACACTATAAGGGCTCTCCTGCATCCCTCTTTTTTCCAGTGAACATTCCGAGGCGCCCCAAGGGTCTGCAACCAACCTTTTTGCGGTTGAACCCCTCAGACCACCTTGGACCACCGCACCCTGAATTCTAACTTTTTAGTGAAGCTCTCGACCATAAAGATCAATAAATAGCCTTGGAAAGGAACTTGGCCAAGTGCGAATTAAGAACTGAAGCCAATATTTTAATACAAGAGCTCCTTGGGCTTTTCCTGATAGCTCTACAACATCTCTAACCATCCATGTAGGCATCCATGTAGCTGATGTTCAGTTTTCAGTGACAGTAAACTCAGTACGCGCATTCTCTCACATGCTCAGAATTAAACCAAGGATTATGGAAGGTTTACTTAAAGCTATCCAGCTCCATAAAGTTGGAATGAATATTTAATCAGCTAAAGCTCAGAATAATATTGCCAATAGATGCGATACAGGTCAAAAAGTTCAGGATTTCTAGTTATATAGAGCTTATTAAAGTTTTATTCTACAAGACGTTACATTTTGTTGCAGCGGTCTATGGTGCTGGCAATGAACTACAGTGAGCACTGTGTCTAATCGTAACAAGGTTATTAACTTGAATAAGACAAAGTGATTATTTGGCTCAGGCAGTTTCCTAAATACAATGTAAAGAGTTTGGAGCAAGAGCCACAAATTTGCTGCCAAGTTCTCCTCCAATATGATTTTTCAACCCTGCGAAAACAAAAAATGCAAATCAGCAGAAAGCAGAAAAATGGCCAGTGACCCCTAACTTAGCCTGCATGACTGCACAAACATAATTAGCGCAAGGATCCTAATTTCCCCTCACAGGACTGGAATGTGTAATGGTAAGCTATTGCTGGGACAGGTAGTCCAGAGGCTGGACCTCATAAAGCAAGTACACAGGGGAATAGTGCTGAATAATCAAAAAGCCATCGAGACGCGATAAATGAAAAACAGATCACAGTAATTACACACCCGGCCCTCTTTAAAGTGTTTCAATCAGTGAAAGTAAGAACTCATCAGTAGCTGACAAGTTTATATTGGCCTGTTATGTGTGCCACTATTGCACAGTGCTGTGTAAACTGCCTACTGCCCTCGTAATTCACTACTAGGGATGAGCTCAGGCGTGTTCGCATGCTCCACATGCAGAGCGTGCCAGGAAGTCGGCGCAGCGCTAATCACAGGCATTGAGACATTGCCCTGATGCGCGGCTGCAGAGATCGGGCAATGTCTCACTGCCTGTGATTAGCGCAGCTCTGCGCCAACTTCCTGGCGGGCTCTGCACGTGTAGCTTGCGAACACGCCTGAGCTCATCCCTATTCTCCACAACCAGGTGCCATATGAGCTGGCTCTGGGGGCTAGTGGATGGCTAGTGCAAGTCTGACAAAAGCGAGATTCCAGATTAGTTTACAAAGAACGTAATCTGGAAGGTGAATCCACAATCTTTGCAGTATTGATGAAGGCACAAGAATGACACCGTGCACAGAAAAAGCTGGCTATTCTGAGCAGACACAGCTCCGACACTTCCCTTAATACTTGTCAGCAATGCTTTACTCTCCAATAGTTTTTATTGACGTTTTTAGAAAAGGTACAAGAGAAACTGGGCAATATGATAGATGTAGCAACTTTTTATTAATAATAAAGTTGGCTAGATTATAATGCATAAAATTGCTGGGTACTTTTTGGAGTTTTTCATTGCATATAGATTTGCTTTAAAAAATTCAACATGTTGTAACTGACAAATTTCTAGATGTGGTGGCTGCATTCGTTTTCTTCTATTGGACTTTTTTTTTATCTTCACCTGGTGATCAGCCCAACTTACTTCGGTATAGGGCTAGCTACGCTTACTCTTTTACTGTATTTATGGAGGAGTATCACAGCCAACTTTGGACAGCATTGTCACCCAATGGAGAGGGTAGTGCACGATTATTATTGCAGTTGTTTATATAGCTCCATCAATTTATGCAGCACTTTACACACACCCACACACACATTATAATATATTATATATATATATATATATATATATATATATATATATATATATATATATATATATATATATATATATATATATATATATATATATATATATATTATTACCATGGTAATATATATATATTATAATGTGTGTGTGTGTGTGTGTGTGTAAAGTGCTGCATAAATTGATGGAGCTATATAAACAACTGCAATAATAATCGTGCACTACCCTCTCCATTGGGTGACAATGCTGTCCAAAGTTGGCTGTGATACTCCTCCATAAATACAGTAAAAGAGTAAGCGTAGCCAGCCCTATACCGAAGTAAGTTACTGGGCTGATCACCAGGTGAGGATAAAAATATATATATATATATATATATATATATATATATATATATATATATATATATATATATATATATATTACATTCACATACTTCACTAACCCTCAAGGAGCGTACACTACAACTAGAATGTCGTCTTTATATACATAAAAAAAGTAAAACATAACAATAGCTAACACTTTTTAAGCAGTTACAGAAACAGTTTTTTCCTTTTGGGATAAAGATTTCAACTCCATGCGGAGTTCCATCCAAAAGTGGAAGTTCCGCTTATCTGCCTCCTCCCCCCCTCCGGTGCCACATTTAACACCTTTCAGAGAGGAGAGGGTACCTGTTTTTGACAGGTACCCGTCCCCACTTCCGAGAGATCTTGCCGTGGCAAGATCACTTGAAAGTTCGGCACCCCTTCTCCTTCCCCCACAGCTGGGGCATTCAGAAAGGGCAACATGCTTCGTGCATGCGCATTAGGGAACTGGCTGTGAAGCCGCAATACTTCACTGCCTGTTTACCTCACAGTCAATGGGAGCTGATGGAAACATTTGGCTGGGGTAAGTGTCCTAAGATTAAAAGTCAGCAGCTACAGTACGCGTAGCTGCTGACTTAATTTTTTTTGCTGGGTGGGGGGGGGACTCTGCTTTAAAACAGAACCAAACCCTCCCTTTCTTTTTCAGCCAAGGAAGCTGCAATTATAGCCTTTGATCTGTAACAACCATGATGCTGCACATGTGATCAGCTATGACACCAGACATTTGATAGTTTGACAATTTGGTTGAGGATACATTAAATGTGACAGTTAGCAATCCCGGCATGCTGGGAATGTAACTGTTTTTCAAAATGGTTAAATCATTGTGTTTAGTTCCACTTTACAGCAGAACTAAAGTAAGCAACCATCACCTCTGCTTCAACGGTCCAAGACCTGCAAGGTCTTGTCAGCATCTTCTCCCTAGACTCTTCCGGGTACTTCTTGATTTTCAGGTGTAGGATGAAGTCTCTCCTTTGCATGCCTGTGTCAGAATGTAAACTGAGCTGTGCATGCACAGCTCAGTGACAAATTTAAGGAAGACTGTTAGCAGTCAGGTAGATGTATTTATTACATGTCTCTTTGGCAATAAAGAACCTGTCTGCTCGCAGTATGATCATTTTAGAGTTCTACTTTAATTAATACAAGCTGATCATTGTAAGTGCTGTTGTCTCTAGCTGCCACTTTTGCTGGACAACTTTAGTCTGTTAAAGGTAGTAGAAAAATAACAGACCTCATCACCAGGCAAAAATTAAAGGAAAAAAAGAAAATGAATGCAGCCACCACATTTAAGTTTACTATTTTTGTTTCTGGGTCTAGATATATTTTAACTACTTCAATACCGGGCACCTTCACCCCCTTCCTGCCCAGGCGTTTTTCAGCTTTCAGCATTGTCACACTTTGAATGACAATTGCGCGGTCATGCAACACTGTAACCAAATGAATTTTTAATAATTTTCTTCACACAAATACGGTTTTCTTTTGGTGGTATTTAATCACTGTTGGTTTTTATTTTTATTTTTTTTTACAAAAAAATGAAGAAGAAAAAAAGACTGAAAATTTTGAAAAAAAAATAGTTTTTCTTAGTTTCTGTCAGTAAATTTTGTAAATAAGTAATTTTTCTCCTTCACTGATGTGCGCTTATGAAGCGGCACTTATGGGCACTGATTTGTTGGGACTGATGAGGGGGCACCAATATTCCACACTATAGGTAGCACTGGTGGGCACTGCTAGGCAACACAGATAGGCAGCACTGATGGGCACCGCTGATGGGTGACAGTAAGGGGCATTTATGAGCAGCACTGATGGGCACTACTAATGGGCACTGATTGGTGGTACTAATGAACACTGCTGGGGCTTTCCTGTAATCAGGGCACTGATCACCTGCCGTAGTCTCCCCTGCAAGGAGATACCACTGATCGGCACTCCTCGCCACACACTCTGTCAGTGTGAGACTAGGAGAGCTGACTAATGGCAATTCCGCATTTACCATGGGATGGACAGGGGGGATGGACAGGGGGGATAGACAGGGGGACCGTGGGGTGGACAGGGGGATCGTGGGATGGAAATGGGGACAGTGGGATGGACAGGGGGACAGTGGAATGGACAAGAGGACAGTGGAATGGACAAGAGGACAGTGGAATGGACAAGAGGACAGTGGAATGGACAAGGGGACAGTGGAATGGACAAGGGGACAGTGGAATGGACAAGGGGACAGTGGAATGGACAAGGGGACAGTGGAATGGACAAGGGGACAGTGGAATGGACAAGGGGACAGTGGAATGGACAAGGGGACAGTGGGGGGGGGGGCTGCTGCGGGTGTAGTGAGAGGTAAACAAGTAGAGGGAGAGAAGAGACAGTGAGCAGCTGGACAGAAGGGCTGGGTGTGAGGAGTCATCATGTATGCAGTGATGCAGGAAACATCTTCAGCTCTGAGGGGTTCATGATGGGACCTGTAGTTCTTCACTTTTGGGGGGGTCACATGATCATCCCCCAAAAGTGAAGGATTTCAAGTTCCAGCATGAACCCTGCCCTGCTATCTAAGGATGTGTCCTCCTTCCATCTAGGGTGTAATCTCATCTCTCAGTGTCCTCTCCTGCCCACCCTTATGATGATGTTGGTGAGCATTTTACTTGCCTTTCTACGCTAACACTGCAATCTGTCTGTCTCTTGTTTCTTCTGCAGCAGCATACCTCTGCCTGGCTGGACTCAAGGATGAGAACATACAGGGAGGGAGGAGGTGGGTGGAGCTAGATCTCCTCCGGTGTGATAGGTCTCTGCCTCTCTCCTGCTTGTGATGTCACTGGTTGCAACACGCCAAGCGGGCGGCAGGTAGCAAGCAGTTTGGGCACTGAGCCAGCGGCAGTGCGGTGGTGAAGGGTCTCTGCCAGTGCCAGCTAGGGGTCCACGGTCTGAGACAGTAACAGACAGTCAGAGACAATGCATTTGATCGACCCAGGGCGGGTGCACCGTGCGGGCAATCCGGGACAGTGACAGGCAGGCACCCTAGGCTGGGGCCCCAAGCAATTGCTTGTTTTGCCTGTCCTGTTGCGACGGGCCTGAACACAGCCCATTACACGGTTAAAGAACAGTGTCATCGACTATTTACAGAGATCAGGGTAACACTGTGTCCTAGGAACATGCCATGGGTGCACAAGAGCGGCCTTTCTAGGGCGATGTCATATGACGTCCTTTCTAGAACGAGAGCCGCACCACTCCTCTGTCATTTGACGGTGGGTGGGCGGCAAGTGGTTAATGTAGACCTAGCATGAGATATATTATTTCAAGTAAGTTTATGTTAAAGCACAGTTCAGAACAAGGCATAAGTCAGTAATGAGAAAAGATCAGCTACAGGCATCCCGCAGATAATACTAGCGATTCGTTCTTTGCCCTCTGAGGGCTTTTATTGTGTGTGTGTGTGTGTGTGTGTGTGTGTGTGTGTGTGTCTGTGTGTGTGTGTGTCTGTGTGTGTGTGTGTGTGGGGGGGGGGGGGGGGGGGGGTTGAGAAGCACAGAGTTCTCTTTAAAGTTTATCTACAAGATTGTTGTGAAGGGATTTATCCCTCGTGAGACCTCTATGCCTGGCCTGTATAAGATATAAACACTGAGGACAATCATCATCAGATAGCTTGAACTCACCAAATACAGATTCCATCCTCAAAGGTGCTTTTATTCTGAACAGCAGGTTACAGCAGATGACAGGATACAAACAGATGAATAGATTGTAGTATTTATGCGGTCAAAAGACGATATTGTCTGTAGCTTACAATGCATAATACATGTGCCCTTCTACATGTGGCTTGTAGCTGCATTCATGACACAGGACGAACAATCACAAGAAGAAGGGTGAAGCATTACATACAAAGGAAGTGTGTCATAACATAAGGGAACAAGAAACATAAGAAAACAAGTGCATTACCACAAAAGGTCACTAGATGACAGCATGTGAACTAAATATAAAATGTCCATAGAAATGGTTAGGAAAGCAAGCTATATAAATTCTATGCCTGTTGGGGCAGCACAGGGAAACAAAAATTCTTCTATACAGTGGGGCTGCTCCTGGGCTTCAAAGGTAAATGCTCATTTATGTCTAGGGGACCAGAAAAAGTACTTTCACTTACAGTACCTGATCCCCATGCTCCAATGGAGGACTGTCCCTTGGCATCATCATGTCCAATGCAAGGCTACAACTGTAATTATTTTAAAGGGCTCATTTTCTCACTTGATGAGAAGCAAAAGAAAGCAAAAGATGAGAAGTGAAAGGGAGGGAGGTAATAAGGTAAGTATATGCTGTTGGGGTGGGCAGCATTAGACTAAACATTATTACTATACAGGATTTATATAGCGCTAACTGTTTCTGCAGCACTTTACAATATAAAGGGAGACAGTATAGTTACAATACAAGAGAAGAGGGTGAAAGTGATTGTAAAGGAAAACATTTTATTAAAAAAATAAACATACTTACCTACTGTGTGCAATGGCTTTGCACAGAGCAGCCCCGATCCTCCTCTTCTCGGGTCCCCCGCTGGCACTCTGGACCCCTTCCCCTTACCGGGTGACAGCCACTTGCTGTGGGGGCACTCGTGTCTTCTCACTCCCGAGCTGCCTGTCTGGGCCCCCTGCTCCTACCCCACTGGCTGTGATTGACAACAGCGAGAGCCAATGGTTGCTGCTGCACCTCAGCCAATCAGGATGGAGAGACCAGGTTGAGCCTCGTGTCTCATGCACATCGCTGGCCCTGCAGTCTAACAGGGTGGGTATGTTGATTTGCTCTGCATGGGCATAGCATGGATTCACTTCCATCAAGCAGATTTTGCAATTGTTATTTTCTACAGAACTCAAATGACGTGATGGTCAGGTTTTTATGTGACACCCAAGCCATCCAGAAGTTATGTGTGCAAATAATTACAGGAGACCACTTGCCACATCACACCTGAAGTTTGCTGATATGTGTAGACACACATGAAGCACAATGAAACCCCCTAAGTTCTAGCTGCTTTAAAAGTAGCCAGAGGGCCACGCAGCATGATAACTGCTACTGTGGAACAGGAGATGTTGATGCTGTACAGAGCTTGTAGAACATTATCTATGCATCAGTGGATGTGCGTTCTCACACCCAAACTTTCCCATCTGGAATTTATTGTTAACTAGAAGGAAATGCTGTAGATATGGCAAGTCTCCATGTCTGCTAAACTAATTATATGTAATGCAACACTTGACTTGTATTGTTCCGTTAGGTGGACTAAACCGATAGCCTTTCTGCACAGAAGTATGAATTGTATTAGAGGAGGATTTATCGAATTGATTACTCTGTCACTACCATGCTTTTTAACTCTGAGACATAAGCTACTAACCACACTGTGATAAGATATATTAACTGGCAATTAAAATGGTCCTAAACTCAAAAAGTCAAATTTTATTATGTTATAGGGGACCTTTAGAAATGTTAATCGTGTCTAAGCAGTTCTATGAAAAGTTAACACTTTGTCTTGAAAGTTTTTCTGTAAAAATAGCAGTGCACTTCGCTGTGACTGTTTTTTTTTCTCTATAAGCCAATAGCAGTGTGTGAATATATAAAGGTACCGTTGCCTCCAACTGATAGTCTCCTGAGATATCGTTACTGTGTTGCCCATTGTTCTCCTTGCTGGAGAGGAAACTGTACCTGAGGTTCTACAGTGCAAGGATCTCCCTGCTTCTGCTTCATTTATTCGGTGGATCTATGCTTCTTGGCTATTACCTCACCAGTCATCAGGGTGACCACTCTGACATTAGAGACACAGTGCAGAAAAAGGTCAGCTGCAGATACCTACAGCAATACTGGTGACTAGTCATTTGTCCTCTATTTGTTTTTCCCCACTTTTCATAGTACAGGTTCTCGTTAAAGCTGAATCCCAATCAAAACGTTTTCTTTTTGGAAGAGTTATGCCCCGTACACACGATTGGAAATTCTGCCAGAAAAATCCGATGTGAGCTTTTGGTTGGCTCAAAAGATTGAGAGCAGGTTCTCAATTTTTTCGGTTGGAAAAAGTTCCGATCGGAAATTCTGACTGTCTGTAGCATTTCTGATATGCAAAATTCCTACGCATGCTCGGAAACAATTCGACGCATGCTCTGAAGCATTGAACTTCATTTTCTCAGCTCCTCGTAGTGTTGTACATCACCGCATTCTTGACGGTCGAAAGTTCAGAGAACTTTTATGTGACCGTGTGTGTGCAAGCCAAGCTTGAGCGGAATTCCGTCGGTAAAACCATCCAAGTATTTTCCGACGGAAAATCCGTTTGTGTATAAGAACCATTGTTAGTTTTATATTGCTATGTTCCCATCTGGAAGATTTTTCATTAAAGGAGAAGTCCAGCCTGAGCTCATTTGGCTTCACCTATGGGTCACAGGAGTGCAATTCGTTTTGCACTCCTGTAACCCATTTTCAGTAGAGAGCGGTCTTAAGTCCGCTCTCTGTAGACGTCACCAAGATCGGCCTTAAAAGACATAATTAATTAGAGGTATTTACAACAGAAACATTTTCCTTAAAGAATCATGAAAGCACACACAAATATAAATCTGACTATCATGCAGAGCAATATATAACAGAGTTATAACCTCAGAAACTATAAACGTGAAATATTATCATTTCCAGTGCTATATAAATATTGTATCTAAGGATGTGAGTAAGAGTTTGGCACAGCGGATAGTCAAATTGAGAGAAAATCCTGCAGGACTGTGACCTCACAAAGTGACCCCAGGACAGTGCGCTTGCCAAGTGATGTCACTAGACATTTGCTTAGTGATGTCATACAGCAATCAGAGCTGAGCCCTGGTGAGCTTTAACATAACAGGCCTTACTGTCACAGCATATGTAACTTGTGGTTTATTCTGGTGTAAAACCACTTATTCCATTACTTATAATTAGACAAACATGGAAAATTCAACGAGCAGTGAGAAAAATGTTTTCCTTTACATGCACATTGTAAAAATGCTGACCTATTCAGAGATGCTAAAATGAAAAGCTTAGTGATATTTTGCAGTATATGAAAAACGCACTGCCTGGGTTCTCATGATTGATATATTGCATATTTATGATGATAGGACCTCATTGCTAGAAGACCTTTCTATAGACAACAATAGAATAGAACTTCCAACTTTCAAAGTTCAGACTGACTGCCCTCCTTGCTGAAACACTAACTATCTAACGCAAAGGCCAAAAGTGATAATAAAATTGATGCCTATCCACCAATCAGATTTCACTTTCTGAAAGTGCATTTCCCACTCCAGGAACCCCAAAATTTTTTCAAGTTCTTTCTGGTTTAGTATTAAAGAGCATGTCAGTTGCGGTACTACTGGGGTCACACTTGCAACCCGGCCCTGGCATTCCACTACTGTGGGAGGGCCTGTGGCGGTCCATAATGCCCCTTTCACACCTGCAGATTATTAATTTCATCACTTCAGTCACGTCAAAATGGATGAAGTATTCATCAGTTTTTCCTCCATTTTTCATCCATGCCCGTCAGTTTTTCAGCAGTTTTTTTACATACATTACCAATGCAAAAATAGGATGAAAAACTGACCATTTGGATTACATCCATTTTTTGACAGATGATAAATATGGCTTTCATCCATTAAAAAAAAAAAAAAAACACGGATGTTGACGAAGCGGATGCAAATGGATGATCATCTGTTGTCATCCGTCTTTTCCATAGGAATGCACTGTTTATTTTTCATCCATCAATGGATGGATGAAAAATGGGCGAACGGTGTGTATGTGTGAAAGGGGCCAAGGCTCAGCACACACTGCTGCAACCCCAACTCGTGCAACTTGTTTGCAATTTCCTTGCATTTTCTTTGCGATTTTCTTGTGACTTTTGTGATTTAACATTGCAGTCTATAGCACTCAAATTACATCAAAGTTGCAGAAATGTAGTGCAGGAACATTTTTTTTCCTTTTTTTTTGCTGTGGCTTGATTGATTTAGATGGCACCCATTAAAATTAATGTGTTTTGACTTTTAATGCGACTTTGTGTCACAGTGTGCACCAGGGCTTATAAAGGGCCTCGTGATGGGAGAAAAGGGCCCCAGAATCAGTGGGAAGGGCCCCATGCTCAGAGGGAAGGACCCCGGGGCCGATGGAAAGGGCCCCAATGTTCAGGGGGGCCCTTCATGGTTTCTTGCACCGAGACCCTAAAGGTTCTAGGTACGTCTCTTGAGCACATCCCAGTATCCCAGTGACCCAATGAGAGCTACTGTATTGGGAAACCATGGGAGTGTGCTTATATGTTCTAAAAAGACAAAATCCACTTAAGACAAACTAAGGGTTCAAGGACGCTAGGAAGGCAATTTGAATATAGTATAATCGGTTTGTTTGCACTGTACATTTGTGCATTTTTTGCACACATGCCTACAGAATTGCATAAGATGAAGGAACTTGCCATATGTTTTCTGTGATCAAGGTAAAAGACCTTTATACATTTGAAATTGAATACATCAGAACTGCTTTTCTTCCTATATTAGACAAAGACAATGTAAAAGTAGCTTGATACAGCTTAGAAACAGGTCAAAAGCACTTTTGAAGAATCATGGAATGATTTCAGAAGCAGCTCAAACTGATTCCATTGCAAGATACATATAACTGAAAGCATGCATTACCCTATATACACACAAGTTATAAATGAGTCATACACATCAACAGTCCGTTATTTAACAATTATTACCTGACAAAGTAGCCCTGCATATACACTTTCTCACTGGTATGCTAACGTCTTAAGTCCTCTTTCACACGGGGCGGATCAGTAATGATCAGTAATGATCCGCCCCGTGATGATCCGCTTGCTCAGCGGGGATCGCTCCGTTGTCCCCGCAGAGCCGGCTGCGGACAGGGCGGTCTCCGCACACTGTGCAGGGACCACCCTGTCAGCTCTCCGCTCTCCTCTATGGGGATCGGATGAGCGCGGACCGTGTGTCCGTGTTCATCCGATCCGCTCTGCAGACGGATAGAAAAATAGGATTTTCCTCCGTCTGCAGAATCGGACTGTTGCGGAGGAAATCGGGTGTCTGCGGATGTTCATCCGCAGACACCCGCTATCCCATAGGGATGAATGTATGCCCGTATTTCATCCGCAAACGGATGGATGAAATACGGACATATCATCCGCATGTGTGAAAGGGGCCTAAGAGTTCTCTTCACTGGAACTAAAGGGCCATGCCCAACCCCTGAAAAACAACCCCACACCATAATCCCCCCTTCACCAAATCAGTTGGACCACTGCACAAAGCAAGGTCCATAAAGACATGGATGAGCGATTTTGGGGTGGATGAACTTGACTGGCCTGCCCCTGACCTCAACCAGATAAAACACCTTTGGGATCAATTTGAGAGGAGACTGTGAGCCAGGCCTTTTCGTCCACATCCGTGCCTAACCTCACAAATGCGCTTCTGGAACAACAGTCAAACATTCCCATAGACACACTCCTAAGCCTTGTGGACAGCCTTCACAGAAGAGTTGAAACTGTTATAGCTGCAAAGGGTGGGTCAACTCAATACTGAACTCTATGGACTAAAACTGGCGTATACAACATACATCAATATGTAGCTGTATCAACTTTGTTGCTGTTAAGGCACAATATCACAGGGGCTAAGTGGTTAGCACATCTGCCTAGCAGCACTAGGGTTCCTTGGTTCGAATTCCCATCCATGGCGCTACCTGCCTGGAGTTAGCATGTTCTCCCTGTGCCTGCATGGGTTTCCTCTGGGTACTTCAGTTTCCTCCTGCAATCCAAAGACCTGCTGGTAGGTTAATTGGCTCCTGTCTAAATTGGCCCTAGTATATGTAAGAATGTGAGTTAGGGACCTTGAACTGTAAGATCTTTGAGGGCAGGGACTGATTTGGATGTACAATATATAATTAAAAGTGGTGCGTAAATGGATGGCGCTATATAAGTATCAATAATAAATAAATAATACCTAAACCATATCGAACATACATGTGGTCAAACATCAGGATCCCAATAACAAATGTTTTGTTTGTCCTCCCCTAAGGGGACCCTGAAACCAGACAAAGAGTGAATACTACACTCCTTCTGCTCCCAAAACTGATGAAATAGATTGCGAGAATGTAAACTCCACACTGACGGTGGAATTATCTGAAAGCTGGATGAGTAAATCTATGGGGAAAGAAGACTTACTCATGAGACACTTGCTGTGAATGGATGTGAAAGTAACTTTGGCAAAGGTTGCTGAGATCTATTATTCAATTTATTATTTCCATTTAATTCCAATACTGTTAAGTGAAACAATGTGTTGCTGAAACATGAGAAAATACACTTTCTGGAAATAGAAGAGATCAGTGACAAAAGTGAATCAATTCCAAGGAACAGAAGCATGAAGCCGGAGCAGAATTCTGATGGACCTGCTTGAAAGCCTTGTACAACACAGGCTTCAGTTGGTCTTATGTACTGTGACGTACTGTGATGTACTTTTAGCATCTCAGCTACCCCTGCTCCCCATCCCAGCAGCCTTCCAACAGCGATGTCTGCAACTAAAGAGGGCTTGTTTAAATGTTCAATGCATGCCCCGTGTTTGAATGTTGGACTGGGTTTTTGTTTCTTTTGACTCTCTAAAGCCCCATACAAACAATCAGAAATTTTACCAGCAAAAGTAGGATGTGAGCTTTTGGTCAGAAATTGCGACCGGGTGTATGCTCCATCAGACTTTTGCTGGCAGATTTCCAGCCAGCAAAAGATTGAGAGTAGGTGCTCTATTTTTTGGTCTGAAAAAGTTCCAATTGTCTGTACAAATTCCAACGTGCAAAATTCATACGCATGCTCGGAAACAATTAGACGCATCCTTGCAAGCATTGAACTTTATTTTCTCGGCTCGTCGAAGTGTTGTACGTCACTGCGTTCTTGACGGTCAAAAGTTCAGAGAACTTTCATGTGACCGTGTGTATGCAAGCCAAGCTTGAGTGGAATTACGTCGGAAAAAACATTTTTTTCCCCGACGGAAAATGCGCTCATGTGTACGGGGCATACGTGTGTGTTTTGACACATTTACCTGTTCAGATTATTAATGGGAATGAAGTGGTTTACCACGTTACCCTCCCCCATTTCTATTTTATATGTGAGATGCTGCCTATCAAGTTAGGTCCACTTACATCTCTTAAAGACAACATTCAATTTCTTTACACCATCATTGTTAAATGGCAACGAGGGCCTTATTTTTTCCAGGTAATATCCTGAACATCTATAGAGCTCATACAACAAATACATCTGATGCATGTCTTGAACACTGGATGCAAAAATGGCCAGCTTTGTTGTTAGATCAATAAAAGTTAAGTTGCTCGGAAAAAGCATGTTTACATAAACATTTGGATGCAAGTTTTGGCCGAACAATTTATGCAGCTGCGTAGATGACATTTGTGTGTCTGTAGATGATGCACGAATTCAGAATTTTCCCAGGATCTGTGTTCCAGGTTTTAGCTAATCAAACTGGTAAAGATACACAAAAACTTCTGTCCGGCCAGTCACACTGATTGCAGAAAAACACAAAGGAAGGAATCTACAGTATAAAACTCCCCAATTTACACATATACACAGTACTACTGAAGAAACTGGAAATTACATGATTACAGATCTGTGTTAATTTTACCCAAAAAGTCAACACTGAGATCATTTCAGGTATGAAATATTAAGTGAGCATAAAAAATTGCTGGAACATTTAGGAAGGGCTGTGTTCAGAAACTTCTGTTCTCTAAGCAAATAAAACAGAAATTAAAATGTATAACTAACACTACATAACTGCAGACACACTAGAATACTAGACGCAAAAGGTTAAAAAAACATATTAATCAAGAGTGGACGGCATGTAAAATTTCTTGGTCCAGTAGGAAACTATTAATTTTCCTGATTCAGATGCAATTCTCAAGCCCATTTCCTTGTCAGAAAAGCACTCTAAACATTTATGCCATTAGCTGAAAATTAAACTAACCTTAAGTACCGCAATTATTTTAAACTTTTATCAAGTATGCCATGAGGAACATGAGAAACATAAGGCAAAGACAACTTATCATGGCCAAACCTCTTCTAAGAAAATGCTAAATTCTCATGAGTTACAGGAAATAGACTCACGTCCAATCACAACCAGTTGAAAGACTCCTAACTTGGACACGTCAACACTATGGGGTGACTCAAATGTCTGCATGACTTCAGTATTGGAAATGTCTGTGTATTTTTGTAAATGACACAAGAATCTGACATGGTTATATATTTTTTTGTGCATTCTTTATTTAGAAAGAACTGTACAAAAGAAAGAGATTCAATTTCAGTATAGCAGATAAGAAACACTGTTTGAACATTTGCAAACGACACATTAAACAAATACATAATAGGACAGTCCTGTGGTCCAGTAACAATAATAAATAACACTAGGCAG
This sequence comes from Lithobates pipiens, assembly GCF_037356315.1. Classification (NCBI taxonomy): domain Eukaryota; kingdom Metazoa; phylum Chordata; class Amphibia; order Anura; family Ranidae; genus Lithobates; species Lithobates pipiens. The sequence goes on from NW_027507748.1 coordinate 104,880,357, forward strand.
AAAAGATACTATCCACAGGCATCCATCGTGGATCCTCAGAAACATTCAGTGTGCCAATGTTTGGGCCAGACCCAGGTATGCCTATATTTAGGGTAGGTGTGTCCAGAAACAAATGAGAAAAGGAATAAAAATTAATAGGGCTCTTACTGAGTAAAATGTTTGTGTTTGATTAATCGATTTTTTTAATCGATTAATCGACTAATTTCGATTAATTCTAATGCACATACAGATCAAACTACTTTTATCTGATCTCCTTGCATTGCAACTCTGCATTAGTCAGTGGTAAATGTGGTATACACTATATACAATCACCCGACACTAGTTCGTTTCCAGAATCCATGACTTAACTTCACAGTTCACACAAATACGTTTTAAATTCAAACTGTAGCACTGACGTAAGTCATTTATTTTTTTCCACAGTGGCGTGACAATCCCTCCACCTCCGATCTAACTAATCACTCTCACCTTATGGCATGGACCCCTGTGCAAACAGGTGGTAATGGAAGAGAGTATCAAAAGGGTTAACACGGACCATAAACTTCTCTCACATCTCCTTAGATCTCAGCAAGGACGCCAGGTCATGGGTAGAAAGAAAAGTTCTAAGTGCTCACCGCTTAAGTATAAGATTTAATTTTTGTGTTCAAACACAAACTACTCACATAAAGATGATAAAAACACAGCATGTAAAGCCGACAATCATGTTGGTTCCGTAGGGTAGCAGCGGTTGACGTCATGTGTAGCTCCTCCCCCTAATGCGCTGCGTTCAATCAGAACTTTGACGTCACCAGACTCCTCCCCCTTCCCCAAGTGCCTCCGTCTGCTATCGAAGGGAAGGGGGGAAAAGTCCGGTGACATAGACGTCAATCATTGGATCTCCGGCGGAACTCGCTGAAGACCCGGAAGCCAGTGGAGAGGTCAGTACAGATCAAAAGAATTTTGATCGATCAAACAAATTAACGATTAATGGAGGAATTCATCTTTAATTTCCACAGTGAGTGCGGGGGGGGGGGGGGGGGTGCAGAGTAGAGAGGGAGCAGTGAGAACCAAGCGATCATCTGTGTTCAATCACTCAGTTCTCAGTGTTAGAGGCACCGAGGGACAGATGCTGCAAAACCCATACATCTCTTAAGTCTAGTACATGCCACTAGATTTTTTTTCCTTCAAAGCGGATTGAACAAAAAAAAAAACCTGTCAGCTCAGGTTGGAACTGCTGTACTAACAATACGATGTTATTACAGCGATCTCCCCTGCTGAGCTATTGTGTTCTGACAAGGGCCCCCCCCGCCAGTACACTCCGGTCAGCGCTCTCAGACATTGGCTGAGAGAGCTGATTGGGAGCCATTGGGAGACCATTTTTGGTCATGAGACTTCGACAGAACACGGCCAAAACGGCTGGCTTCTGTCGGACCAACTGCCATGCACACAGGCCAAATGTCGGCCTGTTTCTATTGAACCAGCCAATACCGGCCGACATTCGTCCCTTTTGTACCAGGCTTTAGGCAGGACTGACAACACTGCTTTGGATTCAGTACAGCAGATGTACTGTGTTGTCAGTAACTGACCTGGAACAATTATGGAAGGTAAAAAGCTTGAACTCCTATATGCTTTTTTTTTTAGGTCAGTGACCCACTAAATTGTGAAGCCATGATCACAGTGAAGTTAAATAGTCTGTACCCTAATAAATCATCAATGACCATTTTTATATTTCTATCCTTCCCTAAGTTCCCATTAAGCCCCATACAAAATATGGTATTAAAATAAATTAAAATGATAAAACCCGAGGTAATTTTATCATGAGGTCCAGTATGTATCTGTGCAGTAAAAAAAAAAAAAAAAAAAAAAGTGAGGGTCCCTTTACATTTTCATGGTGACATTTTTACAACTTGAAACGGTGAAGTTATAATGGAAAAGAATTTGCTCCGCCAAAGAAATCTTTGAATTATATTTTTATAACGAACTTGTCCTTTTCGCTCACAACATATTCTGATACCATTACCATTCACTACCAGTATCGTATTGCAAAGCACTTGCTATTTAAAAGCCAATAGTTTATTATTACAAGGCTATTTTTGTATTAGGTAATGCAGTGTAGTAATTCCCACTATATGAGGAGCGCCATTTCCCTCGGCACATCGGCAGAGTGACATCAAATATATTACAGTTTTCCTCCGCCAGTCTGGGGCACAAGTTCATTCAAAGGATTAGGGGACAAAGATGGTTATTCATTCAACTCTAGCAGTGCTGATTGGGGACCGTTGCACGGAAAGTCACTGGTCAAATACACACAGCTATAAACCAATAACATCCCATGTGCTGCCGCTAAAAACAAGGGAATACATATTAGGGCAACCTTATCACAATTTGCATCAACAAGATTCATAACACAGAGTTGTTGTTTTTTTCTCCCACATTATTAAATTGCAGATTTTATCTAAAAGGTGTGCTTTACACAAACATAATTATTTCATATTTTCAGGAGGCATGGCCCAGCTGCCAAGAGGCTCTTGATTTAATCTTGGCACTCGGTCAGTGTTCTGTCCAAAAATGTCTGCCTATTGAATAGTGTCCGCTGTGGCTTGCGCAGTACGGAGCACAAGGAGAGTTGGAAAATCTCAGAAGATGAACGGCGCCTGCGCCGTGAGTCCAGGTGTAAGCCCTACCATCCAAGTGGACATATGGCTGCACATATTAGAGGGCCCCTCGCGGGCTCACTTTGCTCGCCACGCTTCAGGCACAGCCTCGCTCGGCTCTTTTTATTCTAACTCTATGTCTACTTGGATGGTGGGGCTTGAACCTGGACTCACTGCGCAGGCGCTGTTCAGCTTCGGATATTTTCGGAATCTGCTTGTCCTGTGTACTGTGCATGCGCAGTACACAGCGGACACTCTCCGACGGGGGACACTATTTGACATGACACCGGCTGTTTTTAATCTCTACAGCTACCAATGTCCCTTTTTTCTGAAATCCTCTAAATGGCTCTGAGGTGTGGCAGAAGAACTCTACATGAGCTGCCTAATCTGGAGTACAGACCATGGTTCTAAGAATCTTCTGACCTGCCATGGTCCAATGAAGCATACGTAGCCTTGGAGCAGGAAGCAATGCTAAGCACATTCCCCTGATTAAGGGCAGAGCAAATAAAAGGTATCTGGGGGACTTCTCACTCAAGGCTTCAGGGCAGCCACAGAAGGAGAACAAATGTCCAGGTAATTAGGTCCTCCAGACATATCTGATCTTCAACAGGGGGTACCTGGGGTAGAAACTCAGATGTGTTATGCCTGCTGAAAGAGCTATCTAGAGATGGCATTTGTCTGCTACACAGAAGATGAAGTGCACCCAGGTGTGCAGACCTCTCCCTTCAGTGCGAGACTGCCAGATGAAGAGAGCCCGAATCCAATGCATTGTCTTTAGGAGAGACAGTGCTGCCAATAGGTATTGCACTTATTTTTATCCGGCATATAGACCAGGTAATGTGTCCTGTTGCAGGCACAAAAATGTTTGTTGTTATGGGCAACATATCATGAATGTTGCTGCCAGATTGATCTACCTCACCAACCGCTCAGTGTCTGCTACCAATCTCAAAATACTAACAAGAGCATACAAAGCCATTCACAACTCTGCCCCAACTACAGTACATCACCAATCTGGTCTTCAAATATCACCCAAACTGCCCTCTCCACTCCTCTCAAGACTGCTCTTAAACTCCCTTGTCTCCTACTCCGATGCTCCTCTTCAGGCCTTCTCCAGAGTCTCTCACATCCTCTGGCATGCTATACCTCAATCTGTCAGGCTATCTCCTACTCTGGCTGCCTTTATACGAACCTTGAAAACTCACCTCTTCAGGAGAAGCTTATCCTGCCTCCAACAAATTTATCACTTTCATCAGCTCATCCCCCACAGCTATAACCAGTGGCGGCCCGTCCGTAGGGGGCAAATGAGCGCCGCCCCCATCTATGCGTCCGGCCCCTTGATCTATATGCAGGGCGTTGGATGCAAGGTTTTTTTTTAAGCACGTGATTACAGCCAGAGGCTCTAAAAGGCTTCAAAAAAGGGTGAGTTCCGGGCCTCATGAGCCCACCCAGTTGTGTGAAAATAGCGTTGGAGGGTAAATTGTTTGTTGCCCAGAACACCCCCCCCCCCCCCCACCAGCCACCACCAGCCACCACTGGTTATAACATAACACTTACCCCCCACCCTCTTAGATTGTAAGCTCTCATGAGTAGGACCCTCTTGTATTTTGTTATATTGTAACTGGACTGTCTCCCTTTTACATTGTAAAGCACTGCGTAAACTGTTGGCGCTATATAAATTCTAAATAATATTAATTATAACAACACCCCAATCATATTCTTTCCTCAGGTTTTTCTAAAATTACTCAGATTGATTTTAAAGAGAACTGCACACATGGTCCACTGGAAACCAAATTTAGCCATCGATTTACATTATGTTCAGAGCTGTTTTTTTCATTTTAAATAATTGTTGAGCAAACTTAATCCTTTATTTAACTTATTGCAGCACTCTGGAGACATCTGCTTGTATTTTATAAGTTACACCGTAGTGTATAAAAAGTTTTAAGCAAACATATAAAATGAAAGTATCCAACAAAAAGACATCCACTTTGGAATTTATTTTGGAACAGTTTTGGCATAAGAAATCTAAGTGTGTAAAAGAAAAAAAGAAAAACTTGTAACTCCAGGTTGAACATTACACTAACAGTGCTCTGCAGGCTTGTCATAACTTATTCCGTATGTTTTAACAGCTACAGACCTACCGGTTAACTCAGCTATACATGGAACTCAATGCTCAAAATTATAAGGAGCAATTCCTTTTTTGTATATGGAGGTGTTATACACTTGCTGAATGTTGCTGCACACTGTTGGTTTGCAGCTTTGTAGCAAAAGTCAAGTCTTGCATATAGACAAGTAAATATAATTAATCACACAGAAAACAAACCCTACCCCAACTAAATGTAATCCTTTATGTAGAACTGTGACCAAGCGAAGGACCAGGTTCAGATATTTATATATTCTTAACCACTAGAGAGCATTTTTTTAGTGTTTGTAGTCTACCCAAACATATTAAACATTGTTATTTCAGGACAAATAGGACGTTGGTAGCAAATTTGGATACATACTGTAGATTTTAATTATTATATTGTGTATTAGTCTAAAGATGTAGAAGATAACGCCACGTCATTGGATATTAAAGCGGGAGTCCGCCGGGACTCCGCGTTTTTTTTTTTTTTAAAAGCCAGCAGCTACAAATACTGCAGCTGCTGACTTTTAAAATAGTGACACTTACCTGTCCAGCGCGCCCGCGATGTCGGCACCCGAAGCCGATCTGTAGATCGTTTCTCGGGTGCTGCCGCCGCCATCTTGGGTATGGGAATCAGGAAATGGAGCCTTTCGGCTTCATTTCCCGGTTCCCAACTGCGCATGCGCGACCCGCGCTGCGCAATAAGGACGGTCCCCGCTGCCTCTGGGATCTGTGTGTTTCCCAGCAGGCAGCGGGGCACTTGCGGAAAGGGGCGGGCACTTGCGGAAAGGGGCGTAATATACGCCCCTTTCCGCAGAGAGCTATCCCGGAAGTGGGTGCAGATACCTGTACTGTACAGGTATCTGTACCCTCCTCCCCCCTGAAAGGTGCCAATTGTGGCGCCGGAGGGGGGGAGGGTTCCGATGAGTGGAAGGTCCACTTTAGGGTGGACCTCCGCTTTAATACAAGCCTTGTTGCCCTGTAAGACTGGGGACATTCTAAAGCCACTACAAAAAACCAAAGAGAGCACACCAGCCTAGTGCATTATCCCATCTTTGTATTACCTTAGATTTTATTGGTAATAAATAGTAATGGAGAAATCTGTAGATGCATTGGAAGCATAGGTGTTGCTTTTTTTCAGCTTCTGGGTTTAGTGAAGGAACTTGGATGTCACGAACAGCTGGTGCCAGCAGAGGTCCACAGAAGACATTGAGTCTTAGTGTCATTTTAAAATGGTGCATTGACAAATAGCAACTGCCCCATGTCATTTTAAAATGCCACCTGGGATTCAAGTGGTTAGCAATCAGTAAACAACCTTCAAAACAAGACCTCACTGACCTTTGTAGTTACAGGTCCGGTGGAACAATTCATTTTTAAAATTCACAAGAGATCAGATGAAATTGTTCAAATTGGGTCTCACCTGCTCTGTGTTTAATTCAAAGACTGGCAGGCGGCCAACTCATTGCTGACGGAGGGGAACACAATTCTCTACAGAGAGGAAAAGTAAAATGAAACTATTTGTTCCTCAGAACTTTGAGGATTAGTTATTCCATGGTGTCTGCAGATGGCCAGGGAAAGCTTCTTTTAAAGCAATCTTAAAGTGTTACTAAACCCTAGATTCACTATATCTGGTATCCCATAGCACACAGAACATGGAAATGCAATTATTTTAGTAAATATAAACTGCTAAATACCTTTTCTCATCAGCAGTTAAAGCAGAGTTTCACCCAAAAGTGGAACTTCCGCTCATTTGTTTCCTCCCCCACCTCCGGTGCTACATTTGGCACCTTTCAGGGGGGAAGGGGGAAAGGACCCCTGTCTTTGACAGGTATCCTGTTCCCACTGCCGGGAGCCACAGCCGTGACTGTTGATGTCAGGGCTCGGCTCTCTCCTCTTCCCTCCTCCTTCCCCAGCCACCGGGCCAGTAGGAGAGAGGAGTGGAGCCTTGCGCAAGCACAGTAGGGTTCCGGGCATGAAGCCGTAAGGCTACACTGCCAAGTTCCCTTACCCGCAATGGCGGCAGCAGCACCCGACAGCTGATGGAAACATCAGCTGCGGTGCTAACATCGCTGGACTCCAGGACAGGTAAGTGTCCTATTATTAAAAGCCAGCAACTGAAGTATGTGTAGCTGCTGGCTTTTAAATTTTTGCAGTGGTAGGCAGACCACCGCTTTAAAGCAGTCTTGTGACTTCTATCAGTGTCCAGCCAAGCACTGGTTAAAGCTTGAAGGAGGCGCTTTCTGAATGTCCTATGAGACTGCAATGCCCCGACCCTCTGTCTGGACAGTGTTGATTGGCCCAGCGCTGATCACAAGCACTTTCCCAAGAAAAAAAAAAACTCTCTAACAACACACACCAAACTTAGGATGTGCAGCCTGACTCAATGGACACTGTTAGCAGAAAATTATCAGGGGACAGTGGAAGCAGGGGGGGATCAGAGAAGCCAGGATCAAACAGCCTTTTCACACACTGTAGAGGATTAACCCCTTAGGTTTCACAGTGAGTATAAAGCATGCTTTACTGCATATACAGACTGATTTTACTGTTGTTGGTTTAGTAACACGTTAATTCGTGCTATGAATACATGAATGGTTGAAAGTTCATAGCCTGGTCACATTTCTGTTTTAACCGCTTGCCGAACGACTCCTGTACATATATATCGGCACTTTGAATATGGATATCTCAGTAACGGCAGCAGCTGCTGCCACAACCACGGTATCCATCTCTTCAGGAGCCGGCCGTGTTTACGATAATGGTGGTCTCTGTGCTGCATTCACCACAAGATCACCGTTATCAGCGGTGGGAGAGGTGTTACCCCCCCCCCCTGCCGCTCTCCCGCTCCCTCCGACGCTTACCGGAACCATCAGCAGCGGCGATCAGGACCTTTCCGTGGCCGGGTATGGAGACGAGTGAGGGGGAGATGGCCCCCACCCGTCTCCATACTATAGCAGGGCAGAAGTGATGTCAAAACATCACTTCTGCCCATACATCTTAAAGAGCCATTTTTTCAAATGACAATTTATTATTATTTTTTTGTTATTGCATTTTAGTGTAAATATTAGATCTGAGGACTTTTTGACCCCAGATCTCATATTTAAGAGGACCTGTCATGCTTTTTTCTATTACAAGGGGTGTTTACATTCCTTGTAATAGGAACAAAAGTGACCCAAAAGTGACCCAATTTTTTTTTTTTTAAACAGTGAAAAAATAAATAAAATCAAGTAAAATAAGAAAAAAAAACATTTTAAAAAGCGTCCCGTCCCGGACGTACAGAAGCAAACGCATACGTGAGTAGCGCCCGAATATGAAAACAGTGGTCAAACCACACATGTGAGGTATCACCGCAATAATTATAGCCCTGGACCTCCTCTGTAACTCAAAACATGCAACTTGTAGAATTTTTTAAACGCCGCCTATGGATATTTTTACATGTAAAAGTTTGACGCCATTCTATGAGCAGGCGCAATTTTGAAGCGTTACGTGTTGGGTATCAATTTACTTGGCGTAACATTATCTTTTACATTATAAAACAAATTGGGCTAACTTTACTGTTGTCTTATTTTTTTATTCAAAAAAGTGCATTTTTTCCAAAAAAGTTCGCTTGTAAGACCACTGCGAAATACCGTGTGAAAAAAAGTATTGTAATGACAGGCATTTTATTCTCTAGGGTGTTAGAAAAAAAAACAATATATAATGTTTGGGGGTTCTAAGTAATTTTCTAGCAAAAAAAAAACAAAAAACAGTTTTAAACTTGTAAACACCAAAATCCCAAAACGAGGCTATTCCTTAAGTGGTTAAAGAGAACATATCCCTAAAACGAAATCCTATAAATGTCCCAACATTATGGTACAGGCTAATAATATATTCTTATGAACATAGACGTCTCCCTTCTCTACTCAATTATAAACATTCTCAAGATTATATACCTAAATTGACAGTAAAATTGAAATTGAGTTTAATCCTTCCAATTCATTCAAATTTGATAGAGTGACACAAGATCCATACAGACTATCATTATAGTCATTAGTTCTCAGGTAGGAATTATCTGACTGAAGAATAATTGGATTTTTCCTCATAGCAACTAAACACACTTTCTAACCTGTCCTAACACATGGGGGAGAAGCTGATTGGTTGGTACATAACAAAATTTTAGAAGACATGGCCCTAATTTTTTTTAGTAGTCATGTTCTTATATTAGGCCCATTGTATATTACCATAATTATGGGTGTATAACATGCACCTTTTCCCCCTTAAAATCAGGGGGAAATCGTGGGTGCATGTTAAACACCGATCCCTGCTGTCTCCGAGGGAAGTGGAGTGAACACCGCTGAATTACCGTACATAGAGCTGAAATCTCCTGTGTACCCAGCACTCCATCCCTCACACTCACGCCTCCTGGCCCCACATTGGGCCACTGTTCTGTCTATCACTCACAGGAGGCGTGGCTGTGAGTGACGGAGCACCGGGTATGCAGGAGATCGCAGCTCTATGCAATTCAGCGGTGCTCACTCCTCCTCTTTCCTCTGAGACAGCAGGGATAATCCAACACTGGCGAGGCTGCAATGATGGGAAAGTTGAGGCTGCAGATGGGCACTGAACAGGCTGCATTGTTGGTCAATTTATAGGCTGCAGATGGGCACTAAGCAAGGTGCATTGATGGGCAATTTATAGGCTGCAGATGGGCACTAAGCAAGGTGCATTGATAGGGCAATTTATAGGCTGCAGATGGACACTGAGCAGGGTGCATTGATGACCCTCATTTTGGTTCAAAGTTCTTTATTTAAAATGTAAGTTTTTTTCCTTAAACTTCCCTCCTAGAATTGGGGTGCGTGTTATACACCAATAAATATGGTAATTAGGATGTATTGGTGTGCTACATTCAGCCCACGCTCACATTGGGCCGATTTGCCATGCGATTTGACATGCCAAATCGGATCCTACTGCTGGCAATGGCACCGTCCGAAGCGTTACGACGGCGGCTTTGCGGCGACGCACTGGTTCCCAAAAGTAGGGGGGGCAATTTGAATAGACATCTGTGCATGATCCCACACAGGATGTCTGTCAAATCGCCCCCGAAGTCAGACTGAAATGCCGGTTTGAAATCGTGCAAGTTCAGCTGAACTCACATGATTTCAAACTGGCCTTAAATGTGAATGTGGGCTCAGGGTAGCTTAGGACCAAATAAAGGAACCCTTCAAGCTCTCAGTCTTGGCTGTGACAATTGAAACCCTCCCAAAATTCTGCCAGTCACAAGAGGAGGACTAGCTATAATAATAATAATAATAATTCATAGCTCACATTATAGAAGGTATTATGACCTTGTGATAATACACATCAGAAAGTATGTAACCGCTTTGTAAGTGCTCAAACAAGCTTAATACCGGATCACAATGACCTTGTACATGAAAGAGTACAAGCCACACATGCCAGTGGTATAATGTGTGAATTTGCAGATGTGTTTGATTTGAAAGAAAAAAAGATATAAAAGGGATCCTAGAGAAGATGCCAAACACCTACAAGTTACCACAGGAGCCGGCCAATGAATTGCTTGTGTGAAAGGAGTTTTCTGCTTAGTCACGCTAACAATGACACACCTGAGGTTCAGGCACAGGACGAGGTCATGAACTGCTAGCAAGAAGGAGGGCAATGTTAAATAAGGCACCTTATTAAATCAAAGCTCAGGAACCAGAGGTAGCCACAAAGAACTGCCCGCATATTGTCATTCATCCTTTAAAATTTTCTGGGAACACCTGGGCACCAAATACACAATATGCAGTCTCCCTACTGGTCGCTGTGGATAAAGTGTACTTACACCCTAGGTTAAAAAGTTTAATTCTGTTCACTGTGCTTTCAATGAGCATGGTGACACTAGCCTTGAAGATTGTTTTCTCTGTTGGTACCACTGGTGATCCTTTGAATGTTCTTTCTACGGTAGGGTAACAAAGCTCACTCAGTCACTATGAAAGGTGTATTGTCACTTTGCGTTGAGACCTACCCACACCACTTCAACTATTGGAAAAGGGACAGCGGTTCCGGTGCCTGGATCGGGTGCTATGTCACAAGAAGTGAAGTGTCTCCTCAGCTAGAAACTCTTAAAAGGAGGTGGAGGTAACTGCAGTGAAGAAACAAGCCTAGGAGTATTTAACTTGTAAAAAAAAAGGGTTATTAAGTAAAATAAAAAAATCCAACAGCCCACCATCTTCAAAATAGGACAATATGCCATCTACTTTTGTTGGATAGTTTACACAGAAGGATGTGGATGGGAAAGAGGCGAACCCTGATTGTATGCTACCTCTTGATTAGAGAGCTCTAGCTCTGACTCAGTAAGGGCTTTGTCGGACCTCTGCAGTGAGATCACAGTTTTCACTCAAAAAGCAAGGGTCCTCCTCTGCAGCAAGAGCACAGGTTTTTTTACTCAGTTTGTGGCTGTTTTCTAATACAATTAACATTTCAGTTATGTTTTTAAAGCACACCTTTGCTTTGATGCACCCGAAATGTATTTAGCCCATTTAAACTGTAATTTCAGTAAAGCAGCTAGCTATACATGGATCAAAAATTCAGCTGGTTAAACAGGGACCGAGTAAATTTTGATCCATGTGTAGCCACTGTTGTTCAACAGAGGTCAATCTACCAGTGAACATCTGTTCAACCTCCCTGTTGGTATTTTTTTTGCCCAATCAGAGCTGCCGGATATAGACTGCAGCACTGATGTGTATATTCTGATGGTGGGGAAGTCTCCCCACTGTCAGAACACAGTAAGTGTGTAGATAGGAGAATCAGGTCAGTTTTTTTTTATTCAACCTGCTTGCTGAACAAAATAACTGACTCATGTATGGCCAAGCTTTAGGCTAACTGTAGGATGTTGCCATGCAAGAAAGAATGATTAGCAATGTCACTCTGGCCTCCGCAATCGACAGACCTAAAACCCTGCGTCTTTTTGTGGGCGTACACCAAGGACTTGGTGTATTCTCCCCCATACAACAATACCCGAACAACCTGAGAGGACCCATCACAGAAGCAGTGGAGTCAATATCTGAAGACATGCTGGCATGAATCTGGACAGAACTGGAGTATTGTCACATCTGTCACCAATGGGGCACACATCAAGCATTTGTGGTGCAGTGGTAAAACGTGATGGTTAATGTGTCTTTTCATGCAAATACAGTTGTGTTCTGTTCATTCAATTATAAATCAGCTTTACTTTACCTCCATCCTTTTTGAATCACACTGTACTTAGATGTACTTTTGGGCAAACCTGAGGCCAGGCTAAATTCTAGTTTGCTCTCCAATACTGAAGCTCATCTTCTAATATTCCTGATTTTTGACCTGTAAGGCCCCTTTCACACATGCGGACAGTATGTCCGTATTTCATCCATCCGCTTGCTGATGAAATACGGACATACATGCATCCCAATGAGATAGCGGGTGTCTGCAGATGAATATCCGCTGACACCCGATATCGTCCGTCTCCGCTATGATCCGATTCTGCAGATGGAGGAAAATCCTATTTTTCTGTCCGTCTGCAGAGCGGATCGGATGAACACGGACTAAAATGATTAATTAACTGTATATCTTTCAATATACTAAAAGGCTATTTTAAACAGAATGGTTCAGTGTCCAGAATTGTATCTGATTTGCATGTAGCAGATTAAACGTTTGTTTCAGCATAGACTTTAAATAAATTTCTAGCTGAGGTCCATTTAACCATCTTCTGAATGTCATGTACTTTTTTGGGAACATATGTTTTTGGTCAAACCTGCCCAGATTTTACTGTATTGCACACAAAAAGAAACAACCTCCTCATTTTAAAGTCGCCAATTTTACACTTTACCAGAATTCACACTATTTTTGTTACCCCCCCCCCCCCTCACTCTTTAGTGTATTTTATTGGGTGCATTTCCCCGATTTCACACAATCATCCTAAACTGTGTAAAAGTTACCAACCTATAATAATTTTACTCTAGTACAGCGGTTTCAAGGTTGAGACCACCCCACCAAACATCCTGGCTCTATGACCCCACAAGCATCAGTATGAGAGATGATTATTTTTCCCCTGCTGCATTTTCAGTAATGTTAAAATAATTGGAAAAAATAGATCAATAAGTGATTTCTGTTTTATATTGGACATGGAGGATCTAGTAATAGAGATCTCACCACCAAAGTATTCAAAAGATATACGGCCATATGAAACTGAGGAAAACACACCTATTCAACCTAACTTCATCTGCCCTAACTAAATGAGCAGTTGCGGTTGAATTAAAGGAAATTAAAGGAAACGCCAACAAGGAGCTACTGCTAATAACCAATCAGATGACAGTACAGCAGCCCATAAATTATTAAATGATTAAAATAAAAAGAAAATTAGCTTGATTCACCCATCAACAGTCAGTGTTGATGGGAAATGCCTATCACAGCGCTATTGTGAACACAAAGATTACTACTAGCCACTATAGCCACCAGTAGTAAGCGCATGTAAAAAAAAATCTAACAGACTGCTAATACCCAAGTCGATCAATGGATTGACTTGGGTACAATCAACCAAAGATAGATGGAATCTCTGCCAGTCCCTGCTGATTTGGCCAGTTTTCAATCCCTGTATTGCAGGGTTTAGAAGAACTTTTCAAGGTATTGGCAGTTGTATATGGTAGTTGTAGGAAGAACCACATGGCACCAAGCTTTCGGGAGAACATCAAGAGGGCAGGTAAGTAAACCTGTCCAAGTTGCTACTGTTCTCCCAAAAATAAGTGGCACAAGCTGTGTCTGCCTGCATCGGTTACTGCTATTTTCTTTGAATTGCCATAACACTGATAATCAACAGAGCCAACACTGCCTGTTTATGGCACTCCCAGCGATCTTGAGGGTGATTAGCTTGTGCCTGCAACTTCTGACCTTCCTCTAATGTCAGTAAGTTAAAGGGATTGTAAAGTGAAATTTTTTTTTTTTTAAATAACAAACATGTTACAGTTACCTCCACTGTGCAGCTCGTTTTGCAGAGTGGCCCCGAACCTGCTCTTCTGGGGTCCCTCGGCAGATGTCTCGGCTTCCTCCCGCAGGTGCTTCTCACGTTCATGCGAGCTCCCTCGCATGGTGAGAAGCATCTGCGGGCACGCTCCAGTGATACAGCCGGCGGCTATAGCCGCTCGCTGTATCACACGGCCCCGCCCCCGGCGCTCCGCGTCAGTGGATGTGATTGACAGCAGCGCGAGCCAATGGCTGCGCTGCTTTCCATCCATCCACTCCAGCCAATCAGCGGCCAGGCTGAACGGTGAAAAGGACGACGAGGGCGAGCGCGGGACTTTCGAGGGGTGAGGTAAGTAAAAATGGGGGACTGGGGGGGGGGGGGCCGGCACTGTCAGATTTACCTTTACAACCCTTTTAAGTGTACATGAACCACTACAGGCTGCCTATGCTCTGGCTCTGCTTAGAAATCACCACTTAGAAGACAAAGCAGCCCTCCTACCAACTTCTCGAAGGCTTAATTAATCCCTACAAGCCGAGCTCCTGGGGTTTTTAACACGCCATTGACATTTTTGCCCAGTACACAGGTAAGTACCTGAAAAGTGCACGTTTTTACTCAGATGTTATCTACTGAGCTAAAAAGTAAAGCACAAGTACAATCTAAAAAATATCTGCTACTATTCAAAGCGCGTTAGCACATTTTCCTAATTAAGCATCAAAATACAATACTGTTGACTCTTTGGTGAAGTTTAGCTCAGGCTAGTAAGAGGCAGCCAGATGGGTAGCCAAGAAGAATTGACAGTGCCACACACATCCATTCTTAATAATATCACAGCATTGGTGGGAGTCCCGAATATTTTCCCTAATCCGCTCATGGGTGCACTAATTTAGCACTTTATTTATGGTACTCATTTTTTCACTAGAGCGCAACACCAGATATTGATTTTTATTTACTTATTGTTGGTGCGGTTGACCAGTTCAGTGTCTGCTGCAGCTTGTGTTCCGTTGTTTATTGTTGTTTTGGTAGCATGGAGATATTCTTTCTTATTTAACATTGTGATATGAAATCATCCATCCATCAGTCTGTCCATATCCCCCATATATTCCAAAGTGCTTCAAGTAGTTTATTTAATCTGTTTTAGCCCATAAAGGAGATTTTGAGCAAGCTGGGGAAGACTTATTAAATTGGAATTGCTATTTCTTTGGATTGTGTGAGGGAAATTAATAATCCAGAGAAAGGTCATGCATAAACAGCAATGTAAAATACTCTGGGTAAAATGTGAACCAAGTGTTCACCCATCATTGACATAAATGCTTTACATAATAAAGCCAAGGGATGATTGTGAAGGATTCATCTTGATAATAAATATATCATGATGTTTCACATATGTAAATGGGGGAATTGGATTGTACACTGGGCTGCTAGAGTTCAAGGGCCCATTAGGGATGGTCACTACTGGTATCTTCCATATTACGAGGCTACTACAGTAGAACATTATTATTATTATACAGATTTTATATAGCGCCAACAGTTTGCTTAGCGCTTTACAATATGAGGGAAGACATTGCAGTTACATTACAGTTTGGTACAAGAAGAATCAGAGGGCCCAGCTCGTTAGAGCTTACAATCTAAAAAGGAAGGGGCAATTGATACAAAAGGTAATAGCTTTGGGAGGATGAGCTGATAGAGGAAGTAAAACAGTGATAGTTAGAAGTAGGATAGGCTTCTTTAAAGAGAAGGGTTTTCAGGGATCGTCTAAAGATGAATAGATTAGGGGACAGTCGCAAAGATTGGGGTAGGGAGTTCCAAAGGATGGGAGAAGCTCTGGAGAAATCCTGGAGGCGAGCATGGGAGGAGGTGACAAGGGAGCTAGAGAGCAGGAAGTCTTGGGATGACCAAAGAGAGCGGCTTGGTTGGTATTTTGGGATATAACTAGGGGCAGAGTTATAGATGGCTTTGTAAATTATTGTTAGTACTTTGAATTTTATTCGTTGGGTGAGTGGAAGCAAGTGCAGGGATTGGCAGAGAGGGGTGGAGGACACTGAATGGCTGGTAAGGTGGATGAGTCTGGCAGCGGCATTCATTATGAACTGAAGGGGGGATAGTCTATGTAAAGGTAATCCAACGTGGAGGGAGTTGCAGTAGTCGAGGCGAGAGATGACCAGGGAGTGAATTAGAAGCTTAGTGGTGTCATTAGTTAAAAAGGTATTCTGGAAATGTTGCGGAGACTAAGGCGGCATGATTTGGGCAGGGCTTGTATGTGGGCCTGAAAGGACAGTTCAGAGTCTAAGGTTACCCCTAGCACTCTGGCATGTGGGGACGGACTGATAGATGTGCCATTGATCTTGACAGAGAAGTCATGCGAAGGGGCACATGGGGGTGGAAATATTAAGAGCTCGGTTTTAGATAGATTAAAGTTTGAGGAAGTAGATGTGACATTCAGGCTGATATGTCTGTTAGTAGATCAGTGATGCGTGAGGAGATTGATGGGGTGAGCTGAGGGGCAGAGAGATCGATTTGGGTGTCATCAGCATATAAATGGTAGTGAAAGCCATGGGAGGCTATCAGCTGACCCAGGGAGGACGTGTAGATCGAGAATAGTAGAGGTCCAAGGACAGAACCTTGGGGGACCCCAACGGAAAGGGGAGTTGGATAAGAGGAAGCGGAGTTGTGACACTGAAGGTGCGATGAGATAGGTAAGATTCAAACCAACGGAGAGTGCAGCCATGGAGACCAAGCAAATTGAGTTTTTTGAGGAGGAGGGGATGGTCAACTGTATGAAAGGCAGCAGAAAGGTCCAAGAGTAAGAGTATGGAATAATGACCGTTGTTTTTGGCTGTTAGTAAGTCCTTAGTGAGTTTTAGGAGGGCAGTTTCTGTGGAGTGCTATGAGCGAAATCCAGACTGGTAAAGGATATTTTCAGTGAGGTGGTTGCTCAGTCGGTTGTAGACTAAATGTTCAAAGAGTTTGGAGGCAAAAGGGAGTAAAGAGATGGGTCTTAAGTTGTTAAGATTGGTGGGGTCTGAGGCCTTTTTTGGTATGGGAGTGACTAGTGCATGTTTTAGAGGGTTGGGGAAGATGCCAGTAGAGAGTGAGAGGTTGAAGATATGAGTTAAGGAGTGCAGGATTGAGTCAGATGGTGACCGTAGTATTTGAGAAGGAACAGGGTCCAGGGGACATGGAGGTTAGGTGGGCATTAGAAAAAAGTTTAATGACTTCCTCTATAGTAGCTGGGTCAAAAGATGAAAGTATTGATTGTGCAGGAGGACAAGGAGTGTAAGGTGAGGGAGATGTCTGTAGAGCGGAGATCTCAAGACGAATCGTCTCAATCTTATTTTTGAAGTGATAAGCAATCTCCTGGGCAGTGAGTAAGTCAGGGGGTGGGGGTAATGGAGGACAAAGTAGAGTGGTAAAGGTAGAAAAGAGTTGATGGGGACTGCGTGAGAGGGTGTTAATGAGAGTGATAAAGTAGGTCTGTTTGGCAGCGTGCAGGCAGGAATGGTATTTTTGGAGGGCAGATTTATATTAGCTGAAATCTTGCTGTGATTTAGTTTTACACCACAGACGCGAAAGAGCACGGCTACGTTTTTTGAGGCTTCTGGTATTGTCTGTCTGCCAGGGTTGTAGCGGTCAGGGCCTGATTCTGTGCGTAGTGAGGGGGGCCAAGGTATCCAGGGTGGATGACAGTGAACTGTTGTAGACAGAAGTAGCCAATTTGAGGCAGGACAAGGATGAGATTTTGTCGTAGAGACAATCTGTAGCAGAGAAAAGAAGAGAAGGGTTAAGATGGCGAAGGTTTCTACGGCTAATAGTTTGGTAGTTGGAAGGCAAGGAAGAGGCAGACAAGGAGAGAGTGAAACTAATAAGGTGGTGATCAGATAGAGGCAAAGGAATATTGGAGAGGGTGTGCGGAGTGCATAGGTAGGAGAAGATGAGGCCAAGGCAGTTGCCAACAGAGTGAGTGGAAGCACTTGACCATTGTTTTAGATCAAAAGAGGAGGTTAGGCTCAGCAGCTTAGAAGTAGCAGGAGTGTTAAGATTAAAAGAGATGTTGAAGTCACCAAGAATGATTGTTGGAATTTCAGAGGAGAGAAAGTAGGGTAGCCAGGTGGAGAAGTCATCAAGGAACTTTGATACCGGTCCAGGGGGCGATAGATCACAGCAATTCTCAATAAAAAAAAAGAGAAAATAAATGAATACAGTGAGCTTCAAATGAAGAGAGGGACAGAGAGGGGGGTGGATGAAGAAGCTGAAAAGTGCTTTGAGGGGATAGGAGGATTCCAACACCACCTCCTTTCCGTCCACTAGGCCTGGGAGAGTGAGTCTACAGGAGGCCACCATAGGAGAGAGAAGCAGGAGAAGGAAGGTCAGATTCTTGAATCCAGGTCTCAGTAATTGCAAGTAGGTTCAGGGAGTTAGTGATAAATAGGTCATGGACGGTGGTGAGTTTGTTACAAACAGAGCGGGCATTCTAAAGGGCACAGCAGAAGAGGAGGCTAGCTCTAGGCTTAAGAGGAATAGAAATAAGATTGTGTGAATTGCGGCTGCTAGCAGAGGAAGGGTTGTGCCGGGCATGTTGGCCGAAGGTAAATGATTGTGGTCCAGGATTTGGGGAAATATCTCCAGAAGTTAGGAGAAGAAGAAGGGTGAGAGAGGTAATATGGGAGTGTGACTTATGTGGGGGGACACGTCCCAGTGGCCTGCAGGCTTTATTGGTATATGGATTTAGAATTAGCAGGAGCTGATGAGTGCAGTAATAAGGTGAAGACAGGAGTGAGGGTGATATATATAAGCTGTGGGGAGGGAGAAAGTGGGTGACGGAGTGAGAATTTAAGCAGAGAGGATGCAACTGTAAGAAGGAAAAGTAGAGAGTGCATGATACAGAGTGTTGAGATTGAGAGGAAGCATGAATAAGAGAAGAAAAAGTTTGGAGAATCAGGTCACCTGTAGACTATTTAGTGTTCTGCAGAAGTCTGTTGTGTATTTTCGCTTTGTGCAATCGCTGAAGTGCTGAGCGGAAGTGCAATACTTAATCCAATATGAATACTTTATCCAAGATGATAGTTGCCAATGCAATCCCTGCCTGTGCAAACCCCAGCCTGTGCATCCCCTAGGTATGGCCTGAATTTATAGTGAATTTGGGGGGGGGGGTATTGCCAATTAATTAGAACATACAAACCTAATGCAGAGAGTACGTCTTGTGGGAATATTTCACAGGATCCCAACACTGACATCAATTCTAACCAGTGACATAATAATTAAAATTAACATTTAAATCTGGATTTCCTTAATGACACCAGGCTTTTAACTCTACACGTGCGAGTGCGTATACAATGACACAAACCAACATTAAACTTCAACACAATCTAGAACTGCCAAATAATCCATTTGCTGATATTACAATATTGTGGGGCTGACAAACACGTGCAAAGTACTGTAGATCTCCATAGACATACATCATCAGATCCAGTGAAGCGTATCTTATCTGCGTACACATCCAGACTAAAAATACACTTGGCGGTTTCATTTTACACAAACAATTTGCAGAGAGTTTGGACTTTGGTTGTATAGTTAAAAGCTGGGATATTTGAAATGTAAACGGCACATTAGCATTGTCAGTGTAAATTATACGATTTCTGTTGCGGCAGCCTATTTCCAATGAGCAAGTTGGCAAATAGCCTGTTCTGAGTACATAATTTAAAACACTTGATCAGTTTCATTCGCAGGCACCGAGTTTCGTTTTTAATGGTTTCTCGGGGGGGAAAGAGAAAATTACAAAACCACATTGTTGTGACACGAGATTGAATGAGTCATCTTTCGTCACTACATTTTTGAGGATTTGGCAATCATCTTTAAGACAATAAACTAAAAACATTTTCTAAAAAAAATTTCTATGATTGTTCCTAAATAGCTCTGGAGGAGGCCTTATAAATCTATTTTCTTTGTGGAATGTGTTCACAGAAATCCATCAGAAGGAACACACACAGAAAAACAATATATTAGAAGAAGACCACCAGTAGCTCTAGGAAATCCATCCAATAAGCCAATACATACCAAGCATAGGATGAAAAAGTAGAGGTTATATTCAATGAAAATGCATTTCAAAACATTTTATAAAGAGATACAAACAGCTAAATTTAAATGCAAATTTGCCAGTAAAAGTAAGGTTGGCCCCTCCCACTGAAGGCCTTTGATTCGGCATCATAAAAACCTTCTCGAAACAGAGAGCATGACTTGGAACCAGAGAACACCTGGCCTCATATTAAAGCAGTACGAAATACTGGCCAGAGCTAGATTAAGGAGGAACTGCAGTCTGGTCACATAATTTGTAATAAAAACATCTTTGCCATTCTGAAGCTTCCTTCCAACCACTTTGCATATTATTTTATATATACTGTGATTCTGTACGTGCCAAATACGCTGCAGAAATCTCCTTACGCCGACTATGGCTGTATCCATTTTAACTGTGGGCAGCTGAAGCTGCTGCCTGTTCACTTCCTGGATTCACACAGAGGCACACCTCCAGCTCTGCAGTTTTCATTGGCCCCCTTATGACTCACCCCCCCCTCCCTTCCTGGAAAACTCTCAGGAGAGTGAGAGAGAGCGCTGTGCATGATGTCATAAGCCTAGGCTTTTTACCAGACAAAAAACAGGAAGGTGGCTGTATAAGGTATTTGCTGGCAGAAAAAAAAATTTTTACTATCCAAAGTTAAAATAACAAGGGCAGAAGGTTTAATAGATGGAAAGTTTAAAAAATGACTTTAAGGCCTCTTGCACACGATACTCCTGTTTGAGCATTTCCGTTTTTTCTTGTTTTTTTTTTTTAATGTATTTGTGCGCATTTTCAGGCAACTTCACACGTGTGCAGAAACGTATCCTTACGTTTTTGTTCTGCAAAATGTGTAAATGGGCAGTTGCACACATTTTGAACGCAATCACGCATATCTGGTGTAAATTACGGACCAAAAATGCAGATTTTTCTATTTATTTTTTTACTGAAGAATGCACGGCTCTCGTTTACGTGCCTTTGTGCATAGCCTGTATTTTAGCTCAGTAAAAAAAAAAATATGCTGTACTGAGCATTTTTAAGCTGCAGTGTGCAAGTGACCTAAGACCAAACAAAACTCCAGCCAGCTTAACATGTTTGCATATCCCAGTGATATTAAAACAGAAAAGCAGAAATATATTTATCTCAGTTAAGGCCCGTACACACGATCTGACTTTTTGACAACAGACATGCAAATTAGCTGTTTTGGAGCAACATCCAACTGTGTGTACGCTCCATCGGACAAACTTTTTCGGTTTTCATCTGACTTTTGTTGGCTGCGCGAACGGACAAACGTTTTGACAACATAAGTCCGTTGGAGCAAAGTCCAATCGTGTGTACACAAAACCATCGGACTTTTGTACAAAGTACAAACACGCATGCTCAGAACTAATGCAAAAGATCAGACAATACAGAAGTTGATCAAAGGTGGCATTGGAGCAATTGAACGTCCTCTTTTGAAGTGTCGTCAGTACGTTGAAACCTGCCTAAAAAGTCTGATTGTGTATATGCAATACAAACTTACGGCCAACGCCCTTTGTACAAAAGTCCACGGGAAAGTTTGTACAAAGTCCGATCGTGTGTATGGGGCTTTAGGAATTTTCCTTATACATCTCCATTTAAAACTTAGCCACTTCTTTAGAGCAATTTTTGTTACATTATTTGCACACATGTAAAAACCTACATTTTTAACTATAAAATGGCTTAAAATATATATATTTATTTATTTTGGACCTGTAGAATAAAAAGATTGTAGTTACTTGTTTATCAATCACAGATTTTCAGAAAAAAAAATAACAAAATTAATTTGAATGTACACAAACATCCAACTTTTTTAGTAAAATATAAAATATGGGGTTGCATCGAGTAAATAGATATCAAACATGTCAGGTCTTTCTTTGATATCGTGAAAACCATGGTACCCAAAAATCCCCATAGTTGATGCTTTAAAAAAGTCTTTACTACTCATCTGTTTAGAGTTAATGAAGCACGACAGTGGTACAGAACATAATCACATTTTGTTGCTTTGTAGCATGAAATGAAGACATGCACTTTTTTGTTTTATCCAGCTGTATTTACTTATACCATCCAACTGAGAGACAACACCAACATGGCAGAAATTTTGTTACAAAATTGGAAAACAGAATCACTTAGAAAAAGGATTCTTTCAGAACTGCTCAAGTTGAGTTAAATTTGATGGAGACCATTTGTGGATTTGCAGTCTTTAAGTCATTCCACAGATTTTCACTGGGTTTTAAGTCTGGGCTCTGACTAGGCCATGAAACGGCATTCACCTCTACTGTAGGAATGGTGTTATCTG
Source organism: Lithobates pipiens (assembly GCF_037356315.1). Taxonomy (NCBI): domain Eukaryota; kingdom Metazoa; phylum Chordata; class Amphibia; order Anura; family Ranidae; genus Lithobates; species Lithobates pipiens. The sequence goes on from NW_027507748.1 coordinate 104,902,434, forward strand.
GATAGTGAGCTGTATTGGATTTCCACCAGAAATAATACAATTTTAGTCTCATCTGACCATTAACACCTTTTTCCATGTGGCCTCAGAATCTTCAAGGTGCGTTTTGGCAAATTTCAGTCTTTACTGCATTTGACCTTTCTTGAGGAGGAGTGTATTTTTTCTTATAACCCTCCCATACAAGCCACATTTGTGGAGGCTTTGTGATATTTTTGTCACATGCACACAATGACCACTCTGTCATAAATTTCTGCAACTGCTTCAAAGTTGCTGTAGGCCTCTTAGTTGCCTCTCTGACCAGTTTCCTTCTGGCTCTTTCATACAGTTTGGAGCGACGTCCTGATCCATGGAGGGTCTGTGCTGTACCACATACCTTCTACTTCTGAATAATAGACTTCACTGTGCTTCTAGGAAATGATAAAGCCTTTGACATTTTTTTTGTATCCATCTCCTGACTTATGCCTCTCAACAACTTCATCCCGGAGATCTTTTGACAGTGCCTTGCCACCCATAGTTGATAGTTTGCTTCAGTTGCACTACTAGGGACTGAAATGCTCCACGAAAGCTCTTTTCATGCTGAGTTATGCCGGCCATACACGGTTCGAATTTTGAAAGAATTTTCTTTCGAAAATCGTATCTAAGAATTTTCGTATGAATTTCGCACCATTAGTGGGCTGCAGCAACAGCCGATTTTCGTGCGGAAATAAAATTTGAGGAATTGGACATGTTGGAAATTTTTAGAAAAACTAACGATTTTCTAATCAATGATGGGAGAATCGTGCGAGAAACGTAATAAGAAAAGAAAATGTACGGAGATAAAAGAAAATGTACGGAGAGAAAAGAAGATTCCCAGCCAAGAAAATTCTTTTCTGTAGCAACATGAGGTGAAATTAAAGGCTTGGTCGGCCGAATTTCGAAAATCAATGGTGGCATCATCGGATCACAAAAAAAAACAAATTTTCTGATTTTGAAAAGAAAATTCGTTCGAAATTCGACCGTGTATGGCCTGCATTAATGAAAATAAACACAGCTGATCACACTTGAAAGTCAAATGGCTTTGTGTGCCATGGAAAAGGTGATTAGCTACACCTGATTGAATTTACAAGTCATTTTTAGGAGGGGGCTGATCTTTTCCAACTCAGTGATTCTGTTTTTGTTTTGTTTTTTGTTTGTTAGGGCGTGCATGGCAACAGGGGTTAAGTTTCTTTTTTTTTTTTTTTTTATTTAACATTTTTGCTATCACAAGGGGTTGCCACACCCACATGAACTATCCTTGGGAAGGTGACAGGTATTCTTTATCGTGACACCAGTAGTAATTGCATGCAAAAATCCAACAGACAAGTCCATTGATGGATTGACCTGGGTACAATCAGCCTGTCCATACATGGAATACATTTTGGCTGGTCCCTGCTGAATTTGCAGAATTTCGATCCATGTATGACCAGCTTTAGTGGTAAGTAAAAAAGTGGATCAACGGCCTGTTTTCAATGCCCCTCTGCAGCTTGTGTAAACAAGGCCTAATACTGGAGGTCAGAGGTGGCCTGTTAGGCCCTTGTCTCCAGAGTAGGTTACCCTGCAGCTGTTACGGTTCTAATACCGTCAGCTCTCATGACATTGTGTGATGGTCAATGGTACAAAAAGCACTAGACAGGGAAGCCATGTCTAGAAACACAAAATTCTTGTGGTTGACGAGTGTGTACCTTTTGCAGTAATGCTCATATTATCTCCCCTGTGGGCCATCAGCCATGATATTTTACTCCCCTGGAACCTGAAATGTAATGGGTAATAGATCTTTATAGTGTCGTAGGCAACCCGCGCCAGTTACATTTCCTCTAGCAGGAATCACGCTTTGCCGTCTGTCACTCCTAGCTGCCAGCGAAATCACTCTGGCTATGTCTGACTTCATTTGCACACCACTTCTCCAAAATCCACACAACTGCTGTCAGGAGCGACTAGTTTAACCAGTTTATTGATGGGGTTTCCAGCGCCTCTATGAGGATGATGAAATGAAGAATTAAGCAGGCTGATCTTACACTGGGGGATGGAAATCACAAACTAACATCTGCAGAGGTTTTGTTGGAAGTATCAGATACATGTGTATGGAGCCTCGTATTTAAAGAGACTTTCACTTGCCATTCTCAATGTCCATCACTGTAGTATAATTCACAACACTCTCATTCAGCTGTGACAGCCTTCAGACTTGTTCCAGGAAACTTAAAAGCCAACAGACTGGATACCTAATGCTTAGTCTGGACGTTGGTAGTCTACAGCTTGACTCTGGTTTCTATACACATGAATACTATATTTCTTTACAGTATATACACGATCTAGGACATGCACAATGTAACCGTATTAAAGTGGAATTCCAGTCCAAACCTAAACCTACTCTCTGCCACATTCTAAGCCTAACCTAGCTAACCCTGTAAAGCAAAATTCACTATATACTTACCTTTTCTGAACCAGATCCAGTCTCCAGTGGCAGATGCTGTTTGCCGAGAAGTCACCCATAGAGTTACTATGGGGTTACTATTGTCTGCTGCCTCTCCTGCACATGACAACCCAATGAAGCCACCACTGAAAGCTCAATTTGGGACCGAAGTGGCTGCAAAACAGCAAGGTACAGCGATTTTTGCTTTACAGGGCAAGATAGATTAGGCTTATATCACGGCAGATAGTACATTTATAATCAGTTCTGACTGGAATTCCACTTTAACTGTAATAACCTAGCTACATACAATGAGATTTTGATCTGGCGTATCAAGAAACTGTCATAAAACTATGTAGTCTAAAGGCCTACCTAAAAAAAATCAAGTCCAACGATTTTATTTATTTATTACGGGTAATTATATAGTGCAGTCAATTTATGCAGCACTTTACATATATATTGTAAAATCACATTAGTTTCTGCCCTCAAGGAGCTTACAATCTAAGGTACCTATATCACATTTATACACAGGAGTCAGGTCACCTTCCAGCATGTCTTTGGCGTTTGGGACCATAAACTGTTAGGTAGGTATACACACTGTTTATTGAATCAACAAATCAAAAATACTGATTTAGGCAGCAGTCCATACACATTACATTTTCCAACTCCATCTGGTCTGGGGGTGGCCGGGGATTCCTCTATCCACCTTGCTTGTAAGGAAGGAAGAATCCATTCAATTTTTTTTTTGTTAAGCCAGCTGGCCAAATGAAAAAAAAATAACCCAACTATGGGCAGATTTACTTCCATAGCTCCCAACTGTCCCTTACTGAAAAGCAAATCCATTTGCCCCTTTAATATATCGGCATTCCCTCTATTTTCATATGATGTATATGCCTCTGTATAAAAAATTTACTTTTTCACTAATATCAGTGTAAGGCTGGGTTCACACTTGCTGTGACCTTGGCTCACAGCAGGGGGACCAGTGCG